>NC_041392.1:483559044-483601059 GCF_002162155.2 Triticum dicoccoides | reverse complement strand
CCAATTTACCATGGGAAAAATCAAGGTGGTAAACTACTCATGCGATTGCGATTCAATATGCTCGATGTAGGGCTCATCACTTATAGCAATATCCGCCATTCACAGTCCAATATGCACATGTTTCCGACAACTCCAATAATAGGAGACATGGGCGTGGCAAACATCAAAAGTTGTGGTATTCATGTTTATAGAAATAGAAGTTCAACATTACTATGCATGTCGTGAATGATGCAACGTACTACGAGTTACTACATGTCGATTCCCCCAATGGGGAACACATATGTAGCGAATACAATAACACTTTACACAGTTTCGAATTACTACATAATAACACTCGTCATTTTCGCAAACTAGAAGGGCATAGTTCTTGAAACAAGACGCCGCGTATAGCGAATCAGAGCATCCCAATCAGCACTAGAAAAAGGGTTTTGAGCTGGAGCTGAGTGTTTCGATGATGTTGAGGATACTTAGGTGCTCACATGAAATAACTAGAAAGCCATAGACAGAAACAGTCCAGTGAACCCAGTTGATAGGACAAAGCCGATTCTGGGCCAGCTTGACGGCAGCATCAATAGCTAAGAATCTTCAAGCACCATCGATGGGACACTCGCATGCAAGCAAGTCTCAATATGTAGGATCCTCCGCCGTAGCTAGCGTTAAACTAATTAAGATTCCCCGAGATGGATTCGATGTGGCCTATTTGTTTCTAGTTTCTTAAACTTGCTGGTGATGATTTGCCTGTGTTGTTTCTAGCTGTTTGTGGCCAGTAGATTTGGCATGTACGAATGATCCCCGAGAAGCTCCGGCGATGCCTCCCCTCGTATCTTAGAGTGAATTTCAATGTAGGAGTATTCTGGTAATTTCTTGCAACGGATATGCCTAGGTACGGGTGTGATCTTATCGTACTCTCTTTTCCTCACAAGAATCCTCTAAAAGCAACTCTAATCCACACTAAAAAAAGCTCTAGTGCTTAAAAAACTGCCACCATTGAGTTTTAAAGGGATCTAACTCATCCCAATACCCCTTCAGTGCCTATTTTTTGGGGGGCCAACAATAAACAATCGCCAAAACCAAAAAATGAGATTTTTTTTATGGTACCCCCGTACTTCATACCCCTCCCGCGACCCCTGCATTCCCCGCGTCGCCTCCCTCAGCGGCAGCGGGGGGACCCTAGCCGTGCCGCCACGGCCCCCTCCCCACCTCGCCCCACCTCCTCGTCGCCGGGCAAGTCCGGGGCGCCAAGGATGGTGGCGGCGGGGCCTCGGCTGCCCTGCCTGCGTGGGGAGTCCCGGATCTGGAGTGGCGGCTCCTTTGGCGATGCACGGCAGGCTCCGGCGAGCAGCCGTGCGGGCGGTGGATCTGGCGTACTGGCCGTGCGGGCGGCGGGATCCCGGTGGTCGTTGGCGGCTGGCGGCGGCTTCTACGACGGTCGGTGCGCGCCATCTGGCGCCTCCCCTCCTTCCCTGTTCGGCGTGCGGGCCAGCCTGGTCGGGCCGCGCCTCCCTTGGTTGCCGGTTTTATACAGGAGGCGCTGCTGGTGGCAGGGATCTAGTTCGGGCGAAATCCCTGACCGGCCATGACCGGTTGCGCCGACGGCGACGCCTGAGGACGTCGTTCTCGTCCTTGGAGGCGTCGATATGGACTGTTGTCCTCACCTCCCCTTCCCCTAGGTCTCCCGGGCGAAAGCCCTAACTTTGTTGGGTGGCGGCGGCGCTCATGGCGCCATTCCCTTCTTGAATGCGCTGCTTTGGGAACCTTGGGGTTGGGTGGCGCTTGCAGGTGGTGGGCGACGATGATGGTGCGCTTCTATCCTAGCATGGATCTACGTCCGTTGCTTGGAGATGGACTCGCGTTCGTGGAGGTCGACGTTTGGCGTTGTGGTGGCGTCGATGGCGTAGGACCTGCCAAGGCTTGCATAGGTGGATGTCGTCGTTTGGCATCGTGGTGGCGTCAATTGGGGAGGATCTGCCAAGGTTGACACACGTGAGTGCGTTGGACCGGTTTGTGCCCCGGAACTGGCAGATGGCTCGGTCGGGACCTCCGGCTTTGGATGTTAAACTTAGGTGAGAAGTCTGGGTATGTGACCCAGCTTGCACCCCTTCATCATATGGGTAGGAGTAGCGACAGATTGCCAAGATGATGAATTCAGACATATTATAATTCTACTTTATAAGGTCTTCGAGAATAATCAATAAAATGACCGCATGCATCTCCCAGATGCAGAGACCGGGAGTCATCCTCCTTTTCTAAAAAAACTACGGTACTCCATAAAAAGATTTTTTTTCTGAAGGGAACCATAAAAAGAGTTTGGAGTACCAATCTAATCTAACCGTCCATTAAAAGTGCACATTAGACTTTTAATACACTGCAAATCCTCATCCCGTCTTTCCGATATGAGCGCACACCCTATTTGTTTTTGAGATAGAATACCACATTTGCCTATCTAAGCGCAGACCCCTGATGGAACACTAATATGGTAGGTTTTGAACTGATGTTCCTAATATTCTGACTGCCGATGTAGTAGAGAATGGCTGAACCCTTTCTTGATTAGCAATCAAAATCTTTGATTTCCATGATGACCTGTTGGTGATCTTCATTTTTCTTAAAGCACTGTCTATGGTATTTTCATTAATATAAATATGTACAAAAATGAATAAAAAAACATGAGCAAAAATCATCAACCAATGCTAGTTTTATGAAACATGAAAATTAAATGTTCTGTTCTATCCAGACCCTGATTTGTGAGCTTTGGCTTGCTTGGCTCTGATCTGTACTGCTCTGAGCCCTTCCTGTAGATAGTAACACCATCCATCAATGTGAGGAACTGCAAATCTGAAAATTTATCATTTCGGATAGACCAAATTCCCCCAACATACCATGATAACTATGTCCATGGCTATGCTTTGAGGAAGTTGTTGGATGGCCATTTGAATATCATCTAGAACAGATATGCCTCTTTTCTTGTCTGGAATGATCTTATCCCAACACTGCAATGCAAATGGACAGTTCCAAATTAAATAGGTGCAAAATCGTTTTTTCAGTGTTGTCCGCACATAGGGCACAATTATAGCTGTCCAAAGCCATTGATTTTCGATGGAGCAAGTTTCTTGTGTTGATCGTATCATGTAAAAGAAGCCAAATGAAGATTTGGTGTCTCAGTCTGCATGAGGTATTCTAGATCTCTCTGAACAGAGTGTGTACTTTGTTGGGTCCCATCATATAAGCATACATCTTGATGGAGGAATAACCTCTAGTAGTCCCTATTACTGACCATCTATCATTTCCTTGTAAATCATTTCTCTCTTGCAAAAAGTCTTGTAGGAGGTTGAACTGCAGAAATGCTTGTTGTGATAAAGGTGTCTGAAAATGTGCAGCCAGATTTGATGAGTTGAGTATTTGATGTAGAGAAATAGTGTTGTTGTTGAAAGAGTATAGTTCAGGGGATTTGTTTTGAAGAGGCTGATTCCCAGCAATCTGACCAAAATAAGGTTGAGTTTCTAGAGTAAGCAGTAAAGGCAGCAAATTCTTTGTAAGGGCCCCACAAGCCACTAGGGCGCGCCCTAGTGCCTTGTGGGCACCTGGGTGGCCTTGCTACCTCTTGAGCACTGCGTTGGTTTTCCCTTAAAGAGGAAAGGGTGATGCAGCAAAGTAGCATAAGTATTTCCCTCGATTTTTGAGAACTAATGTATAAATCCAGTAGGAGGCCACACACAAGTCCCTTGTACCTACACAAACAAATAAGAACCTCGCAACCAACGCGATAAAGGGGTTGTCAATCCCTTCACGGTCACTTACGAGAGTGAGATCTGATAGAGATGATAAGATAATATTTTTGGTATTTTTATGATAAAGATTGAAATATAAAGATTGTAAAGTAATTGGAAACTTATATGATAAAAGATAGACCCGGGGGCCATAGGTTTCACTAGTGGCTTCTCTCGAGATAGCATAAGTATTATGGTGGGCGAACAAATTACTGTCGAGCAATTGATAGAAAAAGCGAATAATTATGAGAATATCTAGGCATATCATGTATATAGGCATCACGTCCGTGACAAGTAGACCGACTCCTGCCTGCATCTACTACTATTACTCCACACATTGGCCGCTATCCAGCATGCATCTAGATGAAGGAAATATGCCCTAGAGGCAATAATAAAGTTATTATTTATTTCCTTATATCATGATAAATGTTTATTATTCATACTAGAATTGTATTAACCGGAAACTTAGTACATGTGTGAATACATAGACAAATAGAGTGTCACTAGTATGCATCTACTTGACTAGCTCGTTAATCAAAGATGGTTAAGTTTCCTAGCCATGGACAAGAGAGTTGTCATTTGATGAACGGGATCACATCATTAGAGAATGATGTGATTGACTTGACCCATCCGTTAGCTTAGCACGATGATCGTTTAGTTTGTTGCTATTGCTTTCTTCATAACTTATACATGTTCCTATGACTATGAGATTATGCAACTCCTGATTACCGGAGGAACACTTTGTGTGCTACCAAACGTCACAACATAACTGAGTGATTATAAAGGTGCTCTACAGGTGTCTCCGATGGTACTTGTTGAGTTGGCATAGATCGAGATTAGGATTTGTCACTCTGATTGTCGGAGAGGTATCTCTGGGCCCTCTCGGTAATGCACATCACTATAAGCCTTGCAAGCATTGTAACTAATGAGTTAGTTGTGGGATGATGTATTACGGAACGAGTAAAGAGACTTGCCGGGAACGATATTGAACTAGTATTGAGATACGGACGATCGAATCTCGGGCAAGTAACATACCGATGACAAAGGGAACAACGTATGTTGTCATGCAGTTTGACCGATAAAGATCTTCGTAGAATATGTGGGAGCCAATATGAGCATCCAGGTTCCTCCATTGGTTATTGACCGGAGACATGTCTCGGTCATGTCTACATAGTTCTCGAACCCGTAGGGTCCTCACGCTTAACATTCGGTGACGATCGGTATTATGAGTTTATGTGTTTTGATGTACCGAAGGTAGTTCGGAGTCCCGGATGAGAACGGGGACATGAAGAGGAGCTTCGAAATGGTTGAGACGTAAATATCGATATATTGGACGACTATATTCGGACATTGGAAAGGTTCCGAGTGATTCGGATATTTTTCGAAGTACCGGAGAGTTACAGGAATTCGCCGGGGAGTATATGGGCCTTATTGGGCTTTAGGGGAAAGAGAGAGAGGCACTAAAAAAATACACTTCCGTGATGATACGTGTTTGTCACAGCAGGTCGCTTTTTTTGTCATGCATGTACATCCATGACAAATTTATGACAGAATCAAGATAGTCATACATGTGCTGTCGTAGAAGTGTTCCATGACATTACCAAAATTATCATCACGGAAGTGTCCACTTCCATGACGATAAATTGCGCGTCACAGAAGTGCTTTCGTCAAGGGTGACCGACACGTGGCATCCACCGTAACGGAACGCCATTAAGCTATCGGGTCGGGTTTTGGATCCGATAACCCGTTAACCCCGACCAATGGGATTTTTCACGTGTAAAATCATCATTGGCTAGAGGAAACACGTGTTGGCTCATCGTTAGGACAGATGTCATCCACTCATTGGACAGGAGGCGCCTATGATAGGTCGACACGTGGCACGGCCCAACAGTGGCCCATTCCGGTGCAAAAGGCCGGCCCAGTAAAAATTAGTAGGCCGGCCCATATAAGGCCTACTTGTGTCAGGTCCATTTAAGCCCACGACCCATACGAGATGTGCCAATTCGGCCCGTTAAAGATTTGACACCATTGCAGCCCATCGTCAGTTCGAGCCCGTTAACAGCCCACTATATATTTGGGCTCAATATCGGCCCGATGAGATTTCGGCCTGTTAACGGCCCATTTAATGGATGGCCCAATTTTTAGGATGTACATTTTTCGGCCTTTTAGCGACCCATTTAAATGTTGGGCTAATTTCCGGCCCGGTGTGTCTTTCAGCCTGTTGACGGCCCATAAATCTGATGGGCCATTTGTAGTCGGACCCGAGTTTCGGCCTTTTAGCAGCCCATTTAAGTGTTGGGCCAATTTCTGGCCCGGTGTCACTTTCAGCCTGTTGACGGCCCATAAATCAGTTGGGCCAATTGTAGTCGGACCTGAGTTTTGGCCTTTTAGCGACCCATTTAAGTGTTGTGCCAATTCCCGGCCCTGTGTTCCTTTCGGCCTGTTAACGAACGATAAATGAGTTGGGTCATTTGTAGTCGGACCTTAGTTTTGGACTCTTAACGGCCCATGCCCTTCATGGTCCAATACCAACCCGGTTTCTCTTTCGGCCTGCTAAAGGCCCACAACACAGTTGGGCCGTTTACAATACGACCTAACTTTCGGCCTCTTAGCGGCCCATGCTCTTCATGGTCCAATACAAGCCCGCTGTCTCTTTCGGCCTGCTAAAGGCCTACAGTATAGTTGGGCCATATGTAGCCCAAACTTAGTAACGGCCTGTTAATGGCCCGTGAAATAAATTGGGGCCATCTGTTGCCCGCTTCGATGTCGGCCTGTTAATGACCCGGGAGGTAAGAGGGCCGACCATTAACTTTCGGCCTAGTAACGGCCCATTAACTTAATGGGCCCACTAAAGTTCGTTCATATCTTTAGGCCAAATTAGATAATTTGAGCCCATTACGACGAGCAAAGGTATGGCATATAGGGAATAACATTGCACATCCGGAATATATTACAGGAAATTACATCCACTGGGCAATCAAAGATTGATGCCAGTGCAAATAAATGAGCAGAACCTAACCATCTAAAACGTCACAATCTGCAACCTTAGCACATATGACGCCCATAAGCATGCGGGCAAGTTCTTGCTGCTTTGCCACACTGTCTCCGAAAACATTGATCAGTTGTTGTGTCGCACGACTCTGCACCTCTTATTCATCCACCATTTCCATCATTGCTTCAGCCATTAATTGGTTCACAAACATACATTTATTTCGTCGCATTCGAGACAGAGGATACTGAACAAATTCAGATGGCGATTTTGGCAGGCTTGTATTATTGATAGTGGAGAGTGTCTTAACCACTGCATCATAACATAAATTAGGATGGGAACCAAACAGATTAATCATGAGTTATTGCCATATTACCTGGCCTAGATTTACTGGAAAAAACAATGGGGTTGCCTTGCTGTTTTCAGAGTTTGTCTTCTTATCTTCAGCAGCCTGCACAAAATTAACACACTAGCATTGCTATCATTGGCCAAGTTAGATAATAGGAAAACAACATTGATACAACGAATGTTTGGGCAACTAGCCTACACCAAATTAACACAATATGACACAACTATCATCAGCCAGGTAAGGTAATACGAAAGCAACATTGACACAATAAATGAATGGGCAACCAGAGAAGCACTACAATTCAGTAATGTGCGTGATATGAGATAGCACATTCATGTAGCTCAGTACGTAAAACTACCAGGCAGTTTTCCTTACAAAAATCAACATTGGCGCCTTTAACATTTTGCTACAACTAATTTTAGATCAAATAAAGGTTAGATTCATGCCGATTAACAAAATACATGCTGATGTAAAAATATAGTGATATACAACAGGTACTTACATCAGCACTGGAGCACAGAGAATTCCCGCAAGATATTTTTCTCAAATACGATCCCAATGGAGGAAGTCTTGTATCGTTTAATCTTATTTTCTAAAAGAGAGACGGGTAAGAAACATGTAGAAAATATGATCAGAATGCTATAAAATTTCATGATGCGAGGATACGCACACGCTTCTTAGAATGGAGTTGACATTTTTTGCTGGACTGTAGCGGACTAGTTTTTTGGCCACTGGAATCTGCTTATTATCAGTGGGAGTTGGGTTTCTCTGTGCTGGAGCAGTATCTATGAAAAATGGAGTTGATTTATTATCTCCTGGCATTTGGATCTTTTGCAAAGACCTGGTTTGTAACCCTTCAGATTCTAACATAGCCATCTTCCCCTTGCATGCCTTATATAGAAGAATGGTGATTCAGTTATAAAACATGCTACAACAGAGATGGAATAGGTACTGAAGAATAGAAAGGCATGACATATTGACATGTATTCACTCCATCCGGAAATAAATGGATGGGTCTAGGCGTATTTTAGTTCTAGATACATCCAATTTTATCCATTTCTGCGACATTTAATCCGGACGGAGGGAGTATGATGTAAGAGCTAGGGATACGACATGACAACACAGTAAAAAAACACTGAAAAACCCACTGCAGAACCAAAGTATTCAAACCCACTGATATGAGATAGTACACTCATGCAGCTCAGGATGCAAAACTACCAGGCAGTTTTCCTTGCAAAAATCAACATTGTGGCCTTTAATCATACATTTTGCTACAACTAAATTTAGATCAGATAAAGGTTGGATTCACGCCAATTAACAAAATACATGCTGATGTAAAAATATAGTGATATACAACAGATACTTACATCTACATTGGAGCACAGAGAATTCCTGCAAGAATCTTTCCTCATAAATGATACCATTGCAGAAAATCTTCTATCTGTTAAGCTTATTTTCTAAAAGAGAGATGGGTAAAAAACATGTAGAAAATATGATCAGCATGCTATAAAATTTCATGATGCAAGGATACGCACACGCTTCTTAGAATTGAGTTGACATATTTTTGCTGGACTGGAGCGGACTAGTTCTTTGGCCACTGGAATCTGATTATTATCAGTAGGAGTTGAGTTTCTCTGTGATGGAGCAGTATCTTTAAAAACTGGAGTTGGTTTATTATCTCCTGGCGTTTGAATCTTTTGCAAAGGCCTTGTTTGTAACCCTTCAAATTCTAACATAGTCGTCTTCCCCTTGCATGCCTTGTATAAAAGAATGGTGCTTTAATTATAAAACATGCGGCAGCAGAGAGATGGAATAGGTACTGAAGAATAGAAAGGCATGACATATTGACATGTATTCCCTCCATCCGGAAAAAAATGGATGGGTCTAGGCGTATTTCTGTTCTAGGTACATCCTTTTTATCCATTTCGGCAACATGTAATCTGGGCGAAGGGAGTATGGTGTAAGAGCTAGGGATACGACAGGACAACACAGCAAAAAAAAACACTAGTTGAATGTAAAATTGTATGCTAGCAGAATACATACAGAAATAACTAAGGCAACATACACGTGTATGATTGGGAAAATAAGATGGCATTGCAACAGAGCACTAGAACAACACTTCAATGTAAAAAACATGGTATGGTAGACAGATGAAGTACATACTGATGAATAACAATGCATAAGATATTCAGAAGCATGATGTCCAAATTAAGCAGATGGCATTGCGATAGAGTAGAATGACAATACTTAAATTTGAAAACATGTTATCATGAATGGAATAGGTACTGAAAAACAGGAAGGCATGACATATTTACATGCATGATCAGCATGCTAAGCACATGGCGTTGTAACAGAGTAGATACACTCCAGGACATTATATGCATGTTGTACCCATATCACAGGCCAAGTTAGAGCAAGGACCTTGTGGGGGTGAAGAGGATTCATCATCTTTCTGCAAGTCTTCTGAAGAACTACCTTTACATGTTCCATCATATTGGGTATCATCGACATCAAGTTTATTGGCCTTTACATTGCTCCGTGAGGTTCTTGTGGATATATCAGTGTGTGCAATTATATCTGACATGCATGGAAGACAACTAGTATTTAGATTTATGTAATGAGTGCCTGTAGGAGACGACATAAATAGTAGGACTGGGGTTAACTAGCAGCAACATGTCTCATAAACTAAAGGGAGAACACCGATGAAAGCTACAGAATATATATCGTTTGTACTCGAGATTAACTAGATGACACACAAAAGTATTAAAGAACAACATAGGAAATACTAGAAGTGGTATAATACTATAATCACCAGCCTGTGGGATAGCATTGGCTGATGGATGATAACTACGGAATAGTGTTACCTAAAGAACAAGTATCTTAGTTGAACTATGGAACAGCGTTAACTCCTGAGCAAGACCCGTAAGAGATCAGCATGAATATACAGTGAAATGTGATGATCTATTTTCCATGCTTAGATGAATAACAAAGCCATAAATGTTGCACACAAGTAAGATGAGGGTACAACCTATCGGGCTGCCATCCATAGGAGTGAGCATCATGTGCTGACTTGTGGATGGCCCTGCAGTTGTTGTGGCTGTGCTTGTCGGGCACGCGCATTCGATGCAGGGAACTATTGAGTGGGAACTATAGCTCCCTTCTGGTGTATGCTTCCCTTGTTGGAGCAGCTGCGGTGAGTCGAAAGACGGTGTGTTTGAAGATGCAGATAACGATAATGTTAAGAACGACATATCTCTTTGATCTGAAGAATTACACTAAGAGATCAACAGCAAGGTACGAGAGTGGTCACACGTCTGTTGACTGAAGACTAAATTGGGGTCACATAATTTTATTTTATTTTGGTACTGTCCGATCTACGCCGGATGGCTGGCCGTCTTGTGCCTCCCAGCTGACACTGTTCGGAATCTTCCCCGAAGAGCCAGCGACCAACGGCAGAGCAGCCTACCTCCGCCGTCTGTGGCCCCGTCCAAAACCCTGCTCCCCGCCCCACCGCACTGCCGTGGTTGCGCCGCCCCCAGGCCAATCCACAAAGACTCCCCGTCATCCAGATCCGGCGGCGGCAGTACCTTCAACCCACGCAACTCTAAAAGATAGCCATCTAAGCGATGCTTCCATGGCGAACTTTGCGGCCCCGCACCCTTACGTTAGAAACCAGCCAACCGGTAGCCTAGGAGCTCCGCCGCCTCGAGGGGTGTTGCTTCCCATTGCAAATCGATTGGCCCAGAATAAAAATTGAGACAACTGACGCCTAAATAAAGTGATTTGAGATGAGGGTGCGACCTATCTGGCGGCATGGTGAAGTAGGCAGGTTCAGCTGCCGAGTCGGTGAGGCCGGCGCGGTTGCGGTGGCGACCGACGGCAGGGAAAGAGCGATGTCGCGACGGTCGACGGCTACGCCGAAGCAGTGCCAGGACTCTGGACGGATCCAAAGTTGGAGCCGCTCTGGCGCCGTGAACAACGGCGGGGGTGAATCGGCTCCAGTACGGTTCACGCGGCCGTCATTGAGGCAGCACCAGCAGCACGGAGTAAGAGGCGCATGGCCCAGTGCACGACGGCAAATGGACAGCTTCTCCGGCATTAGGGAGGAGGGCGGCTGTGAAATTGGTGCGGTGGGGGGTGCCATGGAGGTGGGGCTGAGGTTTCGCGGCTCCGGAGAAGGGAGCTTCCAGGGGAGAAGGTGATTTCGCGCCCATGAGGTATGAATGGGGGCGGGCAGGGGAAATTGGGAGGGGAGTGGAACCATGTCTTGCAGACGCATTTGTCTAAAATTTGAGGGGGAGTTACAGTTCTACCCTTGCCTATAGGCTTCTCGGCTTGGGTCTGTGTACTGAGGGTCGGGGATAGTAGAGTAACTTTGCTTGTCTGGGTGGGAGCGATTTCGGGCGAGGAGGGCGTGTTTTGAACTATAGTGGGCGCGAGCGATTTTGGGCGAGGAAAGCGTGTTTTGAAATAGTGGGCGCGAGCTATTTCGGGCGAGGAGAGCGTGTTTTGCCGACCATGGTTTATGAATTATTCGGCACATGTCATTTCGGCCGAGGAGAAGGCGCGCTTGGATGAAGTTATGAACCTACCCTCGATGTACAACGGGCCAATTGGTGCGTGTCCCAGATAGGACGGTAATTTCGCGTCTCCCATTTATTTGCTCGGGCGAATTCCACCGAGTAGAGAGGATGTTTAACGGTTCGTTATTTTGGGAGAACGAGCATCCACGTCTACCTTACCAAGTCGATTCGGATCAAATTTTGAAATATTAGCTTGCCACTTTTTTTAGATGGAGAGATGATGCTCGGGAGTAATGTGTTTTTACATGCTCGTTGCTAGCGATTTACTATATGACAAATAGTTGACCCACTAAAAAACGTGAATCAAACCCAAAATGAAATATCTCGATTCAATGAAATAGCTCGTTCAGTAGGTCAAAATAGTGAACTAAATCCAAAATTGAACACCTCAATCGAGTAGCATGTTGTACAGTATTATAGTACTCCATGAACATGTTGAAAGTCAAATTAATGAACTTGTTTGATATACGCATATATCCGTTCATGTGTGGATTGCAGACAACATATTCTCCAATTTAAATATTTGAATGCAAGTTTATATCGAAACATGGTTTATATCAGTCTTTGATGCATAAAATGCGACCCCCCCTCTCCCGGACTCCTGCTCTCTCTCTCTCTCGCCGATAATCTTCAATTCTGTCGCACGCATCTGACACAAAAACCTTGTTCGTCCCTCTCCCTTTCTCTCCATCTCTCTCTCTCTATCTCTCTCTCTCTCTCTCTCTCTCTCTCTCTCTCTCTTTGTGTGTGTGTGGGGGGTCTTTCTAGTTCACATGCATATATACACCATCTATAGGTCTCTCTCGCACACTATGTATGATACTCTAGCTAGTCCAAGCTAGATATCTTGGGTGCACTCATCGTACGCACACAGATTCCTTGGCTCTTTGCCTGTAACTCTCTCACGCACCACTATGTCGTCTCGGAGCTCTTCCCCCCCTCTCTCAAACTCTCCATCCACCTGGGTCACACATACACATGCATATCTCACTCGCACTCGATAGGCCCATCTAAAACTCTATCTCCCCCCCTCGTTCTCTCTCCATATCACACGCGCACACACACAATCTCATGCCCAGCTAGCCAAGTATGATGGTCTCTCACTCAATTGTAGGCACACGCAGTCCCCCCTATATGTATATGACTAGCTAATCTTAGTCTCCATCACAAACATGTGCATGGTCTATCTCGGTTTCTCTCGGGGCATCTTTCTATCGCACACGCACTCCCTCGATCTCCCACCCATATAGTCCCCTCACGATCTCGACGGGATCTCTCTATCACAAACACACCCTCTCTCCCTCTTCATGCGTCCATGCCATCCATGTGTCCCTCTCGACATTTGTTCCTTGTTGGCCACACCTCTATTGGACATGTGCTACAAGGGTGTCTCTCTACGTTGCAAACAATCACACACTAGCTATGTTCGTGTATCTCCTCGCCTCGCTTTTCCATCTCGGAGATGCATGCGTGATATGTTCGCAAAAAACACACTCTCTCTCTAATTTATCGTTTGTTGTCACTTTCTCTTTCACACACATACTCTTTTTGCACACTTACTCATTCTCCTTCACACGCACTTGATCTGTCTCGACTGAGGCACTCTCCTCGGTCCATAGCATATAGATTTATTGAAAAGTCAAACATCACAAAGTTTGACCATGTACATGGAGAAAAAGAATTACATCTAGTATGGCAAACATATGCCATTAGATTCACCATGAGATGTAGTTTTGTATGATGTATCTTTGGTATTGTAGATATAAATAACATTTGCGTAAACCTGATCAAAGTTTCCAAAGTTTGACTTCTAAAAAATTTACATGCACTGCATTATCGAGCGGATGTAATATCTCTTTCCTCCTCTCAGCTATCTGACGCACCACTCAGCCTTATCGGGGCTCCTCAATCTCTCTCAAACTTTATTGGTCAGTTTGGTTCGTGACCTGACCCTCATGCCTTGATGGCCGGTACTGCCTGGTGTGGACGTGAGATGTAAAATATTTCTTCCTGGCCAGGCTTGTGTGGTGCTGAAGCGTTTGGTTCATGCTTGGGCCAGGCAAAGCATCAACGTCCCATCAATCAATCCATGCATCAATTATTTAATGCTAATATCCATCCATGTTGCTGTTAGCCTCGTGGCCACACGACCAGGCACGACAAGGCGTTCGAAATCGGTCGCCTGGGCCAGTCTACTTGCAGTGTCTGGAGTTCAGCCAGGCTAATTAAAGTACAAGGGAACCCAGGCCAGGCGGGCTTTCTTTTTCACAGGGTAGCAACCAAACAAGCGTGCATGAAATCCAGCCACAACCCCAGGCCAGGCAAAAGATGCTCAGGACGCAAGCCAAACTGGCCTTATATCTCCCTGGTTCACACATACACATGTCTCGCTCGCGCTATACATATAGACCCATCCAACACTCTCCACCCTTGTTCTCTATCCATGTGACACGCACCCCCCTAAGTACCATAATCCTTCAATCCATCATAGGCGCAAGCGCACTCCCCCCTCCTAAGTATGATTATCTCTTACTAGCCAACAGGAACACACGTATTGTCTCCTTCCATCCATACGTCTATCTCAATATCTCTCGGGGCATCTTCTATCGCGCACACACCTTGTCACTCGATCTCCCACCCATGTAGTCCCATTACGATCTCCAGGGGATCTCTCTATGACAAACATACACTCTCTCCTCCCCATATCTGCATTTTCTCTGTACGTCTCTCTCAACCTCTCTCCCTTGTTTGTCAGACCCCTCTTGGCCACGTGCTAGGGGTCTTGATCTCTCGGTTCCAAACAGCCACACACTATCTCCTCACCTTGCCTCCGTTGTCGAAGATGCATGTGTGATATGTTTGCATAAGACACACACGCTTTTTCTCTACTTTTATCGTGTGTTGTCCATGTCTCTTTCACACACGCACACACACTTTTTTCACTCACTCTCTCACTCTCTCTCTCTCTCTCTCTCTCTCTCTCTTGTTAGGGACTCTATCACGTCCATAAGCATATGGATGTTTTGAAAAGTCAAACCTCAGAAATGCTTGACCAGGTATATGTGGAGAAAAACATTTACATCTGGGACGATCATTAGATTCATCACAACATGTACTTACTTCATACTATCATTTATCTTTGATATTGTAGATATAAGTAATTTCTTTATAAACTTGGTCAAAGTTTCAAAAGTTTGACTTAAAAAATGTTGGAACTACATTATCGAACGGAGGGAGTAGCTCTTTCTCTCTCTCTCTGCTATCTCTCACGGGCCTCCCATCTCATTCGAACTCTCTATACCAACGGATTATACGCTCACTATGTCAGCGTATAGCTCCGTATATTGTTTAGTTGACCGGTCAACCAATCCACATGCTGCCTTGTCAGCTCGTGTTCTGTATCTTCGTGTGCTGGCCCATGTGGCAGTGGGTGAAAATAAGTAAACTAGAGGCCCATCTGACACGCGGTGAAGTAAACAAAGTTGAAACCACTCGGGGTAGCACCCCGCACGCTAGTAAATTGAGGGCGCATTGAGGACAAACTTCTTGCGCGCGAAGGACGCACTCACGCACAATTCACCACTGCGCGGCGGCATGCACAGAAGGACGCACTCGCGCACACCCAGCACACAACACACACCAGCACACGTGTACACATCTAGGAGTAGAAGGCCATGGAAAAATCTGGCGCGATGGCCGCTGCCGGAGCCGTCCACCCCCAATCTTGGTGTTCCGTGCAATGCACGAGCATCTACGCACGGGAAATTATGTCGAACAGGGCTAGTTGTAAGCAGGCTAGCTCTACAGCCATGATGATAGTGACTGCAGACGGTGAGGCTGACTATGGTATGCCGAACATGACGCCTATACTCAGGTGTCATCTCCGGCGCAGGGTCTTGTCACTTCACTATGAGGAGCAACACGTAATAATTTGACCAATGGGTTGTACAGTGCTAGTACTCCTACTACTACATTGGTAATACTACTACTAGTACTAGTAGCACCACCGTCTGGATTTAGGAGTACTACCACGTCCACCGGCACCGAGGAACGTCTCCAGGTAGTATTGCTTGAGGCCACCAGGGCGAGGGGCCGCTTGGACGACAGCTTTGTCTCCTTGTTCGATGAGGTCCTCATTGGTTTCCTCGACAAGTTCACCGTCGTCAAGAAGCTTGCGGGCTACTTTGACGTAAGCCTCCAGCTGACGCGCCCAGGCTCTGCGATGCCCGCCACCCTCAACGGCCACTATGGTAACAACCTCTTCGACGCACTGGTGGCCCTGCGACTGCCCGCCGTCGCGCCAGAGAATGTCCACCTCAAGATCGCGCCCGCCGCAGCAAGACACCATCGACATAATCACCCACGTCTACGCGCAAATCGTCCACAAGGACTACTACATCCAAGAGGAGGACGATAGGACGCTGGCCTTCTTGGAGCGCAGGGCAACCTTGGACGGCACTGTTCAGAAGCACGTTGAGCTCGCCGCCAACGCCGCTGCTCCTCACATGTCGGTTGGTGACCCGGCGCACTAGGGCGTGAGGATGTCGTTGAACGTTGATGGATCCGTATGTATTTTTATCTTTCTCTCAAATCCATGTAGTAGTATATGATACTACAGTAATTATCTTACCTTTCGCATCAACTTCATAATTTTTGTACGTACTCCATGCATGAACGGCGCCAGAGCCAAACTTCTCATTACTCTAGGCAAAATCGTTATTTTCTATCTATCGGTCGCGCTGTGGAGCAGAACCAAATTTTACAAGTTACGAGTTCAAAAGGAAAAGCCTGCTGTGTTCGCGTCGCACCCCCACACGGTTGGTCCGGCACGCCGCTCAAGCGGGAATGCATCCCGTGTTGCATTTTCACTTACAAGTGGGACTGCAGTTGAGCAAACCGACTATCGGCAAACCCCCACCCCGCCCACCGCACGATGGCTGAGAAAACAGGAGGGAGAAGGAGATGGCTATAGCACGGACTACAAGAAAATTGGTGTCAGATGGGACTCGTGTGGGTGGCGTGTGCCGTACTGCTAGACATGAATGCTACTGAGTTATGGCCCATGCCACCCCACTATATTGAGCCTATATCGAGGTACGTAGAACAAATTTCCTGCAGTCCATGCTCAGCTCTCCTCTATCTCTCTTCTCAGCCAGCCAGCGGACGCGCGGAGCCCATCGTCTGTTTGCTCACATGCAACCCCACATGTCAGTGAAAACGCAAGAGGACCCACTGAACCTACACATCTTTCACCTCGACGTGCTGGTGATGAAAAACAAATCCAATAAAGATCTTCGGTGGCCACTTTTGGAGTTACTCAAGAGTAGTAAGATTCTATTTATAGTTTAACCCAAGATGCACATCTCGTGGCTTCAACTACCACTCTATTTTCTTTCATGACACGACCTGGATGCTGGATGTCCCATATGTCGGCAAAAGGAGGAAGAACCCGACCAAATCTTTGGTTCTGCTCTCGGATTAGACTAGTTGTGCTAACTTAAAATTTTTATTGTGCACTCCCTCCGTTCCAAAATACTTGACTTCCATTTGTCAAAAAATGGATGTACCTATATACAAAGACATGTCTAGATACATATATATTTTGACAAATAGAAGGCATGTATTGTGCAACGGAGGGAGTAGAATGGATGCAAGTTTTTGTATTGGGAAGAAGAGTACATCCATATATTGATAGAGCACAATTTAGTAGATGTTCTATCACTATTAGCTAGCACAGACGCAAGATCGAGCCTCCGCAGATCAACAATGAATGCATCGAGAAGGCACTAATCCAACTTACAGGAGTAGTAAAATGTATTCTTGTGGTTCTTGTTTTCTTTGGTCTTGCTTTTCTAGTCAAAATTATCATTGGAGTCCGTGCAAAACGGAGGTGCATTTGGGGTCATGCGTTGGAGTTGGCCTTACAAGTGGGACCACAATTAAGGAAACTGACTATCGGCAAACCCCCACCTCGCCCGCCGCGCGATGGCTGAAGTTAGAGAAACGACGAGGTTGAAGAGATTGCTCTAGCACGGACTCCAAGAAATAATATGGTGTCAGATGGATGTCATGGTGGTGGTGTGTGCCGTACTCCTGGACGTGAATGCTTGTTCTGGCCCATGCCACCCTACTACTCCCTACTACTTACTCCTACTATATAGTACTAGTATCAAGGATTCAAGGTCCTGGTTACGTACATCGAACACATTAACATATGGCTACAGTAAAAACACCTGCCCGACGCGTGAAGCATCTGAAGCTAGTACAAATAGTGTACTACTACTGTTGATTGGCCTCATCCGATAACCTATTGCAATGCACGTACAATTATGTATTCGGAAAATATTTTTTTGCCTCGTCGCACCACTCACTCAGAGAAGCGACTCGAAAGCCATTCATAAATTTAGTAAGTTTATCACACGCATATCATTTTATTACATACAATAGGTCATCAACCCACATAGACAACGAGGATACATTATAAATACTAAAGTTTTCACCACACAACAAATAACAAGCAATGAAATGAACTTCAACTCAACCATTCCTCGGCGTTGGAAACGCTTGCTTTGAACCACAAGTGATTCTTTGGGACGGGCCATCGATTGTCGATCTGGAAACCAACACAGGACTGATCATCCAGGCTGAAGCGGCCTACTATATCCCTACCAGGGTAGGGAACCACACAAATGTCTGAGGTATAGACACAGTTGCTTCTCATAGATGTGTCAATAGCAGTTGGATCGCCTTTCACCATCATCGGATAGTTTTGTCCAAGGAAGAGCGAGTTTTCTCCAAGACTATCAATTCTATACCAGGGAGACGAAGTTGGCGCTAGCACACTAGTACCCATCCCGAATACCATGCAACAGGTGTTGGAATAGGTCCGGAGAGTGCGACCATGGGAGGCACCTGCTTCCTTAGCAGTAACATCATCAGTGGGCTGTATACACACAAGAAGAGGTGATCCATCGGAATTAGTTGCCAGGCGGGGCGCTGCTCGTCCTCATGCTCGTGATCATCACCATCGTCATCTCCCCATTGGTTATAAATTTTTTCAAGTATAGGTGGTGGGATGTTCACAGGACCTTGGAAACACAAGAAGAAGGTTAATTAGTAAAGGGGAACTTGCTAACCCGCATGCATGTGGATGAAACAATTATAATTACGGTGGAAGACAAAACATACCGAAACTATGAGGATGCCATGCAAAAATAGTGCCACGAGTGGTGGCAGCAAACACAAGGCGCTCGTATTGAATTGCATCACAGTACTCATCCGTGTATAGAAACTGATTTTGAGCAATATCCATCGAGTGAAACCATCAAGGAAGGCAACAAGCTTGTCGAAGATAGCAACAACATCATAGTCGCTGTAATTCCAAGAGCGGTTGGGAACTCGACAAATTGCTATCTTCCGTAGAATACAGTCACCATGATTGTATTTGAACATGCGTACATTACCGGTGTGCTCAACCTCTGGGCAGTGTGCTGAGATTTTTGGAAGTGGAATCCGGTGACGAGTGTACACATTCACAAGTTCCCACTCGCAGTTGGACCCAATGTAAACAACCCAATCTCCATTTGTGCCCGCCCAAGCCTTGCCCTCAAGCGATGGCATCTTAACATCATACATATCATTATCAAGCGGCATCAACTTGCACAGGGCGAGGCCTCCGTTGTGCCGGCGCCAGTCATCATCAGGGTCACGGCGAAGAAGATAGGGGAGATCAAACCGCTCCTTGACTCTTGGGTTCTTTGTAATGATGTTATTAGTTGAGTCGAGAATGGGCTTGAACGAACCTGCCATGCTAGCTGAGGTGATGACGTCGCACCGATCAATGAGTTCCTCCACCACATCATCTTTCAGATCGGGGCAAGAATAACGGGGTCGTTTCTGGCCTGTTCCCTCCATGGAGAAGACGATCGAACAATGGCAGAAGAAAGGGTGAAGGGCTGAAGGAAAATGGAGGAGGGAGAGGGAGAGCGTGCGACAGCAGTTCCAAATCGAGAGGGAAAGGCGAAGAGTCGGTGGACGGTTGCGAGTTTGCCACGGTTCACGAAGAGGCGCCCCGGCCTACACGTCCGTTCAGAAATACTCCTACTACTCACCGTCGTCTCACTGATATGTTGGAACGGGACCACATGCCAACGAAACATGGTGTGTAATTTCTCATGCAAAATGCGATCTGGCCGCGTTGGCCCAAGGTGCCGCATTAGTTATCGACCTTTATTTTTTTAATGGCGTGCCGATCAGTTTTGAAGCATGACTAACTGGTACCATACGCAGAGAAAATATAAACTACTCTACCACTACTCCACCTCTAGTACTAGTAGTATAAAAAAGATATATAGGCTGGAGCTTGAGCGCTATCTTGCTAAGGGCTGCCCACTTGCTTCTCACACTACCACCCTCTCTCCAGATCTAAAAAAGACGGCCCCTCTCTCCCTCCTTACTGGTGGTCACAGATCCGCCGGGGAAGAAAAGGACGTGCAGCATTGACGCACTCATCGTCGACAAGCGAGGTCACGCACTGACGACAAGGCCGTCCTCTCAGACCTAGCGCCCGTGCTGGATGGCCTCTGTCCCCAAGCTCGCTGCCGTAGTGTGTGCGGAGGACGACGACCACGAGCGAAGCCACTTCCCGCTGACCCTCAGGTATGCTACCTCTTTTCGAACCATAACCTTGTTCTATTGCCCCATCTGCCACATCGTTGCATGTGGATCTTTTTCCACTCCACCATCTTCCCAATTTTCTATCCTCTGCTCTGTTGGCCACGCAGACGAAAACCATAATTTGCACTATTAAAGGAAACCCTACTTCATGCAGACTAATCCATGTCTGGGTTGAATAAGGAAAGGAAGGGAGACTGTACTATCCAAGAGAGTAGGCATCGAACCCGCATCTAGGTTGAAAAGGGGAAAATCAGTAGCTAAGGAACGAGTCTCGTGTCTCTTGGTTGAAGAAGGGTAGAAAGGCATGACAACGCAATAGAGAATGACCAGGTCGATCGGTTTGTTGTCCTCGCATAGGAAAAAGGTGGCTAAAGAGAGCAAAAATGGGACGTAATCCACATATGCTGCCTGGATATTTGTTGCTCTGGGCAACCATACCTCCCTCACCACTCTGCGTCTGTGGAGGTACATCGTACTGGTGCGTCCACTGTCCGAATGGGCCTCCCATGCTCTTATTGCCACTTTTTTTGCTGTTAGTATAACGCCAGCAGTCAAGTCAAGCAATGCTACTACTAAAGTGATGCCACATTTAACTAATGACGCTCTCAGTCTAATGCCACCGATAAATTTAAGCAATGCCATTTAATGTCACTGGATTATTTCAGGGTTAGCTGTTGATTGTGGATGTATTAAAGATTTTTCAGCTAAAGCATTCTAATGTTGTTGCACAGCCAGTATACCAACGATGAAACTTGTTACTACATTCAGATTTTTGCACTGTTGATGCTTATAGATTACATACCTCACTTTCATGAGATAAATTAATTTTTTTGTACAGTGTCACCAAAATGCCAAGGCGCTGATGTCATTTTATTTTGGTTAAAATGCACAGACAATTATGAAGACAAGAGGAAAGGTCAAGAGTGGGCACCTCCTCCTTCGGCTGTTCTCTTGATTCGTTCGGTCAAGTTTTAATGTTTGATCGATTATCAAGATTGGGATAGCAATTTTTAAGGTCCCCCCGAGTTCGAAATGATATTTACCTTGGAGGTACATGGTTTGCAATTTTTTTATACTGTCATTAGTTAATAATGCTAGTTACCTTCAAACTTTTGTATTTGGTTTAATGCTCATGCAGAGCTAGTATACCAATGCTGAAACTTGTTACCTTTACATTTTGTATTGTTAATTCTTATAGAAACCTTCCAGTGCTAGAGTTTATTGAAATCTGTTCAGTAAAACCATTGTACTGTACCCTGTAATAAACTAACTACTCTACTGTTGCACTAGCCACTGGATTAGTGTATATTTGTAGTATTTGAATGGTGTTGCATTAGCGTATGGACATAAATAAAGTGTGGCAAGCTTTCCCAGATATGTGCTCAAGAAAACTACTACTTGTTTTTCTAAATACTAGACGTTTGGGTACTTTAAATTGAACCGCGAAAACGTCTTATATTAGGAACAAAGGGTGTAGAGTTCACTCAAATTATCCCGGTAAAGCTAGTCACACCTTTGTTAAAATTAATGTTCATTATGTTATCGGAGGAGGTCTGTATGTTTTTTTCTAATGCCTGTCGACTACATACCTGACATCATGATGTAATGTTAAGTCATTTCCTTTTGTACAATGTCACTGAATTGTCAAGGCGGTGATGGCATTTTATTTTAGTAGAACTGCACAAAATTTGCTTAAAAGAAGAGGAAAGGTCAGGAATGGCTCAGTTTTCAGAAAAAACTATGTATGCCTTCCTGACATCAGCCGCTGATGCTTTATTTATTCCTTTAAACAGGTGGTTAGAAACAGTCTTGCTACCTTTTCCCATTATGAAATTGGAATGCTTATATTTGTGGGTCTATGCTTCAACTAGTGCCACTTCTAGAGTAATCACACTTTCAATATCTATGCAAACAGGGATGCTCGATTTTAGTGGAACTGCACAAAAAGTCCAACTGGTTCAACATTAGGAGCATGTTTTCTCCAAACCTTTATATCCGATTGGTGGCATTATGAGCTGTTCATTACGAAGGTACATGGTTTGCTACTATCTTGCTACTCTTTTTGTACTGTCATTAGATAGTAATACTAGTGGTTTGCATGTGAATTTATTGGCAGGGTGGACCTACATTGGAGGTGCAGGACAGGATTCAATGATTGGATGCTCAATTTCGGTTGTATTGATTTCACCTCTTCATCACTACGAACATGGATATCCTTGGTCTGATGAAGAATAGGCGCTATATTTCTGCTCTGAACCAGCAAATCAATTCAGTATGAAATTGTCCAGGGCAAAACATAACTGTATCAGATTGTCCAGTGCAGAACATGACAGATGCTAAGCGGAAGAGACATGTTTAAACCAAAAATACAAGGTGTGGTATATGTTTACTAGCTGCTTGATATTTGTGCAGACAGAGATGTCTGCCCGTTGCTATTTGGCAAACAAACAAAGTGTCCGCAATTTTGGTTGAACTGCACAAGAGAATAGTATAGTCACTGCATGCAGTGCCATTTGAAAATAGACACAGAAAGATTGGATAGTCACTTCATGGACTGCAGAAAAGTGTCCATGAAGTGACTATCCAAACTTTAACTTAGGCAAAATGATGCCCATTGTATAATCAGACCAAAGCAATGAAGCACCTACTGTAAGTGCATCTAGTGCCACCCCTAGTTGGTTTTGGAGTATTGACGACAAACCTAGTTGAGGGACTAATGTGTTTGTGAGAATTGCAGGATAACACAGGTAGAAGTCCCTCATTGATTCAGTTTTCCTACCAGAGATGACCCCTAAAAATGTATGAAGACATTGATGTCAAAGGTGGTTTATGAAGATATTCTCATTGAAGACTATGACAAGAGAAGACATCACATGAAGCCTATGGAGCTCGAAGACTTAGATCTTTCGTAGTTCTTTTTCTTCTCTGTTGAGTCATAGGAACCACCATACTGTTAAGTGGGGTCCAAGAGAACCAGTCAGAATGACTGAAGTGATGCTTTACCAAAACCTATGTCTTCGAGTGAAGACTATGAGAGCGAATCTTGTCCAGAGTCGGACAAGTCAGCTTTGCTTGTAGCCCAAGTAAAGTTGCCATGTGAGTTTGAAATCTGACCGTTGGAGCACGTGTCAGTTCCTTAGTGACCTAGGGTCATTTTGGACAAATCAGGTCGGGTTGCCTAGTGGCTATAAATAGCCCACCCCCTACAACCATAAACGGTTGGCTGCTCTGAGTTAGAGTATGGCTTTTGTCGTTTGAGAGCAACCCACCTCGAAGCCTTTGAGAGAGAATTCCTTGCGAGGATAAAGCCCTAACCACCCAGAGCCAAAGAGAGTTAGGCATCACTTAAGTCTTCTTGTCTGTGTGATCTGAAGACTTATTACACTTGAGGACTGTGAATCCTCCAGCCGGTTAGGCGTCGCGTTCTGAGCATCCAAAAGACATTGTGGATCGCCGGTGAACGGAGTCTGTGAAGGTTTGGGAGTCTACCTTGAAGACTTACCAGAGTGATTGGGCGAGGTCTGTGTGACCTTAGCTCAAGGGGAATACGGTGAGGACTGGGTGTCCTGAGCTGCGTGTTCAGGACTGGGTCTCCGGGACTGTGTGTCCTCAGGTTTAAATACCTAGCCGCCCTAACCAGACATACAGTTGTCACAGCAACTGGAACTAGGCCAACAAATCATTGTCTTCAACGAGTCACTGGTTTCATCCTTCCCTTCCCTTTACTTACTATTGGTCCTTGTGAAGTCATTGTATGATTGCACCATCTTTTGTCTTCACTGAGTGACTGCGTGTTCTGTTTGGCTTCATAATATCTTCCTACCTGATCCTTACTACCTAGCTACTATTAGTCATTGTGCTTTCACTTCATTGAATACTTGACTATGGTTTGCCTAGTGTAGTCTACCTTCCGCTGCATGGTAATAGGTTTATTTCTATCGTTTGTCTTCGAAACTTCCACGTTTCAAAGACTTTCATAAAAATCACCTATTCACCCCCCCTCTAGTCGATATAACACACTTTCAATTGGTATCAGAGCAAGGTACTCCCTTGTTCTGTGTGATTCGGTTTAACCACCTGGAGTTTTAGCTATGTCGACTGCAGGGATAATTAAAGTCTCCACTGCGTGCCCCGTCTTCGATGGAACTGAATATCCCTACTGGAAGAATAAGATGCGCATGCATCTTGAAGCCATTGACGTCGACCTATGGTATGTCGTCAAGAATGGCGTTCCCAAGGCTGGAGAAGGTGTCACTGCTGCTGATGTCAAGAAGTTCATTCAACTGGACTCTACTGCCAAGAATATCATCTGTGGTCATCTGACCAAAGGACAGTATGGCCGCGTGAGTGCTTTGGAAACATCTAAGCTAGTCTGGGACTGGCTCTCCAAGGTCGACGAAGGCGTCTCAACTCAGAGAGATCAGAGAATCAGTGTCCTTCACAACCTCTTCAACCGCTTCAAGCGAAATGACAATGAGAATGTCCAGCTCACGTTTGCTCGACTCACCGACATCACAAATGAGCTTCAAGCCCTCGGCGCTACTGAGATCACCAAGCATGAAGTCGTCAAGACACTACTAAGATCACTTGACAGTTCGTTTGACACCCTAGCCCTGATGATTCAAGAACGTCCTGATTTCAAGACACTCGATCCGTCTGACATACTTGAGAGGCTCAACACACATGAGTTTCAGCTTTCTGAGAAAAGAGATATCTACGGTCCAAACTATGGGCGAACTCATGCCTTGAAGGCAAAAGCTGTCTCCTCATCTGAAGAAGAATCTGACAGCAGTTCTGATGATCCTAAAGACATTGGAAAGGAACTTGCTATGCTTGTGAAGAAGTTCCAAAAATTCACCAAGAAGAAAGGTTTCAGAAAGTCTTCACAATCAAGCTCAAGGAATGATGAAGCTTCTGCTCATGACTACAAGAAGAAAACATGTCACAAGTGCAAGAAACCTGACCACTTCATCTCTGAGTGTCCGCAGTGGGACAATGAGAACAAAAAGAAGAAGAAGAGCAAGGAATATGACTTTGACGACAAGAAGAAGAAGAAATACTCAAAGTCTTCTTCCAAGTCTTCATCACACAAGAAGAGCTCATCTGGCAAGGCACGTGCGTTTGTTGGCAAGGAAATGGATTCAGAGGAGGAGTCCGCTTCTGAGGAGGCGGAGGTGGAGTCTGAGGAGGAGTCCGATTCTGGCGTTGCAAGTCTGGCTACAGAATACGTTGCCAAGTCCATCTTCAACACTAAAGACAATGACTTCATCACCGACACCGATGCAAATGACAAGGACTACTCCGCTCCTACCTACTGCTTCATGGCATGCGGTGCCAAGGTAAACACACGCACCACTCACTATCAAACATCTAGTGAAGATGACTCTGATTGTGGTTCAAGACCCAGCTACAAAACACTTGCTAAAATTGCAACTGAACAACAGAAAGCCATGGAACATATTCAAAAACTGTTAGACAAAAGCGATGATCTGTTAGGCGCTGAAATGACTCGATCTGAGTCCTTAAATGAAGACATAAAAAATCTTCACGTTAGGTATGAGGAACTTGAAAGTTGTCATGAAACGCTCTCAATAACTCATGAAAAGCTTTCCTATGATTATCTTCAAAGGAAGCAAGATATTGAGAAGTTGAGAGCGGCTCATGAAGATCTTCAAAAGGAAAATGAGTCACTTCGCGCCGAACAGATCAGTTCCGCTCAGGAAGGATTTGAACCACCATGTCTTAAATGCATTGAGCGTGATAATGCTTCTTCTGTTGCTGAATGTTCTACTGCTGCTACTGTTGCAATATCTTCAAATGTTGATGTGGGAACTAACCCCTCTACTGAGGATACCACTGCTATTGCTGATGAGAATGCTAGGTTGAAGACATTGCTTGAAACAGGGATGTACAAAAGTCTTAAAGGGCATCAGACACTATGTGATGTCCTCAAAAGGCAGATCCTGAACCGAAACCCGAGGAAAGAGGGTGTTGGGTTCGTAAGGAAAATGAATGCTGATGGCTCTTACTGGAAACCCGAGCAGTACCCCAAAACCACATGGGTTGCTGCAAAGGAATCTTCAGCAGATCCATCCACTCTATCTGGCTTCACTTGTGCTAACCCCATTGTCATTGATGAATCCTTTGATGCAAACTATAAACTGTTTAAGAATCAGAATGGTGAAGTGTTTGCTAGGTACATTGGTACTAACTGCAGGAATGGACCGCCTATGAAGAAGATCTGGGTACCGAAAAAGTGTCTGGAGAGTCTTCCTGTGAATGTCATCATGACACCACAGGTGAAGAAGACAAACCCCAGACCACAGGCTTCATACAGTCCAAAGGCTTCATACAGACAGAGGACTCACCTGAGTGGCACTAACGCAAATGTTTTGCAGGGAAACCATACTCAGGCCTATGAATATGAGCGCGGTTCATCAAACCTCCATGTTCATAAGACCAAGAACTATTCTGCTTATTCTTATGAGTACTATTGTCCACCTGCAAGACTTTTTGCTAGGGCTCCAAAGCCAAAGTTCTCAGATGCTGCACTTAGACTTATTGCTTCTAAGTCACCCTTGAAGATGTGGGTGGCTAAGAAAGCTTAACTCTCTTTTGCAGGGAAGGGTCTCCAGCAGAAAACCAAAATCGTCTGACGCTATTGCTGGGGACCTTAAACATCTTGTAGGGTGCAAGATCAAATGCCCGAATGGTCTTATTATGTACTTCATTCCTGAATCGCTTGCTACTCTCCCTATCAGTCCTAATCTAGATCTAAGCTTTCATAACCCACTGGTTCATCAAATGTTTTTGCTTCACAATTCTCTTCGTGAAGCCTATCCCCCTAACTGCACTGTAGGGTACGACACCAGCGTCTTCAAAATGGATTATTGATAGTGGGTGTACCAATCACATGACTGGCAAAAGAAGCCTTCTTATGGACTCAACCTTACGTCCATCCGACAAGAGTCACATCACATTTGCTGACACTAGTCAAAGTAAGGTATTGGGTCTAGGTAGAGTTGCAATCTCAAAGGATCAACACATGGATAAAGTCATGCTTGTTGAATCCCTTGGCTTCAACTTAATGTATGTCTCAATGCTTTGCGATTTGAACATGATCGTAATGTTTGGAAACTATCATTGCCTTGTTCTAATGGAATCTGACAAGTCTCTAGTGTTTGAAGGGTATCGAAAAGATGATTTTTACGTGGTAGATTTCTCAGCAGGACCACAGCTTGCCGTATGTCTTCTAGCAAAAGCTTCAGAATGCTGGCTCTGGCATCAGAGGCTAGGGCATGCTGGCATGAGGAACCTCCACACCCTTGCAAAGAAGAAGCATGTCATAGGCATCGAGGGCGTCAAGTTCAAGAAAGATCACTTATGCGGTGCCTGTGAAGCAGGAAAGATGATGAGGGCCAAACATCCCTCGAAGACAATCATGACAACAACTCGACCCTTCGAACTGCTCCACATGGATCTTTTCGGTCCCACTCATTACTCAATTCTTACAACTACTGCTTGTCTCTATGGCTTTGTCATTGTTGATGATTATTCTAGATATACTTGGGTGCACATAATCCTCTACAAGACTGAAGTGCAGGATGTCTTCAGACGCTTCGCCAATCGAGCAATGAACAACTATGGCGCCAAGATAAAGCACATCAGAAGTGACAATGACACTGAATTCAAGAACACTAGCCTTGATACATATCTTGATACTTTGGACATCACACATGAATTCTCAGCTCCATACACGCCACAGCAGAATGGCGTCGTCGAACGCAAGAACAGAACACTCATTGAGATGGCCCGAACGATGCTAGATGAATACAAGACTCCAAGAAAATTCTGGCCTGAAGCTATTGATACTGCATGTCATACAATCAATCGTGTCTATCTTCACAAGCTTCTGAACAAGACATCTTATGAGCTCCTTACTGGCAAGAAGCCAAATGTCATTTACTTCAGAGTATTTGGAGCCAGGTGCTGGATCAAGGATCCACATCACACTTAAAAATTTGCACCAAAAGCACATGAGGGTTTTATGCTTGGATATGGAAAGGATTCGCACTCCTACAGAGTCTTCAATCTCTTTCATTATAAAGTGGTTGAAACAGTGGATGTGCGGTTCGATGAGACTAACGGTTCACAAAGAGAGCACCTGCCAAATGTGCTAGATGAAGTTCCATCCAGTGAATCAATCAAACTAATGGGAACTGGAGAAATCATACCCACTGAAGCTCAACCTGAAGAGGAACTTATCATATCCGCACCTGATCAACCTGAAGACAATGCTCAGCCTGAAGACAATCCTTCTAACAATGACAATGATCAGCAAGAGCAAAATCTTTGCCCTGTACATCCTCGTGTTGCCAATGAAGTGCAAATTGAGAGAATAATTGATAGCATCAATGCACCCGGTCCGCTCACTCGTTCAAGGGCGACTCATCTAGAAATTTTCTGTGGGCACTTCGCATTTGTCTTAATAACAGAACCCAAGAAAGTTGAAGAAGCCTTCATGGAACCTGAATGGATTCAAGCTATGCAAGAAGAGCTCCAACAGTTTGAGCTGAATAATGTATGGGAACTGGTTAAGCGTCCTGATCCTCGGAAGCACAATATAATAGGCACCAAATGGATATACTGCAATAAGCAAGATGAGCATGGTCAAGTTGTCAGAAACAAAGCTCGTCTCGTTGCTCAAGGATATACTCAAGTGGAAGGGATTGACTTCGATGAAACATTTGCTCCCGTGGCTCGACTTGAAGCCATACGCATACTGCTGGCCTATGCAAATCATCATATATCAAATGGATGTGAAGAGTGCTTTTCTCAATGGCAAGATTGAAGAAGAAATGTATGTCGCACAACCGCCTGGCTTTGAAGATCCAAAACATCCTCACATGGTATACAAGCTCAACAAGGCACTGTATGGCCTCAAACAAGCCCCTCGGGCTTGGTATGACACACTCAAATATTTCCTGAAGAGCAAAGGCTTCATAACTGGTTCCCTCGACCCCACTCTCTTCACGAAGACATATGATGGTGAACTGTTTGTGTGCCAAATATATGTGGATGACATTATCTTCGGCTGCACCAATCAGAAGTACAGTGAAGAGTTTGGATATACGATGCAAGAGCTATATCAGATGTCCATGATGGGAGAGCTGAAGTTCTTCCTCGGTCTTCAAATACGACAGCAACGCAACGACATCTTAATATCTCAAGAGAAGTATCTCAAAGATTGCCTGAAGAAGTTCGGTATGCAAGACTGCAAAGGCTTCACGACGCCAATGCCAGCCAAACATCATCTGGGTCCCGACGACAATGGTAAAGAGTTCGATCAAAAGGTATACCGCTCCATGATTGGTTCTTTACTTTATCTATGTGCAACAAGGCCAAATATTATGCTTAGTGTTTGCATGTGTGCTCGATTCCAAGCGGCACCAAAGGAGTCGCATCACTTAGCTATGAAGCGAATTCTTCGATATTTGGCTCACACCCCAACTCTAGGATTATGGTATCCAAAGGGCTCAGAGTTTGATCTGGTTGGATTCTCGGATGTTGATTATGCTGGTGACAAGGTGGATCACAAGTCTACATCAGGCACATGTCATTTTCTGGGACGATCACTTGTATTTTGGTCTTCAAAGAAGCAGAACTGTGTATCTCTCTCCACTGCTGAATCTGAATACATCGCTGCTGGATCTTGCTGCGCTCAGCTTCTGTGGATGAAGCAAACACTCAAGGACTATGGCATTCATCTGAAGCAAGTGCCACTCTACTGCGACAACGAAAGCGCCATCAAGATTGCCAACAACCCAGTTCAGCACTCGATGACAAAGCACATTGAAATTCGTCATTACTTTCTCAGAGATCATGTTGTGAAGGAAGACATTGATATCATACACGTCAACACTGAAGAGCAATTGGCAGATATCTTCACCAAGCCTTGGATGAGAAGAGATTTTGCAAGTTACGGTGTGAGCTAAATATCTTGGAATCCTCAAATGTCCTGTGATCAGGCACACATCCTAACACTTATGCATATTGATGACTTAGATGTGCAACACACGAAGTAAAGTATATCTTCAATCAATGAGGACATACATCCTAAGTGTGAATACATTAATGTGGAATTTGACTTTGGAGCGCCACGATAATTGTGCGCCGTGTCTGGGTCTAATACTTCCTATACGGTGGGTAACGCCACCACCAAAGGTTCTGTTTGAAGTGTTTCACTCATGGCGTTACATTTGCTATGTCTTCACATTTGGTTTGACTTCAATCTCAAGATGTCTTCATGATTATCTTCACTATGTTGCTTATATATATACTAGTGTTCTGTCCTCTACATCATTCACTTATAGCTATGTCTTCGTGTTGAATCTTTTGAACTAAGTGAATGTGATCGGACCCTAACCTCTCTATGCTTTCTATCTCAAACTCTATCTCTCCAAATCATATGCATTCTATTGAAACTGTCGAATGTCTTCTCTGCGTCCTTGTCAGCAGAAGATACAGAGACAAATATTAAGTCCGTTTTCAATGCTCATTCCTTCACCTGAAACCCAGAGAAGTGGGAACGACCACCCGACAATCCAGGCGTGCGTGGGATGTGGAACAACCCCCGATATGCTGCATGATGGCCACGTGTTCCTCAAATGTGAATTGCCAGGGGCACTTGTGTAATAACACTGAGCCGCCCCTGTCCCTATAAATATACGCCTCACCACAGTCATTATCTCTTCTTCCACTCTCGCACGAACCCTAGCGCCACTGCTAGCTCTCGACGACGCCGGCGACGAAGCGCTTCGCTGCCGCAACCTCTCCGACGCCGTCTTCACGCCAACTGCGGACATCGTCTTCTCCACCGTCGCCGTAGGTGTCCTCCGTCGCCAAGTTAGGGCACGGACGATCGAACTGCTCCACTCCGTCTAGCAGTTCTTCGTGTGGTAAATAAAACTTCCTTTTTACGGCCCCTTTGATCCTATAGCTTCGTCACTTTCTACCACAAGCAGTTTCTATTCACACAAGTTGGATCTCTTTCATACTGCATCTCATAATATGCATAGTATATTCACTTATGCTTCACAAAGTAGTTAGATTCCTCACTTGTACTGATCCATGGATTCGTACAAATCTGGAACCAACTCCTTATCTATGAGTGAATGTCTTCGCACGATGAGGTCAATGTCTTCTAAACTGATTTATCTTCAAAATCTTCTGAGAATGCATATGACCTCTTCCCCTTCCCTCGCACCTTAATGCTGTCACAGGTAGATGTCCGTGGGAGAATCCCTTGGTTCTCATAGTCTGCATTCATTTGCAGAATTCTTACAGCATCATATAAATTCTCCCGAAGCCAGTTCCTGTTTGTCCAGCAAGCAAAAGCCCTTGAAGCCTTTGAACATGTTGAAGCCATTCAGGTTAAAGTTCATGGCTACAGAGAAATCTGCAAGGAAGGGAGGCAGACAGCGTCGTGGGGGAACATCAAGAGATTTGCCTGATGACCTCTCAGAGCTTTACAAGACAGATCCTGAAGAGGATTACAATCAGCGCAAGACCCGAATCCAATGGATTCGAAAATATTGGGCAGAACAATGGTTCAAATACCAGTTTGTGACCCAAGAATATGCTGAGAAAAATGCCATCAAGCGACCATGGGGATACATCCTATACAAGAATCTTCAACCCAGGTCCAGAGAAGAAGCCATTGAACAAGGCTTCTATACCTGCATGGTCCGTGGGCCACAGCCTACAGATGCACACCCATCGTCACTACTATGGTGTCGTGATGACAATCTGTTCAAGCGCGACTTCTAGTTTGCCAAGAACTCAGCGAAGCAGAACAAGAAGTCTTTGGGATTAGACTTCAACCCTGGTCCCTCTGCTCCCCGTGCCAATGGAACTCGCGAAGCTGAACCCAATCTTCTTGGGCCCTTCTACAACTTGGAAGGTCTCATCACTCATATCGTGGTTCAAGGGACAGCTGTGAATGAGCCTGCAGATGACACTGAATCAGATGAAGCGCCTGCAGCGCCGAAGCCAAAGAAACTGAAGCAGCCAAAAGCTTCAAAGCCTGCCTCTGCACCAAAAATCTCATGGGCGAAGCCACTGGCCACTGCACCTCCTGAAGACAATGTGCAGTCTAAAGATTTGTCACGCATCTCCAAGCCCCAGAAGGTCAAGATGCCTCTACCACACACTGCCCAAGAACTGAAAACTGCTGCTATTCCGCGCAACGATGCCATTGATCTGTCCAGTGATGAAGATCTTGCAGATGACGCTCTTGAGCAGCTGATCAAGAGCAAAGAAGAAGCAGAAATCTTCAACAATTTGCCTCTCTTTGACGTGGCAATCATCCACGACTTCATTGATGAGTGGTTTGAAACGCCCAACCTCAGCTTTGAAGACCTTCAACTTCCCATTGGTCTTAGTGTCGCCTTCCATGGCGCCATTGCTTCAGAATTAGCTATCGCCCAGCGCATTGTTGAACTGAAGCAAAAGATTGACTATGAGAAAGCTCAGTTCAAGAAGCATATGGCCAAGCTCAGCGTGCAAGAGGTCAAGAACTTCAAGCTCATGCTGCACAAGCTTAAAGAAGCCTTTCTCAAGAAGTGTGAAGAAGCTCAAGGTTCTCGTGAGCGCATGAAGAGCCTGGCTGAAAAGTGTGTGCAAGCCTACAATGAGGCTGAGAAGCGCAAGGCCCTTGGGCGTCCTGGTATCGACCCCAGGATGGCTGCAAAGAAGAAGAAGAAGCCCGCTATGGCCGAACCCGACACACCAAGACTGGAAGCAGATCCCATTGTCTTTCCAACTAGCATGACTGGCTTGAGGCCAAAGGCCAGGTCAACCGCTTCAGAATTGAAGAAGACAAGGACTGCTGAGGCTGAAGCCAGAAAGAGGAAACATCCTGAAGCCTCTGCTACTGCTCCCTCCAAGAATAAGCGGAAGACCAAGAAGGAACGGGCTGCTTCCACAGAGCTCTTGATTGTTGAACTCATCTCCATGGTTCGCCCTGACGCTGAACCTCAGGAGCGTCAACTGACTGTCCGTGAGCCTGCTTTCACAGAGGCTCATGAAGCTGAAGACTTTCCAGCAGCTGATCCCATCGCTGCTGAAGACATTGGTCACCATGACCATGTTGAAGATGATGCAGTTCTTCCTCAGCTCGAGCACCAACAGGTATCATCGCCTGTGCTAACACACAGCGAGCTCATCAGCATTGGTCGTCCTCTGACGCCAATTGCTCAAGATGCATCATGGGCTGATCACCCACAAGCACAAGAGGAAGAAGACTTTGAGGCCCAGCCAACTCCAACTCCACAGGCGTCGTCAGCGTTACGCAGGCTTCGCAAAGGACCAAGGCCTCCAGTCTCTGCGTCTGAAGCTAATACTGCTGAAGACATTCCGGCTGCATCAGCCGATGAAGAAGAAACCCCAAAAGCTGCTACTCCCCCGTCCTAGCAAGAAGCTGTTCTCGAGGAGAACGTGACTGTGATCGACCCTCCAGCTCGTCCAGTGGAGGTTGAGAATCTTGAGGCTTCCACCGACGCCACTGACACTATCATGGCTGAAGCTAATGTGGAGCCTTCACCAACCCAAGCACCAGAAGTCAGCGAAGCCACTGATGCTACTGCTTCTGCTCCTGCGCCTGCTGCTGATCCTCAGTTTGACTATCATGTTGAGCACAGGCCTCAAGTACAGAAGCCAATCCCAAGATTGCCCAGGTTTCCAGGTCCTGCATCAGCACCCGGATCCTTCAATGTCAATGGCTTCAAAGCAGACAACACCTTCTTCAATAGCTCTAGGAACCCCTACTCAAGGGAAAGAATATCATCTGATCGGTTCTGGAGTTATCCGCAGCGAAGCTATTACTCCTGCATTCTATACAATCAAGGTCGCATCTTCCCACATAAGTGTCTTGACATTGAAGCAATAGCTGGTCTGCCCTGTCTGGAAGAAGCTGTCGATTGCTTCAAAGAGGTTGGATTGCTGCCGTTTGTCACCGACCAAGAGCACTAGAATAAAGAGCTGCTACTCCAATTCTATGCCACACTTCACATTCGTGGATACAACAGAGATCCGAAGACTTGGGTCCTGGAGTGGATGATAGGAAATGTTCATCACGAAGCCAAAGCCTTTGATACCATTGAGCTCACTGGTCTGCCCACTCCTGGCGATCTCTACGAACCTGGCTATCAGCTTCACAGTGAAGCTATGGAGAGCATCTTTCAGAAGCCTGAACCAAACATGAGTTAGATGCTCAGCATGATGAAGCCATTGCCACAAGATGCTGCCTATCCTAAGGAGTTCCTCGTTGAAGACCTTGAGTATCTGCCAAGGACTATTTATCACATCATAAGGCGAACTCTCTGGCCTATCAAAGGACATTCTCCACATGCCAAGCTAGAAGGTGCAATGAAGACTTTGGTCTTCTATATTCTTCATGGAAAATGCTTCAATGCACATGACTTCTTCATCCGCCAACTTGCCGCATCAGGCTCTGATCTTTTTGGCTTGAAGTTCTACGCTCCATGGATAATGCGGCTGATTAAACTCCACTCCGCTATCTCATATCAGCCATCTGCTCGCAATCATCGGATCTTTCTGCCTGATGTGGTTTTGTCTGTTGAAGCCATTTATCCTGAGCCTACCAAGGAACCTCAGTCTTCAGAATGCGGAGCATCAAAGTTTTTCTCAGAACATTGAAGGAGTTGAAGCAGTCACTCGTGTGTATCCTTTGGCTGGAACTACACGTGCACCACATCCTGCCCTTACTGAAGCCACCGATAGCACCATTGCTCAACTACCCAAGAAGCGCACTCGTGTTCTCAATGACCGAGAGCTTCTGGTGGCTCTTCATCAGAAACAGGATAGGCATCATGACTGGCTGAAGCGCCAAATGCAAAGCCTCTTGGTGGATGTTAACCGCATTCGCAACCTTGCCACCAAGAATGCCTTTGTTGCACATTAAACCTCTCGATGCACATGGAAAGGGCTGACGCTTATGTGCTCTGAAGATGATCTTCAAGAGGATGGCTTCTTTGAACGCTTCAAGTTTGACTCCACACCTCCTCGAAGGGCAGTGCTGCGACGAACTCCATCTCTTGAAGACTCTGAGTTCTCTTCCTCTGCTGCAACTGTGAATGCCAGAGTGATCGAGGATGAAGACGATGCTACTTCACCGCCACCTCCTTCAGCACGCTTCGACACTGCTCCAAGTTCTTCTGCACCGCCGAACACCACTGACGACCCTGCTGCTTCACCTACTCTTCATGGGAACGAGTAGATGCTCTATGTCTTCAAACCTTTTTGGTCCTTACTGACAAAAGGGGGAGAAGCATATGAGTTTGATAGTCTTCAAGCGGGTCCATATGGGCGGGTGCTTTATATTTTGCTTCGTGTTTACAACTCTCTTTTTGATACATTTGGTTCTTTGAGTTGTAACACTTAAACTCGATGGTCATCTGCTACTTATTTGGCACTTTGTGATGCGATGATAAATTCCGCATGTGCGACGATAAATTCCGCACTTAGATCATTTTGCAGACGTCCATTTTCCATTATGCATGTCATTATCTTCACATACCTTCACATGCATAGTGGATTGTCATCATAAGTTGAAGAGGATCTCCACAAGCACAACCTGCCATGTGCATTTGCATTCCAAAAGCAAATTACTTATATGCACATCTTCAGGGGGAGCCCTCACAACTTATGAAGACAATTCCCTATCCTCTTACAATTTCACATATTATATTCCCCGTTGAAAACTTCAACTAGTTTGTCATCAATCACCAAAAAGGGGGAGATTGTAAGTGCATCTAGTGCCACCCCTAGTTGGTTTTGGAGTATTGACAACAAACCTAGTTGAGGGACCAATGTGTTTGTGAGAATTGCAGGATAACACAGGTAGAAGTCCCTCATTGATTCGGTTTTCCTACCAGAGATGACCCCTAAAAATGTATGAAGACATTGATGTCAAAGGTGGTTTATGAAGATATTCTCATTGAAGACTATGACAAGAGAAGACATCGCATGAATCCTATGGAGCTCGAAGACTTAAATCTTTCGTAGTTCTTTTTCTTCTCTGTTGAGTCATAGGAACCACCGTACTGTTAAGTGGGGTCCAAGAGAACCAGTCAGAATGACTGAAGTGATGCTTAACCAAAACCTATGTCTTCGAGTGAAGACTATGAGAGTGAATCTTGTCCAGAGTCGGACAAGTCAGCTTTGCTTGTAGCCCAAGTAAAGTTGCCGTGTGAGTTTGAAATCTGACCGTTGGAACATGTGTCAGTTCCTTAGTGACCCAGGGTCATTTCGGACAAATCAGGTCGGGTTGCCTAGTGGCTATAAATAGCCCACCCCCTACAACCATAAACGGTTGGCTGCTCTGAGTTAGAGTACCGCTTTTGTCGTTTGAGAGCAACCCACCTCGAAGCCTTTGAGAGAGAATTCCTTGCAAGGATAAAGCCCTAACCACCCAGAGCCAAAGAGAGTTACGCATCACTTAAGTCTTCTTGTCTGTGTGATCTGAAGACTTATTACACTTGAGGACTGTGAATCCTCCAGCCGGTTAGGCGTCGCGTTCTGAGCATCCAAGAGACATTGTGGATCGCCGGTGAACGGAGTCTGTGAAGGTTTGGGAGTCTACCTTGAAGACTTACCAGAGTGATTGGGCGAGGTCTGTGTGACCTTAGCTCAAGGGGAATATGGTGAGGACTGGGTGTCCTGAGCTGCGTGTTCAGGACTGGGTGTCCGGGACTGTGTGTCCTCAGGTTTAAATACCTAGCCGCCCTAACCAGACGGACAGTTGTCACAGCAACTGGAACTGGTCCAACAAATCATTGTCTTCAACGAGTCACTGGTTTCATCCTTCCCTTCCCTTTACTTACTGTTGGTCCTTGTGAAGTCATTGTATGATTGCACATCTTTTGTCTTCACTAAGTGACTGCGTGTTCTGTTTGGCTTCATAATATCTTCCTACCTGATCCTTACTACCTAGCTGCTATTAGTCATTGTGCTTTCACTTCATTGAATACTTGACTATGGTTTGCCTAGTGTAGTCTACCTTCCGCTGCATGGTAATAGGTTTATTTCTATCGTTTGTCTTCGAAACTTCCACATTTTGAAGACTTTCATAAAAATCGCCTATTCACCCTCCCTCTAGTCGATATAACGCACTTTTAGTCGGTGCCGGTGTTTAGCATGGACAACAGATGGCGGCCGACATTGTCTAGTTAGCTAAGAGTAAGTTAGTACTTGTATGCTACTAGAGTGTTAGTGGGAGTAGATAGTTAACTTGGCTATGATGGTTGTCAACGTGGAAGTTCAGTACTCTATATGTGGATCAGACCTGTTACTTTGCTCTGAATGTTGAACTTTCCGTTTGAACGTATGGAATGGGCTGTTATTTTTTTAAATGGGTTGTATTTGTCCTCCATGGTTTAGAGGCTGACTTGTGGGCCCAGCAAGTTGACGCATACACAATCAGGAGATGATTATATGTGGAGAGGATGACAGCAGGGACCCGCCAAGGTCATGGCAGTACGCAAGCAAGTGCCTCCTTATTTCAAGCCAATAAAAAATGGCTCCTCCTAGTGGATTTCTGACATCTGGGTCCCATGCCATTGTCAACGTAGACAATAAACGAGAGAATTGCACAACGAGCGGCTGACACCAGGGACCCAGCAACTCGCCCAGTTGTTTTTGTTTTGGGTTAATTTGATAAATGCCACTCCAAATCTGGTGTATCCGAGAAATGCCACTGCAATTCCAAACTTTGAAAAATGCCATTTCATGCCATTTCTAGTGGCATTTTTCGAAGTCTGGAGTGGCGTCTTTCAAAGTTTGCAAACTGCAGTGGCGTTTTTCAAAGTTTGCAAAAATTGCAGTGGCATTTTTCAAAATTTGGAAATTGCAGTGGCATTTTTATGAATCGCCATAATTGGAGTGACATTTATCTAATTTGTTTTTGAGACGGAAGCAGGGTGTCAACTGGGCTGTGCGGGACACTCTGGCCTGTCTAGACAGCCTTTTCTTTTATGTTTACCACAGACCAGCCCAGTAGTTTTTTTTCTTTCTGAAAATGGCTTGCCCAGTTCTTTTGTGATTTGTCAAGTAAGTCGCTTTATCAGGCCTGTTGGGCTGAAAATCTTTCAAGACGAGGAGAGCTTCATTCGGCTGGCCGAGAAAATGGCCTATCAGTAATGAGAAATGGGCTGTACATTTTTGAAACACATCAAACCGACAATTATTTTCAAATATCTTTTTTTTCATTTCGAGATTTTAAATTGCATTGATTTTTATGCGTGGACAATTTATTGGATTTTATATTGATATACATTTATTTTTAAAATCAGTCTAAATGTGACTCAAAATTTTGGGATTAAAACAGTTCAGACCGCACTGACATATGCAAAATTTCGTATAATTTTTTAACCGTGGCCATAATATGGGCTGTAATGCTAACATAAAGAATATGGGCTCCAAAAAACCCGTAAGAATTATCAAATGGGTTGTAAATTATTTGAAATAATGGCAGATGGGCTGTATGCTATTTTCCACAGATTTGAGGCTTTCCACAGATGGCCTGTATACTGTTGGATGTCCATCCAACGGCCATCGTGCTTCTTCAATCTCTGCTCTTCCTGCTCCAGCCGCTCAAACAAGCGCTGGTGGGACTGCCTGCTCCCTCCTCCCCGCGGCCGGCTGTGCTACCACGCAGGCCTCACCACCCCACCGTACTCCCATCGTTGGCCTAGCCATCCCTCTATTCACCCACACCTGCTGTTATTCTCCGGCGACGGCAGACGAACCAGTAAACCCTCATATAGTCATACTCCCCTCTGCGTGGGAAACAAAAACAACGGCTGAGTCTTCCCTGCCTCCGTGTCATTCCCTTCCTAGGTCTCGCCGTCATCCACCACCCTGGTGCTCTCGGTGTGGCGTGGTTAGCGTGGTCAACGACCGACATGCATCTGAAGTGGACTGTACATGGAGAGGCTGACAGCTGGGTCCACGGCCGCACACAAGGAAATGCCTCCTTATTACGCACAAAATAATGATTTCCTCCACCTGACATCTGGGACCCACTGAAATGGCCTCTGTATTTCGCGAAAAAAACGTTACCGTTGCTGACAGCTCGGACCCACCAGCTATATCTTCGCATGCAAGGAAGTGCCTCCTTATTACGCACAAAAAAAATGAATACACCCCTGCTAGCTGGGACCCAGTATAGTGGGCCTACTAAGTTGACGGGGACGAAGGGCTTTGTCAACTTAGTCAATATGCACGATTCTAGCTCGACTGACCGTACGATGTCCATCCAACGGCCGTAGTGCTTCTTCAACCTCTGGTCTTCTTGCTCCAGCCGCCCAAAGCAGCGCCGGTCGTGCCGCCTGCTCCTGCCTCCCGTGGCCGGCTGTGCTGCCGCGGAGGCCTCACCGCCCCCATACTACTCCCACCGCTGGCCAGGCCATCCCTCCACTCCACTCACCCACACCCCCTGTTATTCTGCGGCGACGGCAGCGCAGCCGAACCAGTGAACCATCGTACTCCTCTCTGCGTGGGCATCCACTGCCGCGTCTTCCCCGGCTCCGCGTCATCCCCTTCCTAGGCCTCGCCGTCGTCCACCGCCATGGTGCTGTCGGCGCGGCGTGGTCAATGTGGTCAACGACCGAATTCCATCGGAAGAATACCGTACGTGGAGAGGCTGACAGCTGGGTCCACGGCAGCCGCAAGGAAGTGCCTCCTTATTACGCGGAAAAGAATTATTCCTCCACCTGACAGCAGGGATCCACCAGACGCCCACCAGTATATCGTGAAAAAATGTTTTCCCCTGACTGCTGGGATCCACCCGACGGGCCACCGTATTTCGCGAAAAAACGTTCCCCTTGCTGTCAGCTCGGACCCACCAGAAGTGCCTCCTTATTACGCACAAAAAAAATGAATACCCCTGCTAGCTGGGACCCACCTTGGTGAGAGACTGACTTGTGGGCCTACTAAGTTGACGGGGACGGAGGGCTTTGTCAACTTAGTCAATATGCATGATTCTAGCTCCAGTGATCGTACAATGTCCATCCAACGGCCGTAGTGCTTCTTCAACCTCTGGTCTTCTTGCTCCAGCCGCCCAAACCAGCGCCGGTCGTGCCTCATGCTCCTGCCTCCCGTGGCCGACTGCGATGCGGCGGAGGCCTCACCGCCCCCTACTACTCCCACCGCTGGCCAGGCCATCCCTCTACTCACCCACACCCCCTGTTATTCTGCGGCGACGGCAGCCTCACACCGCAGCGAACCAGTGAACCCTCATACTCTTCTACGCGTGGGCATCCATTGCCGCGTCTTCCCCGGCTCCGCATCGTCCCCTTCCTAGGCCTCGCCGTTGTCCACCGCCCTGGTGCTCTCGGCGCGGCATGGTCAACGTGGTCAAGGAACGGCTTCCACCAGACGTGGACTGTACATGGAGAGGTTGACAGCTGGGTCCATGGCCGCAGGAAGGAAGTGCCTCCTTATTACGTGCAAAATAATTATTCCTCCACCTAATAGCGGGACCCACCGGACGGGCCACCGTGTTTCGCCCCCCTGACTGCTGGGACCCACCATCTACATCTTCGCAGGCAAGGAAGTGCCTGACAGTCGGGACCCACCTGGTCGAAGCGTATGTAGCGTTGTCATTCTGGTCGCGAACATGTACGTACATACTGGTCGATGTAGAGGCGCACACGTGTCGTAGTAGAGGCGCACACATAGCATGTACACGTACGTACAACGGCCAGGGTGCAAGAAAGAAAATACAGCCACGTATGTGTACATACGGGCGGGGTCTTGAGTGCCTACTCGCGCATACGTACGGCCAGGGCTCGTGTACATTGCTGGGTCGAAACGGAGAAACAGCGTCGTCGTCGTGTTCATGGGGAGGCAACGGAATGCGTCGTGTTCATGGGGAGGCAACAGAATGCGTCGTGTTCATCGGGGGGGCTTGGATGGAACAAGCGATGGAAACGAGGCCTGGCGTACCGCAGAACAGAGGAAACGGCCTTGTGTTCGACCGACCACGTTCGAAACGGGATCCTGTTGATCGGGAGGGGTCTGGCGTACCGCAAAACGGAGGAAACGGACCTCCTACGGTCGAAACGGGGGTCCTGTTGATCGGGAGGGGTGTGGCATACCGCAAAACGGAGGAAACGGACTTGTGTTGGAGCGCTATGATCGAAACGGGGGTCCTGTTCATCGGGAGGTGTGTGGCGTACCGCAAAATGGGACTCCACGGGATACTGTTCATCTCCACCGTCGACCCCCTCCAGCCTCCACGAGCTACTGTTCATCCACCGTCGACCTCCTCCAGCCTCCACCTGCGACTGTTCATCCACGGGCTCCTGTTCATCCAGCATCCACCGCGCGCTACTCCACCGGCTACTGTTCAACCAGCCCTCTCCATGGGCTCCTGTTCAACCACCCCTCCACGGGCTACTGTTCATCCTGCCCTCCACCGTCTACTGTTCATCCTGCCCTCCACGGGGTGGTCCTGTTCATCCAGCCCTCCACGGGGTCCTGTTCATCCATCCCTAACCGGCCCGATCCATCGGGGTCCTGTTCATCCAGAGGCAACACCACGGGGTCCTGTTCATCCACCCCACCGGGAAC
>NC_041392.1:483537321-483558834 GCF_002162155.2 Triticum dicoccoides | reverse complement strand
CCCACCCGCAACGCTCACTGTTCATCCAGAGGCAGCATCGATCGGCTTCAGTTAGCAGCAGTAGCGAAGGAATCGCTCGATCGGGTTCAGTTAACAGCCATCAATCGATCGCTCGGGTTCAGTAACGCGTAGCCTGCAGTGCAATCGCTCGGGTTCAGTTAGAGCCCAATGCCTCGCTCGGGTTCAGTTAGAGCCAACGCCTCACACACACGCATGTACGTGTACGAGAGAAACGCGCATCGCTCGACCCCCTACCTCCCACCGTAACCGGGAACTCCCCGAAATTTTCCTCCCCCTCACTTCTACCATGGTTTTTTCCATCATGGACGGCCCAAAGAATGTCATGCAGCTGCGTCTCCGGCCCGCCCAGGACGAAAACCCCATTTTCTATCATGATTTTTTGTCATAGAAGTAGGAGCCCACCACATCTATGATGATACCGTGTTTTGTCACAATTATCATCATAGAAGTGTCATATGTATGACAGAATTTTTTTTCGTTCGGCCCAAAATGTCACGGATGTGTCTTTTTTTTGTAGTGAGGGGAGGCTGCGCGCCCCCCAAGGCTTAGTCCGAATTGGACTAGGTGTTGGGGAACGTGGTAGAATTTTAAAATTTTCTACGCATCACCAAGATCAATCTATGGAGTCATATAGCAACAAGGGAGAAAGGAGTGCATCTACATACCCTTGTAGATCGCGCGCGGAAGCGTTCAAGAGAACGGGGTTGATGGAGTCGTACTTGTCGTGATCCAAATCACCGATGACCTAGCGCCGAACGGACGGCACCTCCGTGTTCCACACATGTACGGTTGGGAAGACGTCTCCTCCAACTTGATCCAGCAAGGGGGGAGGAGAGGTTGATGAAGATCCAGCAGCACGACGGCGTGGTGGTGGAAGCAACGGTGATCTCGGCAGGGCTTCGCCAAGCACAGGGAGATGGAGGAGTGTCACGGGAGGGAGAGGGAGAGGGAGAGGCCAGGGGCTAGGGTGAGGCTGCCCTCCCTCCCCCCACTATTTATAGGACCCCTAGGGGGGCGCCGGCCCTAGGAGATGCCATCTCCAAGGGGGCTGCGGCCAAGGGGGGTGGAGTGCCCCCCAAGCCAAGTGGGGCGCCCCCCGAGCCAAGTGGGGCGCCCCCCACCCCTAGGGTTTCCAACCCTAGGCGCAGGGGAAGGCCCAACGGGGGCGCACCAGCCCACTAGGGGCTGGTTCCCCTCCCACTTCAGCCCATGGGGCCCTCCGGGATAGGTGGCCCCACCCGGTGGCCCCCCGGGACCCTTCCGGTGGTCCCGGTACAATACCGATTACCCCTGAAACTTTCCTGATGGCCAAAACTTGACTTCCTATATATAAATCTTCACCTCCGGACCATTCCAGAACTCCTCGTGATGTCCGGGATCTCATCCGGGACTCCGGGCAACTTTCGGGTTACCGTATACTAATATCTCAACAACCCTAGCGTCACCGAACCTTAAGTGTGTAGACCCTATGGGTTTGGGAGACATGCAGACATGACCGAGACGACTCTCCGGTCAATAACCAACAACGGGATCTGGATACCCATGTTGGCTCCCACATGCTCCTCGATGATCTCATCGGATGAACCGCGATGTCGAGGATTCAATCAATCCGTATACAATTCCCTTTGTCAATGGGTACGTTACTTGCCCAAGACTCGATCGTCGGTATCCCAATACCTTGTTCAATCTCGTTACCGGCAAGTCACTTTACTCGTACCGTAATGCATGATCCTGTGATCAACCACTTGGTCACATTGAGCTCATTATGATGATGCATTACCGAGTGGGCCCAGAGATACCTCTCCGTCATACGGAGTGACAAATCCCAGTCTCGATTCGTGCCAACCCAACAGACACTTTCGGAGATACCTGTAGTGTACCTTTATAGTCACCCAGTTACGTTGTGATGTTTGGCACACCCAAGGCACTCCTACGGTATCCGGGAGTTGCACAATCTCATGGTCTAAGGAAATGAAACTTGACATTCGGAAAAGCTATAGCAAACAAACTACACGATCTTTGAGCTATGCTTAGGATTGGGTCTTGTCCATCACATCATTCTCCTAATGATGTGATCCCGTTATCAATGACATCCAATGTCCATAGTCAGGAAACCATGACTATCTTTTGATCAACGAGCTAGTCAACTAGAGGCTCACTAGGGACGTGTTGTGGTCTATGTATTCACACATGTATTACGATTTTCGGATAACACAATTATAGCATGAACAATAGACAATTATCATGAACAAAGAAATATAATAATAACCATTTTATTATTGCCTCTAGGGCATATTTCCAACAGTCTCCCACTTGCACTAGAGTCAATAGTCTAGTTACATTGTGATGAATCGAACACCTATGCAGTTCTGGTGTTGATCATGTTTTGCTCTAGGGAGAGGTTTAGTCAATGGATCTGCCACATTCAGGTCCGTATGTACTTTACAAATATCCACGTCTCCATTTTGAACACTTTCACGAATGGAGTTGAAGCGACGCTTGATATGCCTGGTCTTCCTGTGAAACCTGGGCTCCTTGGCAAGGGCAATAGCTCCAGTGTTGTCACAGAAGAGAGTCATCGGGCCCGACGCATTGGGTATGACTCCTAGGTCGGTAATGAACTCCTTCACCCAGATTGCCTCTTGTGCTGCCTCCGAGGCTGCCATGTACTCCGCTTCACATGTAGATCCCGCCACAACGCTTTGCTTGCAACTGCACCAGCTTACTGCCCCACCATTCAAAATATACACGTATCCGATTTGTGACATAGAGTCATCCAGATCTGTGTCGAAGCTAGCATCGACGTAACCCTTTACGACGAGCTCTTCGTCACCTCCATAAATGAGAAACATATCCTTAGTCCTTTTCAGGTACTTCAGGATATTCTTGACTGCTGTCCAGTGTTCCATGCCGGGATTACTTTGGTACCTTCCTACCAAACTTACGGCAAGGTTTACATCAGGTCTGGTACACAGCATAGCATACATGATAGACCCTATGGCCGAGGCATAGGGGAGGACACTCATCTTTTCTCTATCTTCTGCCGTGGTCGGGCATTGAGCCGTGCTCAATCTCGTACCTTGCAATACAGGCAAGAACCCCTTCTTAGACTGATCCATTTTGAACTTCTTCAATATCTTGTCAAGGTACGTACTCTGTGAAAGACCAATGAGGCGGCTCGATCTATCTCTATAGATCTTGATGCCTAATATATAAGCAGCTTCTTCAAGATCCTTCATTGAAAAACACTTGTTCAAGTAGGCCTTTATGCTTTCCAAGAATTCTATATCATTTCCCATCAACAGTATGTCATCCACATACAATATGAGAAATGCTACAGAGCTCCCACTCACTTTCTTGTAAATGCAGGCTTCTCCATAAGTCTGCATAAACCCAAACGCTTTGACCATCTCATCAAAACGAATGTTCCAACTCCGAGATGCTTGCACCAACCCATAAATCGAGCGTTGGAGCTTGCACACCTTGTCAGCATTCTTAGGATCGACAAAACCATCCGGCTGCATCATATACAATTCTTCCTTAAGGAAACCATTAAGGAATGTCATTTTGACGTCCATTTGCCATATCTCATAATCATAGAACGCGGCAATTTCTAACATGATTTAGGCGGACTTCAGCTTCGCTACGGGTGAAAAAGTCTCATCATAGTCAACCCCTTGAACTTGTCGATAACCCTTAGCGACAAGCCGAGCTTTATAGATGGTCACATTACCATCCGCGTCTGTCTTCTTCTTAAAGATCCATTTATTTTCTATGGCTCGCCGATCATCAGGCAAGTCAGTCAAAGTCCATACTTCGTTTTCATACATGGATGCTATCTCAGATTTCATGGCTTACAGCCATTTGTCGGAATCCGGGCCCGCCATCGCTTCTTCATAGTTCGACGGTTCACCGTTGTCTAACAACATGATTTCCAAGACATGGTTGCTGTACCACTCTGGTGCGGAACGTGTCCTTGTGGACCTACGAAGTTCAGTAGCAACTTGATCCGAAGTTTCATGATCATCATCATCAACTTCCTCTCTAGTCGGTGCAGGCATCTCAGGAACATTTTCTTGAGCTGCGCCACTTACCGGTTCAAGAGGTAATACTTCATCAAGTTCTACTTTCCTCCCACTTATTTCTTTCGAGAGAAACTCTTTCTCTAGAAAGGACCCATTCTTGGCAACAAAGATCTTGCCTTCGGATCCGAGGTAGAAGGTATACCCAATAGTTTCTTTAGGGTATCCTATGAAGATGCATTTTTCCGATTTGGGTTCGAGATTTTCAGGTTGAAGTTTCTTGACATAAGCATCGCATCCCCAAACTTTTAGAAATGACAACTTAGGTTTCTTCCCAAACCATAATTCATACGGTGTCGTCTCAACGGATTTCGGCGGAGCGCTATTTAAAGTGAATGCGGCAGTCTCTAAAGCATAGCCCCAAAATGACAGCGGTAAATCGGTAAGAGACATCATAGATCGCACCATATCCAATAGAGTGTGATTATGACGTTCGGACACACCATTACGCTTAGGTGTTCCAGGCGGTGTGAGTTGTGAAACTATTCCACATTTTCTTAAGTGTGTGCCAAATTCGTGACTCAAGTATTCTCCCCCACGATCTGATCGCAAGAACTTGATTTTTCTCTCACGTTGATTCTCAACCTTGCTCTGTAATTCCTTGAACTTTTCAAAGGTCTCAGACTTGTGTTTCATTAAGTAGACATACCCATATCTACTCAAGTCATCAGTGAGGGTGAGAACATAACGATAGCCACCGCGAGCCTCAACACTCATTGGATCGCATACATCAGTATGTATGATTTCCAATAAGTTGGTTGCTCGCTCCATTGTTCCTGAGAACGGAGTCTTGGTCATTTTACCCATGAGGCATGGTTCGCACGTGTCAAATGATTCGTAATCAAGAGACTCCAAAAGTCCATCTGCATGGAGCTTCTTCATGCGTTTGACACCTATGTGACCAAGGCGGCAGTGCCACAAGTATGTGGGACTATCATTATCACCCTTACATCTTTTGGTATTCACACTATGAATATGTGTAACATTATGCTCGAGATTCATTAAGAATAAACCATTCACCAACGGAGCATGACCATAAAACAAATCTCTCATATAAATAGAACAACCATTATTCTCGGATTTAAATGAGTAGCCATCTTGAATTAAACGAGATCCTGATACAATGTTCATGCTCAATGCTGGCACTAAATAACAATTATTGAGGTTTAAAACTAATCCCGTAGGTAAATGTAGAGGTAGCGTGCCGACGGCGATCACATCGACCTTGGAACCATTCCCGACGCGCATCGTCACCTCGTCCTTCGCCAGTCTCCGCTTATTCCGCAGCTCCTGCTTTGAGTTACAAATGTGAGCAACCGCACCGGTATCAAATACCCAGGAGCTACTACGGGTACTGATAAGGTACACATCAATTACATGTATATCACATATACCTTTAGTCGAGTGACCACTTCCCTTGCAATAAAAACACTCGGTCTCGGGCTTGGGTCCATTCTTTGGCTTCTTCCCGGCAGCTTGCTTACCGGGCGCGGCAACTCCCTTGCCGTCCTTCTTGAAGTTCTTCTTACCCTTGCCTTTCTTGAACTTGGTGGTTTTATTCACCATCAACACTTGATGTTCCTTTTTGATTTCCACCTCTGCTGATTTCAGCATTGAATATACCTCAGGAATGGTCTTTTCCATCCCCTGCATATTGAAGTTCATCACAAAGCTCTTGTAGCTCGGTGGAAGCGACTGAAGGATTCTGTCAATGACCGCGTCATCCGGGAGATTAACTCCCAGTTGAGTCAAGCGGTTATGCAACCCAGACATTTTGAGTATGTGCTCACTGACAGAACTATTTTCCTCCATCTTACAGCTGAAGAACTTGTCGGAGACTTCATATCTCTCGACCCGGGCATGAGCTTGGAAAACCATTTTCAGCTCTTCGAACATCTCATATGCTCCGTGTCTCTCAAAACGCTTTTGGGGCCCCGGTTCTAAGCTGTAAAGCGTGCCGCACTGAACGAGGGAGTAATCATCAGCACGTGACTGCCAAGCGTTCATAATGTCTTGGTTCTCTGGGATGGGTGCATCACCTAGCGGTGCTTCTAGGACATAATCTTTCTTGGCAGCTATGAGGATGATCCTCAGGTTCCGGACCCAGTCCGTATAGTTGCTGCCATCATCTTTCAGCTTGGTTTTCTCTAGGAACGCGTTGAAGTTGTGGACAACGTGGGCCATTTGATCTACAAGACATATTGTAAAGATTTTAGACTAAGTTCATGATAATTAAGTTCATCTAATCAAATTATTCAATGAACTCCCACTCAGATAGACATCCTTCCAGTTATCTAAGTGAAACATGATCCGAGTTAACTAGGCCGTGTCCGATCATCACGTGAGACGGACTAGTCAACATCGGTGAAAATCTTCATGTTGATCGTATCTTCTATACGACTCATGCTCGACCTTTCGGTCTTCCATGTTCCGAGGCCATGTATGTACATGCTACGCTCGTCAAGTCAACCTAAGTGTATTGCATGTGTAAATCTGGCTTACACCCATTGTATTCGAACGTTAGAATCTATCACACCCGATCATCACGTGGTGCTTCAAAACAACGAACCTTCGCAACGGTGCACAGTTAGGGGGAACACTTTCTTGAAATTATTACGAGGGATCATCTTATTTAAGCTACCGTCGTTCTAAGCAAATAAGATGTAAAACATGATAAACATCACATGCAGTCAAATAGTGACATGATATGGCCAATATCATTTGCTCCTTTTGATATCCATCTTTGGGGTTCCATGATCATCGTTGTCACCGGCATGACACCATGATCTCCATCATCATGATCTCCATCATCGTGTCTTCTTGAAGTTGTCTCGTCATCTATTACTTCTACTACTATGGCTAACGCTTTAGCAATAAAGTGAAGTAATTACATGACGTTTATGTTGACACGCATGTCATAAATAAATAAAGACAACTCCTATGGCTCCTGCCGGTTGTCATACTCATCGACATGCAAGTCGTGATTCCTATTACAAGAACATGATCAATCTCATACATCACATATATCATTCATTACATCCTTTTGGCCATATCACATCACACGGCACATGCTGCAAAAACAAGTTAGACGTCCTCTAATTGTTGTTGCAAGTTTTTACGTGGCTGCTATAGGTTTCTAGCAAGAACGTTTCTTACCTACGCCCAAACCACAACGTGATATGCCAATTTCTATTTACCCTTCATAAGGACCCTTTTCATCGAATCCGATTCGACTAGAGTGGGAGAGACAGACACCCGCCAGCCACCTTATGCAACTAGTGCATGTCAATCGGTGGAACCAGTCTCACGTAAGCGTACGTGTAAGGTTAGTCTGAGCCTCTTCATCCCACGATGCCACCGAATCAAGATAAGACTAGTAACGGCAAGCAAATTGACAATATCCACGCCCACAACTGCTTTGTGTTCTACTCGTGCATAGAAACTACGCATAGACCTAGCTTATGATGCCACTGTTGGGGAACGTAGCAGAATTTTAAAATTTTCTACGCATCACCAAGATCAATCTATGGAGTCATCTAGCAACGAGGGAGAAAGGAGTGCATCTACATACACTTGTAGATCGCGCGCGGAAGCGTAAGAGAACGGGGTTGATGGAGTCGTACTCGTCGTGATCCAAATCACCGATGACCTAGCGCCGAACGGACGACACCTCCGCGTTCAACACACGTACGGTTGGGAAGACGTCTCCTCCAACTTGATCCAGCAAGGGGGAAGGAGAGGTTGATGAAGATCCAGCAGCATGACGGCATGGTGGTGGAAGCAACGGTGATCTCGGCAGGGCTTCGCCAAGCACAGGGAGATGGAGGAGTGTCACGGGAGGGAGAGGGAGAGGCTAGGGGCTAGGGTGCGGCTGCCCTCCCTCCCCCCCACTATTTATAGGACCCCTAGGGGGGCACCGGCCCTAGGAGATGCCATCTCCAAGGGGGGGCGGCGGCCAAGGGGGGTGGACTGCCCCCCAAGCCAAGTGGGGCGCCCCCCACCCCTAGGGTTTCCAACCCTAGGCGCAGGGGAAGGCCCAAGGGGGGCGCACCAGCCCACTAGGGGCTGGTTCCCCTCCCACTTCAGCCCATGGGGCCCTCCGGGATAGGTGGCCCCACCCGGTGGCCCCCCGGGACCCTTCCCGTGGTCCCAGTACAATACCGATTACCCCTGAAACTTTCCCGATGGCCGAAACTTGACTTCCTATATATAAATCTTCACCTCCGGACCATTCCGGAACTCCTCGTGACGTCCGAGATCTCATCCGGGACTCCGAAAAACTTTTGGGTTACCGTATACTAATATCTCAACAACCCTAGCGTCACCGAACCTTAAGTGTGTAGACCCTACGGGTTCGGGAGACACGCAGACATGACCGAGACGACTCACCGGTCAATAACCAACAGCGGGATCTGGATACCCATGTTGGCTGCCACATGCTCCTCGATGATCTCATCAGATGAACCATGATGTCGAGGATTCAATCAATCTGTATACAATTCCCTTTGTCAATCGGTACGTTACTTGCCCGAGACTCGACCGTCGGTATCCCAATACCTCGTTCAATCTCGTTACCGGCAAGTCACTTTACTCATACCGTAATGCATGATCCCGTGATCAACCACTTGGTCACATTGAGCTCATTATGATGATGCATTACCGAGTGGGCCCAGAGATACCTCTCCGTCATACGGAGTGACAAATCCCAGTCTCGATTCGTGCCAACCCAACAGACACTTCCGGAGATACTTTTAGTGTACCTTTATAGTCACCCAGTTACGTTGTGACGTTTGGCACACCCAAGGCACTCCTACGGTATCCGGGAGTTGCACAATCTCATGGTCTAAGGAAATGAAACTGGACATTCAGAAAAGCTATAGCAAACGAACTACACGATCTTTGAGCTATGCTTAGGATTGGGTCTTGTCCATCACATCATTCTCCTAATGATGTGATCCCGTTATCAATGACATCCAATGTCCATAGTCAGGAAACCATGACTATCTTTTGATCAACGAGCTAGTCAACTAGAGGCTCAGTAGGGACGTGTTGTGGTCTATGTATTCACACATGTATTACGGTTTCCGGATAACACAATTATAGCATGAACAATGTACAATTATCATGAACAAAGAAATATAATAATAACCATTTTATTATTGCCTCTAGGGCATATTTCCAACAATAGGGGGAGGGGCTGCACCCCCTCATTCCTTCTCTTCTCTTTTCCCTTTCATTCTCTCTTACTCCTACTACATGGAAGGGGGGAATCCTACTCCTGGTGGGAGTAGGACTCCCCAGGGCGCGTCATAGTAGAGGGCCGGCCCTCCCCCTCCTCCACTTCTTTATATACGGGGAGGGGGGCACCCTAGGGCACACAAGTTGATTGTTCCAAGCCGTGTGCGGTGCCCCCCTCCACCATAATCCACCTCGATCATAACGTAGTGGTGCTTAGGTGAAGCCCTGCATCGGTAGCAACATGATCACCGTCATCACGCCGTCGTGCTGACGGAACTCTCCCGTGAAGCTCTGCTGGATCGGACTTCGTGGGACGTCATCGAGCTGAACGTGTGCTGAACTCGGAGGTGCCGTACATTCAGTACTTGGATTGGTCGGATCATGAAGATGTATGACTACATCAACCGCGTTCTCATAATGCTTCCGCTTATGGTTTACGAGGGTACGTGGACAATACTCTTCCCTCTTGTTGCTATGCATCACCATGATCTTGCGTGTGCGTAGGATTTTTTTTGACATTACTGCATTACCCAACAGTGGTATCAGAGCCAGGTTTATGCGTAGATGTTATATGCACGAGTAGAACACAAAGGAGTTGTGGGCATGGGTATATACATATTGCTTGTCGTCACTAGTTGATTCTTGATTCAGCGGCATTGTTGGATGAAGCGGCCCAGACCGACATTACGCGTACGCTTACACGAGACTGGTTCTACCGACGTGCTTCGCACACAGGTGGCTAGTGGGTGTATGTTTCTCCAGATTTAGTTGAATCGGATTCAATGAACAGAGTTCTTTCTGAAGATCAAAAAGCGATCACTATACCACGCTGTGGTTTTTGATGCGTAGGTAAGAACGGTTCTTGCTCAGCCCGTAGCAGCCACGTAAAACTTGCAACAACAAAGTAGAGGATGTCTAACTTGTTTTTGCAGGGCATGTTGTGATGTGATATGGTCAAGACATGATGCTAAATTTTATTCTATGAGATGATCATGTTTTGTAACACATTTATCGACAACTGGCAGGAGCCATATGGTTGTTGCTTTATTGTATGAAATTCAATCGCCATGTAATTGCTTTACTTTATCACTAAGCGGTAGCGATAGTCGTGGAGGCAATAGTTGGCATGATGACAACGATGCTTCGATGGAGATCAAGGTGTCAAGCCAGTGATGATGGTGATCATGACGGTGCTTTGGAGATGGAGATCACAGGCACAAGATGATGATGGACATATCATATCACGTATATTGATTGCATGTGATATTTATCCTTTATGCATCTTATTCTACTTGGTTGATGGTAGCATTATAAGATGATCTCTCACTAAGTTTCAAGGTACAAGTGTTCTCCCTGAGTATGCACTGTTGCCAAAGTTCGTCATGCCGAGACACCACGTGATGATCGGGTGTGATAAGCTCTACGTTCACATACAACGGGTGCAGGCCAGTTTTGCACACGCAGAAATACTCGGGTTAAACTTGACGAGCCTAGCATATGCAGATATGGCCTCGGAACACTGGAGACCTAAAGGTCGAGCGTGAATCATATATTAGATATGATCAACATAATGATGTTCACCATTGAAAACTACTCCATCTCACGTGATGATCGGACATGGTTTAGTTGATTTGGATCATGTGGTCATTTAGATGACTAGAGGGATGTCTATCTAAGTGGGAGTTCTTAAGTAATATGATTAATTGAACTTAAATTTATCATGAACTTAGTCCTGATAGTATTTGCATATCTATGTTGTAGATCAATAGCTCGCACATAGCTTCCCTGTTTATTTTTGATATGTTCCTAGAGAAAAATAAATTAAAAGATGTTAGTAGCAATGATGCGGATTGGATCCGTGATCTGAGGATTATCATCATTGCTGCACAGAAGAATTATGTCCTTGATGCACCACTAGGTGATGGACCTATTGCAGGAGCATATGCAGACGTTATGAATGTTTGGCAAAGCTCGGTATGATGTCTACTTGATAGTTTAGTGCACCATGCTTTACGGCTTAGAACCAGGACTTCAAAAATGTTTTGAATGCCACGGAGCATATAAGATGCTACAAGAGTTGAAATTAGTATTTCAGACTCATGCCCATGTCGAAAGGTATGAGACCTTTGACAAGTACTTTGCCTACAAAATGGAGGAGAATAGCTCAGCTAGTGAGCATGTGCTCAGAATGTCTGAGTGCTACAATCACTTGAATCAAGTGGGAGTTAATCTTCCAGACAAGATAGTGATTGACAGAATTCTCTAGTCACTATCACCAAGTTACTAGAACTTCGTGATGAACTATAATATGCAAGGGATAACGAAAATGATTCCCAAGCTCTTCGTGATACGGAAATCGACGAAGGTAGAAATCAAGAAAGGCATCAAGTGTTGATGGTTGACAAGACCACTAGTTTCAAGAAAATGGCAAAGGGAAGAAGGGGAACTTCAAGAAGAACGGCAAGCAAGTTCCTGCTCAAGTGAAGAAGCCCAAGTCTAGACCTAAGCCTGAGACTAAGTGCTTCTACTGCAAAGGGACTGGTCACTGGAAGCAGAACTGCCCCAAGTATTTGGCGGATAAGAAGGATGGAAAAGTGAACAAAGGTATATTTGATATACATGTTATTGATGTGTACTTTACTAGTGTTTATAGCAACCCCTCAATATTTGATACTAGTTCAGTTGCTAAGATTAGTAACTCGAAACAGGAGTTGCAGAATGAGCAGAGACTAGTTAAGGGTGAAGTGACGATGTGTGTTGGAAGTGGTTCCAAAATTGATATGATCATCATCGCACACTCCCTATACTTTCGGGATTAGTGTTGAACCTAAAATAAATGTTATTTGGTGTTTGCATTAAGCATCAATATGATTGGATCATGTTTATTGCAATATGGTTATTCATTTAAGTCAAAGAATAATTGTTGTTCTATTTACATGAATAAAACCTTATATGGTCATACACTCAATATAAATGGTTTATTGAATCTCGATCGTAGTGATACACATATTCATAATATTGAAGCCAAAAGATGCAAGTTAATAATGATAGTGCAACTTATTTGTGGCAATGTCGTTTAGGTCATATTGGTGTAAAGCGCATGAAGAAACTCCATGCTGATGGGTTTTTGGAATCACTTGATGCTTGCGAACCATGCCTCATGGGCAAGATGACTAAGACTCTGTTCTCTAGAACAATGGAGCGAGCAACTGACTTATTGGAAATAATACATATTGATGTATGCGGCCGATGAGTGTTGAGGCTCGCGGCGGGTATCATTATTTTCTAACCTTCATAGATGATTTGAGCAGATATGGGTATATCAACTTAATGAAACATAAGACTGAAACATTTGAAAAGTTTAAAGAATTTTAGAGTGAAGTGGAAAATCATTGTAACAAGAAAATAAAGTTTCTGCGATCTTATCATGGAGGAGAATATTTGAGTTACGAGTTTGGTTTTCATTTGAAACAATGTAGAATAGTTTCGCAACTCACGCCACGTGGAACACCACAGCGTAATGGTGTGTCCGAACGTCATAACCATACTTTATTAGATATGGTGCGATCTATGATGTCTCTTACCGATTTATCACTATCATGTTGGGGTTATGCATTAGAGACAGCTGCATTCACGTTAAATAGGGCACCATCTAAATCCGTTGAGACGACATCATATGAACTGTGGTTTGGCTAGAAACCTAAGCCATCGTTTATTAAAGTTTGGGGCTGCGATGCTTATGTGAAAAAGTTTCAACCTGATAAGCTCGAACCCAAATCGGAGAAATGTGTCTTCATAGAATACCCAAAGGAAACTGTTGGGTACACCTTCTATCACAGATCCAAAGGCAAGATCTTTGTTGCTAAAAGTGGATCCTTTCTAGAGAAGGAGTTTCTCTCGAAAGAAGTGAGTGGGAGGAATGTAGAACTTGATGAGGTAATTGTACCTTCTCCCGAATTGGAAAGTAGTTCATCATAGAAATCAGTTCTAGTGATCTCTACACCAATTAGTGAGGAAGCTAATGATGATGATCATGAAACTTCAGATCAAGTTACTACTGAACCTCGTAGGACAACCAAAGTATGGTCCGCACCAGAGCGGTACGGTAATCCTTTCTGGAAGTCATGTTACTAGACCATGATGAACCTACGAACTATGAGGAAGCGATGATGAGCCCAGATTCCGCGAAATGGCTTGAGGCCATGAAATCTGAGATCGGATCCATGTATGAGAACAAAGCATGGACTTTGATTGACTTGCTCGATGATCGGTGAGTCATTAAGAATAAATGAATCTTCAAGAGGAAGACAGACGCTGATAGTAGTGTTACTATTAGAAAGCTCGAATTGTCGTAAAATGTTTTCGACAAGTTAAAGGTGTTGACTACGATGAGATTTTCTCACTCGTATCGATGCTTAAAAGTTTGTCCGAATCATGTTAGCAGTTGCAACATTTTATGAAATCTGGCAAATGGATGTCAAAACTGTATTCCTTAATGGATTTCTTAAAGAAGAGTTGTATATGATGCAACCAGAAGGTTTTTTCAATCCTAAAGGTGCTAACAAAGTGAGAAGCTCCAACGATCCATCTATGGACTGGTGCAGACATCTCGGAGTTGGAATATATGCTTTGATAAAGTGATCAAAGCATATGGTTTTATACAGACTTGCGGTGAAGCCTGTATTTACAAGAAAGTGAGTCGAAGCACTACAACATTTCTGATAAGTACATGTGAATGACATATTGTTGATCAGAAATAATATAAAATTTTCTAGAAAGCATAAAGGAGTGTTTGAAAAGAGTTTTTCAAAGAAAGACCTCGATGAAGCTACTTACACATTGAGCATCAAGATCTATAGAGATAGATCAAGACGCTTGATAAGTTTTTTCAATGAGTACATACCTTGACAAGATTTTGAAGTAGTTTGAAATGGAACAGTCAAAGAAGGAGTTCTTGCATGTGTTGCAAGGTGTGAATTTGAGTAAAGACTCAAAACCCGACCACGGCAGAAAATAGAAAGAGAATGAAAAGTCATTCCCTATGCCTCAGTCATAGGTTTTATAAAGTATGCTATGTTGTTTACCAGTCCTATTGTATACCTTAGAATTTTTCTGGCAAGGGAGTACAATAGTGATGTAGGAGTAGATCACTGGACAATGGTCAAAATTATCCTTCGAGTACTAAGAAAATATTTCTTGGTTATGGAGGTGATAATAGAGTTCGTCATAAAGAGTTACGTCGATGCAAGATTTTTACATCGATCTAGATGGCTCTAAGTCTCGATCTGGATACTGATACGTCTTCGTCGTATCTACTTTTCCAAACACTTTTGCCCTTGTTTTGGACTCTAACTTGCATGATTTGAATGGAACTAACCCGGACTGACGCTGTTTTCAGCAGAATTACCATGGTGTTATTTATGTGCAGAAACAAAAGTTCTCGAAATGACCTGAAACTTCACGGAACAACTTTTCAGAAAATATAAAAAATCCTTGCAATAGATGAAGGCCAGGGGGGCCACCACCTGTCCACGAGGGTGGGGGCGCGCCTGCCCCCCCAGGGCGCGCCCCCTACCACGTGGGCCCCCTGGAGCTCCTCCGACCTCAACTCCAACTCTATATATTTGGTTTCGGGGAGAAAAAAAATCAGAGAGAAGAATTCATCGTGTTTTATGATATGGAGCCGCCGCCAAGCCCTAAAACCTCTCGGGAGGGCTGATCTGGAGTCCGTTCGGGGCTCCGGAGAGGGGAATTCGTCGCCATCGTCATCATCAACCATCCTCCATCACCAATTTCATGATGCTCACCGCCGTGCGTGAGTAATTCCATCGTAGGCTTGCTGGACGGTGATGGGTTGGATGGGATCTATGATGTAATCGAGTTAGTTTTGTTAGGGTTTGATCCCTAGTATCCATTATGTTCTGAGATTGATGTTGCTATGGCTTTGCTATGCTTAATGCTTGTCACTAGGGCCCGAGTGCCATGATTTCAGATCTGAACCTATTATGTTTTCATCAATATATGAGAGTTCTTGATCCTATCTTGCAAGTCTATAGTCACCTATTATGTGTTATGATCTGTTAACCCCGAAGTGACAATAATCGGGATACTTACCGATGATGACTGTAGTTTGAGGAGTTCATGTATTCACTATGTTTTAATGCTTTGTTCCGGTGCTCTATTAAAAGGAGGCCTTAATATCCTTTAGTTTCCGTAAGGACCCCGCTGCCACGGGAGGGTAGGACAAAAGATGTCATGCAAGTTCTTTTCCTTAAGCACGTATGACTATATTCGGAATACATGCCTACATTACATTGATGAACTGGAGCTAGTTCTGTGTCACCCTAGGTTATGACTGTTACATGATGAACCGCATCCGGCATAATTCTCCATCACCGATCCATTGCCTACGAGATTTCCATATATTGTTCTTCGCTCATTTACTTGTCCGTTGCTATTGCTATCATCACTACAAAATACCAAAAACATTACTTTTACTACTGTTACCTTTTGCTACCGTTACCACTACTATCATATCACTTTGCTACTAAACACTTTGCTGCAGATACTAAGTTTCCAGGTGTGGTTGAATTGACAACTCAGCTGCTAATACTTGAGAATATTCTTTGGCTCCCCTTGTGTCGAATCAATAAATTTGGGTTCAATACTCTACCCTCGAAAACTGTTGCGATCCCCTATACTTGTGGTTTATCAAGACTATTTTCCGGCGCCGTTGCCGGGGAGCATAGCTCTATTCTTTGAGGCACTCAAGATTTATATCTGCTTATCATTATGAAGAACTTGAAAGATCCAAGAACCAAGATTTATCCCTCAACTACGAGGGGAGGTAAGGAACTGCCATCTAGCTCCACACTTGATTCACCTTCTGTTTTGAGTAAGCTTGCGACACCTAAACCTGCTTCTACTATTCATTCTAATATGTCGCATGTTATTGATGATGCCACTTCTGCTATACATGGTACTTATGATGAAACTACTTCTATGCTTGATACTACTGTGCCACTTGGTGAATTTCTTGACGAACAACTTGCTTGGGATAGAGAGAATGAAATTATTGAATCTGATAATACTGATGAAAGTGATGATGAAGACTCACCTGTTATTCCTGAGGGTTATTGTTACGTCTTGAGCTTGCGTTGGTTTTCCCCAAAGAGGAAGGGATGATGCAGCAGAGTAGCGTAAGTATTTCCCTCAGTTTTTGAGAACCAAGGTATCAATCCAGTAGGTGGCCACGCTTAAGTCCCTCGTACCTGCACAAAGCGATAGCTACTCGCAACCAACGCGATTAGGGGTTGTCAATCCCTTCACGGTCACTTACGAGAGTGAGATCTGATAGATATAATATTTTTGGTATTTTTGGTATAAAGATGCAAAGTAAAAAGTAAAGGCAAAGTAAAAAAGCAAAGCAAGATTAAAGTGATGGAGATTGATATGATGAGAATAGACCCGGGGGCCATAGGTTTCACTAGTGGCTTCTCTCAAGAGCATAAGTATTCTACAGTGGGTGAACAAATTACTGTGGAGCAATTGACAGAATTGAGCATAGTTATGAGAATATCTAGGCATGATCATGTATATAGGCATCACGTCCGTGACAAGTAGACCGAAACGATTCTGCATCTACTACTATTACTCCACTCATCAACCGCTATCCAACATGCATCTAGAGTATTAAGTTAAAAACAAAGTAATGCTTTAAGCAAGATGACATGATGTAGAGAGATACATTCATGCAATATGAAATAAACCCCATCTTGTTATCCTCGATGGCAACGATGCAATACGTGTCTTGCTGCCCTTCTGTCACTGGGAAAGGACACCGCAAGATCGAACCCAAAGCTAAGCACTTCTCCCATGGCAAGAACTACCAATCTAGTTGGCCAAATCAAACGGATAATTCGAAGAGACTTGCAAAGATAACCAATCATACATAAAAGAATTCAGAGAAGATTCAAATATTATTCATAGATAGACTTGATCATAAACCCACAATTCATCGATCTCAACAAACACACCGCAAAAAGAAGATTACATCGAATAGATCTCCACAAGAGAGGGGGAGAACTTTGTGTTGAGATCCAAAAAGAGAGAAGAAGCCATCTAGCTACCAACTATGGACCCGAAGGTCTGAGGTAAACAACTCACACTTCATCGGAGAGGCTATGATGATGTAGAAGCCCTCCGTGATGACGACCCTCTTCCTGCGAAGCTCCGGAACAGGCCTGATATGTCTCCAACGTATCTATAATTTTTGATTGCTCCATGCTATATTATCTAATGTTTTGGACTATATTGGGCTTCATTTTCCACTTTTATATTATTTTTGGGACTAACCTATTAACCGGAGGCCCAACCCAGAATTGCTGTTTTTTGCCTATTTCAGTGTTTCGAAGAAACGGAATATCAAACGGAGTCCAAGCGGAATAAAACCTTCGGGAACGTGATTTTCCCACCGAACGTGATCCAGGAGACTTGGACCCTGCTCCAAGGAAAAAAAGAGGCGGTCACGAGGGTGGGGGGCACCCCCTAGGGCGCGCCCCCTGCCTCGTGGGCCCCTCGTTGCTCCTCCGGCGTACTTCTTCCTCCTATATATACACACGTACCCCCAAACAATCAGAACAGGAGCCAAAAACCTAATTCCACCGCCGCAACTTTCAGTATCCACGAGATCCCATCTTGGGGCCAGTTTCGGAGCTCCGCCGGAAGAGGGTCGTCATCACGGAGGGCTTCTACATCATCCTAGCCTCTCCGATGAAGTGTGAGTAGTTTACCTCAGACCTTCGGGTCCATAGTTAGTAGCTAGATGGTGTAACGCCCTCGATGTGGCTATAGCTCCCACGTGTCGAGGCACGACCTAGAGGCATAACCGCATTGAAAGCAATGTCACAAGTTAGGCAATCATCACAAACATCCCATGTAATATATAATAAAAGGGGAAGATACATAGTTGGCTTAGACTCGCCACGTCACATCAAAGTACATAAATAACATCCATCATTCAGACACTCATGGCCCGACTACGGCGCCAAAATAGAAAAGAACCCAACATGCGACAAGGCCCTGAATCGAACCCCAACTGGGCACCATTACTGATCATCAGGAAAAGACACGTAGTATCGTTGAGAGTCCTCGTCGAACTCCCACTTTAGCTCATAATCGTCACCTGGAGCGGAATCACCTAGACCTGCATCTGGATTATAGTATCTGTGAGCCACAGGGACTCAGCAATCTCGCACCCTCGCGATCAAGACTATTTAAGCTTATAGGAAGGGGTAAGGCAAATATAAGTGGAGTTGCAGCAAGCGACTAGCATATATGGTGGCTAACTTATACGCAAAAGAGAGCGAGAAGAGGAGGCAAAGCACGAGCGAGAATCTAGAGGAACAACCTGCGCAAGCATAACTCCAACACCGTGTCCACTTCCCGGACTCCGCCGGAAAGGGGCCATCACAATAACACACACGGTTGATTCCTTTTAATTAAGTTTAGTTCAAGTTATCTACAACCGGACATTAACAAATTCCCATCAGCCCATAACCACGGGCACGGCTTTCGAAAGTTCAATCCCTGCAGGGGAGTCCCAACTTAGCCCATGACAAGCTCTCACGGTCAACGAAGGAATAGACCTCCACCCAAGACACTCCGATCAGACTCGGTATCCCGGTACAACAAGACATTTCGATAGGTTAAAACTAGACCAGCAACACCGCCCGAATGTGCCGACAAATCCTGATAGGAGCTGCACATATGTCTTTCTCAGGGCACACTCAGATTGTCCTAGGTACGGGTAGGCCAGCCCAGAGTTGCCCCTGGTGGCCACCGACAGCTGATAGTTGGACCAACACTCAGAGGAGCATTGGCCCGGGGGGGGGGGGGTTAAATAAGATGACCCAAGGGAAAAAGAGGCTAGGTGGCAAATAGTAAAACCAATGTTGGGCATTGTTGGCAAAGCTTTAATCAAGGCGAACTATCAAGGGGTTCCCATTATAGCCCAACCGTGTAAGGGACGCAACAATCCGGGAACATAACACCGATATGACGGAAACTAGGGCGGCAAGAGTGGAACAAAACACTAGGCGAGAGGCCGAGACTTCCACCCTTTACCAAGTATATAGATGCATTAAGATAACATAGCAATATAATGATATCCCAACAAGTAAATAAATGTTCCAACAAGGAACGCCTCCAATCTTCACCTGCAACTAGCAACGCTATAAGAGGGGCTGAGCAAAGCGGTAACATAGCCAATCAACGGTTTGCCAGGACATGGTGGGTTAGAGGTTCAACATGGCAATTGGGAGGCTGACGAGCAAAAGATAGGCATCATAGCATTGGCATAGAAAGAGCGAGCAAACTAGCATAACAAAGATATTAGTGATATCGAGGGTATGATCATCTTGCCTGCAAAGCTGTCAGAGTTGACTGGATCCTCAAAATCAAACTCAACAGGCTCCTCGTTAGCGAACTTGTCTCCCGGCTCTACCCAAACAAGACAAACAAGCAACAAGGATACAATCAACCACGTGCAAACTCAAGCAATAAGATGCAAAGATGATATGCTATGCGGGATGCGATGCGGGATGCAAAATGCAAGATATGACAGGAAATGCATGAACCTGGACTCAACTTGGAAAACCAAGTGTGCCACTGGAAATATGGTATGAAATCGCTTGAAAACGATATAAAGAACGCCGGAATCGGAGTTACGGTTTGGAAATGGCAAGCGTTTTAAGATGACTCCGGTCTGCGATTTACAGCAAGTAGGCATCTAAATGCAATGAAATGAACATGCTACAGCCACCAAACATGACAACAAAATACATGGCAGGGATGCACACAAGATGCTTAACAAAAGACTAGCACTGAGCCACGGCCAATTCATCCATTATGAGGTTCAAACAAGTATGGCAAAAACGCAAATGCAAAACAGATTTCAGACTTAGTGAAATTAACACTTGTCTCAAATTTCAGATCACGAAGCCCTCTTCGGAGGAGCAAAACAACATGATACAAGACCTGATCATGACAAGTAAGAACATGGCATGGAGCTACTCAACAAGCTTAACAAAAGTCCCAAAGTGACCTGGGGCCAAAAGGGATCACAAAATATACTAACAAGCACACGAACATAGCTCAAGCATAATCAGTTTTCAGACTTGGTGAAAACTGAGACATGCTGAAATTTAACTCACGAAGGCATGTAAACGAGCTCGATGCACTCACCACGGTGAAAGTCATGGCAAGGCAAGCATACATCTGTTAGGAAGGCACAAAATGCTAGCTAGACATGGCAAGAACAATGACATAGCATGCACGGATCAACTACAATAACATCGGCAAAATCGCAAACGAGTTGACGATCTGCCTACATTCACAACGAAGCAAAAGTAGAGCTCGATTGACTCAAGCTAGGGTGCTCCATATTTGCAAGTAAAGACATGGATGGATATAGCATAACAATATTAACAAAACTCCTTTACTGATCATCCTCAAAAGAGGCACGGATCACTAGGAAACAAGCTGAACATATGGCATCATGAACTGAAAAATCCCAGAGTTAGTAAAAACAACTAAGTCCCTGAAAACAGATTTACCGGGTGCCTCACTTTGCAAAGCTTTCACAAGTCACCACACACATCCTAAAAATGCATGGGTTGCACCTCTGGAAAGAAGACAAAATGCTTAACAAAACATATGAAGGACTCACAGGCATATCATGCACACATTAATCATGGCAAAAATGACAAAAGTCTAAGATGAACTAGCAGATCTGACAAATATCTCACGAAGCCTCCTTCTAGCAGAAATTCGGGCATCAAGATGAACTCAAATGAAAATGATGCAATGGAAATAATGATGTACCCGTCGAGACGAACATTTTGATATACTATATGTCCAAATCGGAGCTACGGATGCGGAGATATCACCGGTAAAAGTATGCTCGAAAAATTAGGGGGAAGAGGGGAAAAGTCAACCGAGTAGATGTTTTGGATCTAGATCCGGCCGGCTGCACTGTTCATCGACGCGAAAACCGAGGATGACGGCGAGGTGGTAGCTCCGGCGACCGGATCCGAGGGAGAGGACGCCGGTGGTGGCGCCGGGCTTGGCCGGGGCGGCGCCGGCGGTTGGAGGAGGCGGCGAGGCGGCGAAA
>NC_041392.1:483527200-483536752 GCF_002162155.2 Triticum dicoccoides | reverse complement strand
TAAGTGGAGCTAGGAGAGTCCAAATGAGGTGCGGTTTTCGGCCACGCGATCATGATCGAACACTCTAGATGATGGAGCAGAGTTTGGTGGGTTTTGGGCCAAATTGGAGGGGTGTTGGGATGCAACACACACGAGGCCTTTTCGGTCCCTCGGTTAACCGTTGGAGTATCAAACGAAGTCCAAATGATACGAAACTTGACAGGCGGTCTACCGGTAGTAAACCAAGGCCGCTTGGCAAGTCTCGGTCCAATCCGGAAATGTTTAATCCCCACACACGAAAGAAAGCTAGAAATGACCACCGGAGGAGAACGAAGCGCCGGAATGCAAAACGGACAACGGGGAAGATGCTCGGATGCATGAGATGAACACGTATGCGAATGCAATGCACATAATGACATGATATGAGATGCATGAAAACAAAAACAACACACGCGGAGACAAAGGCCCGAACCCGAGAAATAAATGTAACTTAACACCGGAAACGGCAAGAGTTGGAGTACAAATTGGGAAAGTTACATCCGGGGCGTTACAACACTCCACCACTACGAAAGGAACTCGTCCCGAGATCTAGGACTGAAAGAACGCCGGGTACTCAGAACGGAGGTGATCCTCGCGTTCCCAGGTAGCTTCACGGTCGGAATGGTGAGACCACTTGACTTTGAGAAATTTGATTGACTTGTTGCGAGTCTTGCATTCAGTCTCTTCAAGAATAGCAACTGGGTGCTCACGATAGGAGAGATCTTCTTGGAGCTCAATGTCCTCGAAGTTGACTGTGCGGTCAGGAGTCTTGAAGCACTTTCGAAGCTGAGAGACATGGAACACATAATGAACATTTGCAAAGTTTGAAGGAAGCTCGAGTTGATAGGCGAGGTCGCCTCTCTTGCTGACAATCTTGAAAGGTCCCACGTATCTAGGGGCAAGCTTCCCTTTGATACCGAAGCGACGAGTACCCTTCATAGAAGAGACGCGCAGGTAAACATGATCTCCGTTCTCGAAAGCCAAATCACGGTGCTTACTATCATAGTAGCTCTTCTGGCGGGATTGGGCTGCTTTGATGTTATCACGGATGACTTTGCACATTTCTTCTGCCTCTGTGATTAAGTCATTACCCAGCAGCTGACGTTCACCGGTTTTAGACCAGTTGAGAGGGGTACGGCACTTCCTGCCATACAGAATTTCAAATGGGGCCTTGCCCGAACTTGCTTGAAAACTGTTGTTGCATGAGAATTCAGCATAAGGAAGACAATCCTCCCACTTCATGCCGAGCATATCTTCAAGAATCTGGTTGACACGCTCGACTTGACCTCTTGTTTGAGGATGGAAAGCAGTGCTGAAACGGATGTTAGTGCCCATGGCCTTCTGAAAAGAATCCCAAAACTTGGAGGTAAAGATGCTGCCACGGTCTGAAGATATCACTAGAGGAATACCGTGCAGAGAGACAATACGAGAGGTATAGAGTTCCGCCAATTGAGCTGCAGTGATCGACTCTTTGATAGGCAGAAAGTGAGCCACTTTGGTGAGCTTGTCGATGACAACGAATATAGCATCATTACCACGCTTGGACTTTGGAAACCTAGTCACGAAGTCCATTTCAATGTGGTCAAACTTCCATTCTAGAATGGCAAGAGGTTGGAGGAGACCTGCTGGCCTTTGGTGTTCTGCCTTCACTCTTCTGCAGACATCACATTCAATCACGAATTGAGCGATCTCACGCTTCATTCGAGTCCACCAATAAGCTTGCTTGAGATCCTGATACATCTTTGTACTCCCAGGGTGGATGGAGAGGAGAGAATTGTGAGCCTCGTTCATGATCACTTTACGAAGTTCACCTTTGGGTACAACAATTTGATCCTCGAAGAAGAGAGTGTCCTTGTCATCAAGGCGGTAGCACTTGTACTTGGACTGACTCTTAGCAATCCCAAACTTCACCTTCTTCACCATAGCATCAAGAAGCTGGGCTTGGCGAATCTGGTCTTCTAAGGTAGGAGAGACTTGAAGGTTGGCGAGGAAACCTTGAGGAACAACTTGCAGATTCAGTTTGCGGAAAGCTTCACAAAGCTCGGGTTGATAAGGCTTAAGAATCAGACTGTTGCAATACGCTTTCCTGCTCAAAGCGTCAGCAATCACATTAGCCTTGCCTGGAGTATACTCGATACTCGGATTATACTCTTGAATCATTTCGACCCATCGAGTTTGCCTGAGGTTGAGATTAGGCTTAGTGAAGATATATTTGAGACTCTTGTGATCAGTGAAAATATCCACTTTTCTTCCCAATAGAAGATGTCTCCAAGTCAACAAAGCATGCACAACTGCCGCCAACTCGAGATCATGAGTGGGGTAGTTCTTCTCATTGGGCTTCAACTGGCGAGATGTATAAGCAAAAACTTTCTTCTCTTGCATCAAAACTGCGCCAAGACCTTGGAGAGAGGCATCACAAAAGACCTCGTACGGCTTGGATTCATCAGGCGGAGTCAAAACTGGAGAAGTGATCAACTTCTCTTTCAAAGTGTTGAAAGCAATATCACACTCCGGAGACCAAACGTACTTGACGTGCTTCTGAAGAAGATTTGAGAGAGGCTTTACGATCTTAGAAAAGTTTTCAATGAATCTTCGGCAATAGCTTGCGAGACCGAGGAAACTGCGGAGTAGCTTCACGTTCTGAGGAGGTTCCCAATTCACGATTGCAGACACCTTCTCAGGATTCACGGCAATGCCCTTGGCAGAGATGATATGACCAATATAAAGAACCTCATCGAGCCAAAATTCACACTTGGAGAACTTGGCGTAGAATTGATGTTCCCTGAGCTTATCAAGCACCAAACGCAAATGCTTGGCATGATCTTCCTTGTTCTTGGAGAAAACCAGAATGTCGTCGAGATAGACCAAAACGAAATCATTGGTGTAGGCGTTGAAGATGAAGTTCATCATGCGAGAGAACGTCAGAGGAGCGTTGACGAGGCCAAAAGACATGACAGTGTATTCATATGAACCAAAGCTTGTCCTGAAAGCCGTCTTGGGAATATCTTGCTCATGGATTCGAATCTGATGATAACCCATACGGAGATCAAGCTTGGAGAATACTTGGGCACCCTTGAGTTGTTCGAACAGCTCATTGATGTTGGGAAGTGGGTATTTGTTCTTGATGGTCTTCTTGTTCAATGGACGGTAATCAACACAAAGTCGGTCCGATCCATCCTTCTTCTTCACAAAAAGAACACCACAACCCCACGGAGAAGAACTAGGCCGGATGAGAACCATTCTTTCTTGCTCATCGAGTTGTTTCTTCAGCTCCTTCAACTCTTCAGGTCTGAGCTTGTAAGGACGCTTACACACAGGTTCCGTGCCGGGCTCAAGATCAATAACGAATTCAACTGGCCGGTGCGGAGGCATTCCTGGGAGCTCTTCTGGAAAGACGTCTTGATACTCACAAATGACTGGAATTTGCAAGATAGCATCCAGTTCACCCTTCTCATTGAGAGAAAACAGACGGATGGTATCATCACGAGCGGCAAAGACAATTATATCCTCAGACGAATGAGTCAATTGAATCTGCCTTGCAGCATAGTCAAGCTGAGCCTTGTGCTTGGAAAGCCAATCCATTCCGAGAATAAGATCAATATCCGAGTCACCAAGGACCGTAGGAGAAGCCAGAAATTTGTAGTCGCCCAATGTGATAGAAACATCCGGAATGATGGAGTTAGCATGCATGCGCTTACCTGGAGAGACAACTGCTAAAGGACTAGGCAAAACTCGTGAAGCCAATTCATGCCTAGATGTAAACGGTCTCGAGATGAAGCAATGCGATGCACCAGTGTCAAAAAGAACTTTTGCAGGAATACCATTAACAGGAAGGTTACCCATGATGACATCTGACGAATCCGCTGCCTGAGCTGTGTTCATCAAGTTGACCTTGGCATGCTTGGGGTTATGCTTGACCACATCTGTACTTGCCGATCTCACAGGAGGAGGAGGAGGAAGACGCCTCTGGTTGAAACACTTGTTGGCATAGTGACCCTTCTGTTGGCACTTGTTGCACGTGACCTCTGAAAGCGGACGGTGGTACGGAGCACTCGGTCTTGGAGGTTGAGACGAAGCCTTGTTCTGAAAGCCTGGGTTGGGTGAGTAGGAAGAACCACTGCCACCTTTGCTCTTCTGCTGATACGGCTGACGGAACGGAGGAGGAGGAAGCCAAAACTTCTGCTGCTTAGCCACTTGAGTAGAGGAAGAAGGAGTAGCATCTCTGGCTCGCTTCCTGGAAGCATCACACCTCAACTGAGCAGCCTCTTGCTTCAGTGCCATGTTGTAGAACTCATCGTATCTCAACGGCTCAAAGAGGACAAGAGCGAGCTGAATTTCTTCTCTGAGACCACCCCTGAACTGATATATCATGCTCTTCTCATCAGGAACATCCTTCTTGGCAAAACGGGCGAGCTTCTGGAGCAACTTGTTGTAGTCATAAACTGAACAAAGAGCCTTGCTTCAGATTGCGGAATTCCTGACGCTTACTCTCAACCACACTTTGAGGGATGTGATGAGCTCAGAAATCTTGACGGAAATCATCCCAAGTGATCAGACGTCCACCTCTGGAATCCTTGTACTGCTGGAACCATTCTGCAGCTTGATCTTTGAGTTGGAAAGAAGCGAACTTGACGAAATCTTCAGGCCTGACGTTGCTGCATTCAAAATGCTTGCCCAGATCCACAAGCCAATCGTCAGCATCGGAAGCCTCAACACAATTGGTGAACGTCTTTGGACCATTAGCAAGGAACTGGTTTAGTGTAGCAAAGTGGTGCTGATTGTTGCCTTGATTCCCTTGCGTTCCTTGATTGTGCTCTTGGAGAATTTCCATGATCAACTGTGTGTTTGCATTGGTTGCGGCCATCACAGCTTGCCATGCCTCCGGAGGAGGAGGAGGTGGTGGAGGATCTTGATTCTGGTTCTGACTGGTGCTCTTAGCGGGAGCCATCCTGAAGAGGTTGACCACCGTTAGCACATAGACAGATAAATGAAGCTGAAACCAACGGAATGAAAATTGCAACATAAAATCTTCACATCCGAACAAAATGAGCGAATGCATTTCTCTTGAAGTGGTCACATATCCCTAAATTGAGAAGCCACGTAGAATGAAGGTAGATAATTAAATCAACAAGGTACGGCTCAAGAACGAATAATTGGTAAGAAATCCCAATCTCAAACCAATATCTGTGGAAGAAGAACTAGAGCTACGAGAATTCCCACCTATGAAACTCCCGAAATTTTCCGGTTATGCAATCAGGTGTTGGGGATACAGGGGAAGCATAATATCTCACCCAAACTAACAATGCCTACATCCAGCTGTATCCATCCTTCAACACATAACCAAGAAACCTTCGAAAACCATCTACCTCAACCTTCGAAAAGCATCCGTTATACAAGTTATGGCGATACTCCCGAACTCCCACCCCAGTACTGGGTGGCGTCGAGGTTATCTCACCAACGAACTGCATAAAAGAGATTTTCGATGTCGGGGAACATATCTCAAGTATTCCACAATTGCAACGATAAAATTATGATGACAACACCTCAGAGCTCAACTCCCCGGGACACTTCCACTAAACCCCTGACAGGAGGCACCAAGACAATGTTCTCATCATAAGCCATCGGAACGATTCCAAGATACTCGCGTGATTCTAAATTTTTTTTAGTGAAATTTGAGAAAAGAAGAGTCAAAACTCTACGTCAGGATGCCTTACCAGAGCGATGAGGAGACTGGGAAGTAAAAAGAATTCCTAATCTCTCTGATATATAATTCCTAATGACTCAAAACATTTTTCTAGACACAACTCGGCTGCTAAAAACGATCAAGCAATGGGGCTCCTAAGGTCGGGGAAGGCTCTGATTACCAACTTGTAACGCCCTCGATGCGGCTATAGCTCCCACGTGTCGAGGCACGACTTAGAGGCATAACCGCATTGAAAGCAATGTCGCAAGTTAGGCAATCATCACAAACATCCCATATAATATATAATAAAAAGGGGAAGATACATAGTTGGCTTACACTCGCCACGTCACATCAAAGTACATAAATAACATCCATCATTCAAACACTCATGGCCCGACTACGGCGCCAAAATAGAAAAGAACCCAACATGCGACAAGGCCCTGAATCGAACCCCAACTAGGCACCACTACTGATCATCAGGAAAAGACACGTAGTATCGTTGAGAGTCCTCGTCGAACTCCCACTTCAGCTCATAATCGTCACCTGGAGCGAAATCACCTGGACCTGCATCTGGAGTTATAGTATCTGTGAGCCACAGGGACTCAGCAATCTCGCACCCTCGCGATCAAGACTATTTAAGCTTATAGGAAGGGGTAAGGCAAATATAAGTGGAGCTGCAGCAAGCGACTAGCATATATGGTGGCTAACTTATACGCAAAAGAGAGCGAGAAGAGGAGGCAAAGCACGAGCGAGAATCTAGAGGAACAACCTACGCAAGCATAACTCCAACACCGTGTCCACTTCCCGGACTCCGCCGGAAAGGGGCCATCACGGTAACACACACGGTTGATTCCTTTTAATTAAGTTTAGTTCAAGTTATCTACAACCGGACATTAACAAATTCCCATCTGCCCATAACCGCGAGCACGGCTTTCGAAAGTTCAATCCCTGCAGGGGAGTCCCAACTTAGCCCATGACAAGCTCTCACGGTCAATGAAGGAATAGACCTCCACCCAAGACACTCCGATCAGACTCGGTATCCCGGTACAACAAGACATTTCGACAGGTTAAAACTAGACCAGCAACACCGCCCGAATGTGCCGACAAATCCCGATAGGAGCTGCACATATCTCTTTCTCAGGGCACACTCGGATTGTCCTAGGTACGGGTAGGCCAACCCAGAGTTGCCCCTGGTGGCCACCGGCAGCTGACAGTTGGACCAACACTCAGAGGAGCACTGGCCCGGGGGGGTTTAAATAAGATGACCCTCGGGCTCCGGAAACCCAAGGGAAAAAGAGGCTAGGTGGCAAAACCAATGTTGGGCATTGCTTGCAAAGCTTTAATCAAGGCGAACTATCAAGGGGTTCCCATTATAGCCCAACCGTGTAAGGGACGCAACAATCCGGGAACATAACACCGATATGACGGAAACTAGGGCGGCAAGAGTGGAACAAAACACTAGGCGAGAGGCTGAGCCTTCCACCCTTTACCAAGTATATAGATGCATTAAGATAACATAGCAATATAATGATATCCCAACAAGTAAATAAATGTTCCAACAAGGAACGCCTCCAATCTTCACCTGCAACTAGCAACGCTATAAGAGGGGCTGAGCAAAGCGGTAACATAGCCAATCAACGGTTTGCTAGGACATGGTGGGTTAGAGGTTCAACATGGCAATTGGGAGGCTGACAAGCAAAAGGTAGGCATCATAGCATTGGCATAGCAAGAGCGAGCAAACTAGCATAGCGAAGATAGTAGTGATATCGAGGGTATGATCATCTTGCCTGCAAAGCTGTCAGAGTTGACTGGATCCTCAAAATCAAACTCAACGGGCTCCTCGTTAGCAAACTTGTCTCCCGGCTCTACCCAAACAAGACAAACAACAAACAAGTATACAATCAACCACGTGCAAACTCAAGCAATAAGATGCAAAGATGATATGCTATGCGGGATGCGATGCGGGATGCAAAATGCAAGATATGACAGGAAATGCATGAACCTGGCCTCAACTTGGAAAACCAAGTGTTCCACTGGAAAGATGGGATGAAATCGCTTGAAAACGATATAAAGAACGCCGGAATCGGAGTTACGGTTTGGAAATGGCAAGCGTTTTAAGATATGACTCCGGTCTGCGATTTACAGCAAGTAGGCATCTAAATGCAATGAAATGAACATGCTACAGCCACCAAACATGACAACAAAATATATGCCAGGGATGCATACAAGATGCTTAACAAAAGACTAGCACTGAGCTACGGCCAATTCATCCATTATGAGGTTCAAACAAGCATGGCAAAAACGCAAATGCAAAACAGATTTCAGACTTAGTGAAATTAACACTTGTCTGAAATTTCAGATCACGAAGCCCTCTTCGGAGCAGCAAAACAACATGATACAAGACCTGATCATGACAAGTAAGAACATGGCATGAAGCTACTCAACAAGCTTAGCAAAAGTCCCAAAGTGACCTGGGGCCAAAAGGGATCACAAAATATACTAACAAGCACACGGACATAGCTCAAGCATAATCAGTTTTCAGACTTAGTGAAAACTGAGACATGCTGAAATTTAACTCACGAAGGCATGTAAACGAGCTCGATGCACTCACCACGGTGAATGTCATGGCAAGGCAAGCATACATCCATTAATAAGGCACAAAATTCTAGCTAGACATGGCAAGAACAATGGCATAGCATGCACGGATCAACTACAATAACATCGGCAAAATCGCAAACGAGTTGACGATCTGCCCAGATTCACAACGAAGCAAAATTAGAGCTCGATTGACTCAAGCTAGGTGCTCCATATTTGCAAGTAAAGACATGGATGGATAGAGCATAAGAAGATTAACAAAACTCCTTTACTGATCATCCTCAAAAGAGGCACGGATCACTAGGAAACAAGCTGAACATATGGCATCATGAACTGAAAAATCCCAGACTTAGTAAAAACAACTAAGTCCCTGAAAACAGATTTACCGGGTGCCTCACTTTGCAAAGTTTGCACAAGTCACCACACACATCCTAAAAATGCATGGGTTGCACCTCTGGAAAGAAAACAAAATGCTTAACAAAACATATGAAGGACTCACAGGCATATCATGCACACATTAATCATGGCAAAAATGACAAAAGTCTAAGATGAACTAGCAGATCTGACAAATATCTCACGAAGCCTCCTTCTAGCAGCAATTCGGGCATCAAGATGAACTCGAATGAAAATGATGCAATGGAATGAAATGATGTACTCGTCGAGGCGAACATTTTTATATACTATATGTCCAAATCGGAGCTACGGATGCGGAGACATCACCGATCAAAGTATGCTCGAAAAATTAGGGGGAAGAGGGGAAAAGGCAACCGAGTAGATGTTTTGGATCTTGATCTGGCCGGCTGCATTGTTCATCGACGCGGAAACCGAGGACGCCGGCGAGGTGGTAGCTCCGGCGACCGGATCCGAGGGAGAGGACACCGGTGGTGGCGCCGGGCTTGGCCGGGGCGGCGCCGACGGTTGGAGGAGGCGGCGAGGCGGCGGAAGGAGAGGGCGGCGGCGGCCGGTGGTGGCGAGGGGCGCCGCGGCGGTGGCGGCCGGTGGCGGTGAGCCGGACTTGGTGGCGCGGCGGCGGCGGAGTTGACGGCGGCGGGGTCGGCGGCCGGGCGCGGGGAAGAAGCTCCCGGGCGGCGGCGGCGTGGATGGGCTCGCGGGGGCCCCTCCTAGGCCTCCCGGGCCGGCGGCGGGGGAGAGATGCGGCGGACACGTGGCGATTGGCGGTTGGGCAAGGGGGTGTGGCGGACGTGTCCGGCTAGGCTCCGGACATGTCCGTCGGCGCGGAGATGTTTTTTTTCTAG
>NC_041392.1:483519779-483526675 GCF_002162155.2 Triticum dicoccoides | reverse complement strand
TATAGGCATAAGTGGAGCTAGGAGAGTCCAAATGAGGTGCAGTTTTCGGCCACGCGATCGTGATCGAACGCTCTAGATGATGGAGCAGAGTTTGGTGGGTTTTGGGCCAAATTGGAGGGGTGTTGGGCTGCAACACACACGAGGCCTTTTCGATCCCTCGGTTAACCGTTGGAGTATCAAACGAAGTCCATATGATAAGAAACTTGACAGGCGGTCTACCGGTAGTAAACCAAGGCCGCTTGGCAAGTCTTGGTCCAATCCGGAAATGTTTAATCCCCACACACGAAAGAAAGCTAGAAATGACCACCGGAGGAGAACGAAGCGCCGGAATGCAAAACGGACAACGGGGAAAATGCTCGGATGCATGAGATGAACACGTATGCGAATGCAATGCACATGATGACATGATATGAGATGCATGAAAACGAAAACAACACACGTGGAGACAAAGTCCCGAACACGAGAAATAAATGTAATTTAACGCCGGAAACGGCAAGAGTTGGAGTACAAATTGGGAAAGTTACATCCGGGGCGTTACAACACTCCACCACTACGAAAGGATCTCGTCCCGAGATCTAGGACTGAAAGAACACCGGGTACTCAGAATGGAGGTGATCCTCGCGTTCCCAGGTAGCTTCACGGTCGGAATGGTGAGACCACTTGACTTTGAGAAATTTGATTGACTTGTTGCGAGTCTTGCGTTCAGTCTCTTCAAGAATAGCAACTGGGTGCTCACAATAGGAGAGATCTTCTTGGAGCTCAATGTCCTCGAAGTTGACTATGCGGTCAGGAGTCTTGAAGCACTTTCGAAGCTGAGAGACATGGAACACATCATGAACATTTGCAAAGTTTGAAGGAAGCTCGAGTTGATAGGCGTGGTCGCCTCTCTTGCTGACAATCTTGAAAGGTCCCACATATCTAGGGACAAGCTTCCCTTTGATACCGAAGCGACGAGTACCCTTCATAGGAGAGACGCGGAGGTAAACATGATCTCCGTTCTCAAAAGCCAAATCACGGTGCTTACTATCATAGTAGCTCTTCTGGCGGGATTGGGCTGCTTTGAGGTTATCACGAATGACTTTGCACATTTCTTCTGCCTCTGTGATTAAGTCATTACCCAGCAGCTAACGTTCACCGGTTTTAGACCAGTTGAGAGGGGTATGGCACTTCCTGCCATACAGAATTTCAAATGGGGCCTTGCCCGAACTTTCTTGAAAACTGTTGTTGTATGAGAATTCAGCATAAGGAAGACAATCCTCCCACTTCATGCCGAAGGAGATCACACAAGCCTTGAGCATATCTTCAAGAATCTGGTTGACACGCTCGACTTGACCGCTTGTTTGAGGATGGAAAGCAGTGCTGAAACGGATGTTAGTGCCCATGGCCTTCTGAAAAGAATCCCAAAACTTTGAGGTAAAGATGCTGCCACGGTCTGAAGATATCACTTGAGGAATACCGTGTAGAGAGACAATACGAGAGGTATAGAGTTCCGCCAATTGAACTGCAGTGATCGACTCTTTGATAGGCAGAAAGTGAGCCACTTTGGTGAGCTTGTCGATGACAACTAATATAGCATCATTACCACGCTTGGACTTTGGAAACCCAGTCACGAAGTCCATTTCAATGTGGTCAAACTTCCATTCTGGAATGGCAAGAGGTTGGAGGAGACCTGCTGGCCTTTGGTGTTCTGCCTTCACTCTTCTGCAGACATCACATTCAATCACGAATTGAGCGATCTCACGCTTCATTCGAGTCCACCAATAAGCTTGCTTGAGATCCTGATACATCTTCGTACTTCCAGGGTGGATGGAGAGGAGAGAATTGTGAGCCTCGTTCATGATCACTTTACGAAGTTCACCTTTGGGTACAACAATTCGATCCTCGAAGAAGAGAGTGTCCTTGTCATCAAGGAGGTAGCACTTGTACTTGGACTGACTCTTAGCAATCCCAAACTTCACCTTCTTCACCATAGCATCAAGAAGCTGGGCTTGGCAAATTTGGTCTTCTAAGGTAGGAGAGACTTGAAGGTTGGCGAGGAAACCTTGAGGAACAACTTGCAGATTCAGTTTGCGGAAAGCTTCACAAAGCTCGGGTTGATAAGGCTTAAGAATCAGACTGTTGCAGTACGCTTTCCTGCTCAAAGTGTCAGCAATCACATTAGCCTTGCCTGGAGTATACTCGATACTCGGATTATACTCTTGAATCATTTCGACCCATCGAGTTTGCCTGAGGTTGAGATTAGGCTGAGTGAAGATATACTTGAGACTCTTGTGATCAGTGAAAATATCCACTTTTCTTCCCAATAGAAGATGTCTCCAAGTCAACAAAGCATGCACAACTGCCGCCAACTCGAGATCATGAGTGGGGTAGTTCTTCTCATTGGGCTTCAACTGGCGAGATGTATAAGCAACAACTTTCTTCTCTTGCATCAAAACTGCGCCAAGACCTTGGAGAGAGGCATCACAAAAGACCTCGTACGGCTTGGATTCATCAGGCGGAGTCAAAACTGGAGCAGTGATGAACTTCTCTTTCAAAGTGTTGAAAGCAATATCACACTCCGGAGACCAAACGTACTTGACGTGCTTCTGAAGAAGATTTGATAGAGGCTTTGCGATCTTAGAAAAGTTTTCAACGAATCTTCGGCAATAGCTTGCGAGACCGAGGAAACTTCAGAGTAGCTTCACGTTCTGAGGAGGTTCCCAATTCACGATTGCAGACACCTTCTCAGGATTCACGGCAATGCCCTTGGTAGAGATGATATGACCAAGATAAAGAACCTCATCGAGCCAAAATTCACACTTGGAGACCTTGGCGTAGAACTGATGTTCCCTGAGCTTATCAAGCACCAAACGCAAATGCTTGGCATGATCTTCCTTGTTCTTGGAGAAAACCAGAATGTCGTCGAGATAGACCAAAACGAAATCATTGGTGTAGGCGTTGAAGATGAAGTTCATCATGCGAGAGAACGTCGGAGGAGCGTTGACGAGGCCAAAAGACATGACAGTGTATTCATATGAACCAAAGCTTGTCCTGAAAGCCGTCTTGGGAATATCTTGCTCACGGATTCGAATCTGATGATAACCCATACGGAGATCAAGCTTGGAGAATACTTGGGCACCCTTGAGTTGTTCGAACAGCTCATTGATGTTGGGAAGTGGGTATTTGTTCTTGATGGTCTTCTTGTTCAATGGATGGTAATCAACACAAAGTCGGTCCGATCCATCCTTCTTCTTCACAAAAAGAACACCACAACCCCATGGAGAAGAACTAGGCCGGATGAGACCCATTCTTTCTTGCTCATCGAGTTGTTTCTTCAGCTCCTTCAACTCTTCAGGTCCGAGCTTGTAAGGAAGCTTACACACAGGTTCCGTGCCGGGCTCAAGATCAATAACGAATTCAACTAGCCGGTGCGGAGGCATTCCTGGGAGCTCTTCTGGAAAGACGTCTTGATACTCACAAATGACTGGAATTTGCGAGATAGCATCCAGTTCACCCTTCTCATTGAGAGAAAACAAACGGATGGTATCATCACGAGCGGCAAATACAATTATATCCTCAAACGAATGAGTCAATTGAATCTGCCTTGCAGCACAATCAAGCTGAGCCTTGTGCTTGGAAAGCCAATCCATTCCGAGAATAAGATCAATATCCGAGTCACCAAGGACCGTAGGAGAAGCCAGAAATTTGTAGTCCTCCAATGTGATAGAAACATCAGGAATGATGGAGTTAGCATGCATGCGCTTACCCGGAGAGACAACTGCTAAAGGACTAGGCAAAACTCATGAAGCCAATTCATGCCTAGATGTAAATGGTCTCGAGATGAAGCAATGCGATGCACCAGTGTCAAAAAGAACTTTTGCAGGAATACCATTAACAGGAAGGTTACCCATGATGACATCTGACGAATCCTCTACCTGAGCTGCATTCATCAAGTTGACCTTGGCATGCTTGGGGTTATGCTTGACCACAGCTGTACTTGCCGATCTCACAGGAGGAGGAGGAGGAAGACGCCTCTGGTTGAAACACTTGTTGGCATAGTGACCCTTCTGTTGGCACTTGTTGCACGTGACCTCTGAAAGCGGACGGTGGTACAGAGCACTCGGTCTTGGAGGTCGAGACGAAGCCTTGTTCTGGAAGCCTGGGTTGGGTGGGTAGGAAGAACCACTGCCACCTTTGCTCTTCTGCTGATACGGCTAACGGAACGGAGGAGGAGGAAGCCAAAACGTCTGCTGCTTAGCCATTTGAGTAGAGGAAGAAGGAGTAGCATCTCTGGCTCGCTTCCTGGAAGCATCACACCTCAACTGAGCAGCCTCTTGCTTTAGTGCCATGTTGTAGAACTCATCGTATCTCAACGGCTCAAAGAGGACAAGAGCAATCTGAATTTCTTCTCTGGGACCACCCTTGAACTGATATATCATGCTCTTCTCACCAGGAACATCCTGCTTGGCAAAATGGGCGAGCTTCTGGAACAACTTGTTGTAGTCATAAACAGACAAAGAGCCTTGCTTCAGATTGCGGAATTCCCGACGCTTACTCTCAACCACACTTTGAGGGATGTGATGAGCTCAGAAATCTTGACGGAAATCATCCCAAGTGATCAGACGTCCACCTCTGGAATCCTTGTACTGCTGGAACCATTCTGCAGCTTGATCTTTGAGTTGGAAAGAAGCAAACTTGACGAAATCTTCAGGCCTGACGTTGCTGCATTCAAAATGCTTGCCCAGATCCACAAGCCAATCGTCAGCATCGGAAGCCTCAACACAATTGCTGAACGTCTTTGGACCATTAGCAAGGAACTGGTTCAGTGTAGCAAAGTGGTGATGATTGTTGCCTTGATTCCCTTGCCTTCCTTGATTGTGCTCTTGGAGAATTTGCATGATCAACTGTGTGTTTGCATTGGTTGCGGCCATCACAGCTTGCCATGCCTCCGGAGGAGGAGGAGGTGGTGGCGGATCTTGATTCTGGTTCTAACTGGTGCTCTTAGCGGGAGCCATCCTGAAGAGGTTGACCACCGTTAGCACATAGACAGATAAATGAAGCTGAAACCAACGGAATGAAAATGGCAACATAAAGTCTTTACATCCGAACAAAATGAGCGAATGCATTTCTCTTGAAGTGGTCACATATCCCTAAATTGAGAAGCCACGTAGAATGAAGGTAGATAATTAAATCAACAAGGTACGGCTCAAGAACGAATAATTGGTAAGAAGTCCCAATCTCAAACCAATATCCGTGGAAGAAGAACTAGAGCTATGAGAATTCCCACCTATGAAACTCCCGAAATTTTCCGGTTATGCAATCAGGTGTTGGGGATACAGGGGAAGCATAATATCTCACCCAAACTAACAATGCCTACATCCAGCTGTATCCATCCTTCAACACATAACCAAGAAACCTTCGGAAACCATCTACCTCAACCTTTGAAAAGCATCCGTTATACAAGTTATGGCGATACTCCCGAACTCCCGCCCCGGTACTGGGTGGCGTCGAGGTTATCTCACCAATGAACTGCATAAAAGAGATTTTCGATGTCAGGGAACATATCTCAAGTATTCCAGAATTGCAACGATAAAATTATGATGACAACTCCCCAGAGCTCAACTCCCCGGACACTTCCACTAAACCCCTAACAGGAGGCACCAAGACAATGTTCTCATCATAAGCCATCGGAACGATTCCAAGATACTCGCATGATTCTAAATTTTTTTTAGTGAAATTTGAGAAGAGAAGAGTCAAAACTCTATGTCAGGATGCCTTACCAGAGCGATGAGGAGACTGGGAAGTAAAAAGAATTCCTAATCTCTCCGATATATAATTCCTAATGACTCAAAACATTTTTCTAGACACAACTCGGCTGCTAAAAACGATCAAGCAATGGGGCTCCTAAGGTCGGGGAAGGCCCTGATTACCGACTTGTAACGCCCTCGATGCGGCTATAGCTCCCACGTGTCGAGGCACGACTTAGAGGCATAACCGCATTGAAAGCAATGTCACAAGTTAGGCAATCATCACAAACATCCCATGTAATATATAATAAAAAGGGGAAGATACATAGTTGGCTTACACTCGCCACGTCACATCAAAGTACATATATAACATCCATCATTAAAACACTCATGGCCTGACTACGGCGCCAAAATAGAAAAGAACCCAACATGCGACAAGGCCCTGAATCGAACCCCAACTAGGCACCACTACTGATCACCTGGAGCGAAATCACCTGGACCTGCATCTGGAGTTATAGTATCTGTGAGCCACAGGGACTCAGCAATCTCGCACCCTCGCGATCAATACTATTTAAGCTTATAGGAAGGGGTAAGGCAAATATAAGTGGAGCTGCAGCAAGCGACTAGCATATATGGTGGCTAACTTATACGCAAAAGAGAGCGAGAAGAGGAGGCAAAGCACGAGCGAGAATCTAGAGGAACAATCTGCGCAAGCATAACTCCAACACCGTGTCCACTTCCCGGACTCCGCCGGAAAGGGGCCATCACGGTAACACACACGATTGATTCCTTTTAATTAACTTTAGTTCAAGTTATCTACAACCGGACATTAACAAATTCCCATCTGCCTATAACCGCGGGCACGGCTTTCGAAAGTTCCATCCCTGCAGGGGAGTCCCAACTTAGCACATGACAAGCTCTCACGGTCAATGAAGGAATAGACCTCCACCCAAGACACTCCGATCAGACTCGGTATCCCGGTACAACAAGACATTTCGACAGGTTAAAACTAGACCAGCAACACCGCCCGAATATGCCGACAAATCCTGATAGGAGCTGCACATATCTCTTTCTCAGGGCACACTCAGATTGTCCTAGGTACGGGTAGGCCAGCCCAGAGTTGCCCCTGGTGGCCACCGGCAGCTGACAGTTGGACCAACACTCAGAGGA
>NC_041392.1:483517263-483519539 GCF_002162155.2 Triticum dicoccoides | reverse complement strand
AAACCCAAGGGAAAAAGAGGCTAGGTGGCAAATCGTAAAACCAATGTTGGGCATTGCTGGCAAAGCTTTAATCAAGGTGAACTATCAAGGGGTTCCCATTATAGACCAACCGTGTAAGGGACGCAACAATCCGGGAACATAACACCGATATGACGGAAACTAGGGCGACAAGAGTGGAACAAAACACTAGGCGAGAGGCCGAGCCTTCCACCCTTTACCAAGTATATAGATGCATTAAGATAACATAGCAATATAATGATATCCCAACAAGTAAATAAATGTTCCAACAAGGAACGCCTCCAATCTTCACCTCCAACTAGCAACGCTATAAGAGGGGCTGAGCAAAGCGGTAACATAGCCAATCAACGGTTTGCTAGGACATGGTGGGTTAGAGGTTCAACATGGCAATTGGGAGGCTTACAAGCAAATGGTAGGCATCGTAGCATTGGCATAGCAAGAGCGAGCAAACTAGCATAGCAAAGATAGTAGTGATATCGAGGGTATGATCATCTTGCCTGCAAAGCTGTCAGAGTTGACTGGATCCTCAAAATCAAACTCAACGGGCTCCTTGTTTGCGAACTCGTCTCCCGGCTCTACCCAAACAAGACAAACAAGAAACAAGGATACAATCAACCACGTGCAAACTCAAGCAATAAGATGCAAAGATGATATGCTATGCGGGATGCGATGCAGGATGCAAAATGCAAGATATGACAGGAAATGCATGAACCTGGCCTCAAATTGGAAAACCAAGTGTACCACTGGAAAGATGGGATGAAATCGCTTGAAAATGATATAAAGAACGCCGAAATCGGAGTTACGGTTTGGAAATGGCAAGCGTTTTAAGATATGACTCCGGTCTGCGATTTACAGCAAGTAGGCATCTAAATGCAATGAAATGAACATGCTACAGCCACCAAACATGACAACAAAATACATGGCAGCGATGCACACAAGATGCTTAACAAAAGACTAGCACTCAGCCACGGCCAATTCATCCATTATGAGGTTCAAACAAGCATGGCAAAAACGCAAATGCAAAACAGATTTCAGACTTAGTGAAATTAACACTTGTCTCAAATTTCAGACCACGAAGCCCTCTTCGGAGCAGCAAAACAACATGATACAAGACCTGATCATGACAAGTAAGAACACGGCATGGATCTACTCAACAAGCTTAACAAAAGTCCCAAAGTGACCTGGGGCCAAAAGGGATCACAAAATATACTAACAAGCACACGAACATAGCTCAAGCATAATCAGTTTTCAGACTTGGTGAAAACTGAGACATGCTGAAATTTAACTCACGAAGGCATGTAAACGAGCTCGATGCACTCAGCACGGTGAAAGTCATGGCAAGGCAAGCATACATCCATTAATAAGGCACAAAATTCTAGCTAGACATGGCAAGAACAATGGCATAGCATGCATGGATCAACTACAATAACATCGGCAAAGTCGCAAACGAGTGGACGGTCTGCCCAGATTCACAACGAAGCAAAAGTAGAGCTCGATTGACTCAAGCTAGTATGCTCCATATTTGCAAGTAAAGACATGGATGGATAGAGCATAACAAGATTAACAAAACTCCGTTACTGATCATCCTCAAAAGAGGCACGGATCACTAGGAAACAAGCTGAACATATGGCATCATGAACTGAAAAATTCCAGACTTAGTAAAAACAACTAAGTCCCTGAAAACAGATTTACCGGGTGCCTCACTTTGCAAAGCTTGCACAAGTCACCACACACATCCTAAAAATGCATGGGTTGCACCTCTGGAAAGAAGACAAAATGCTTAACAAAACATATGAAGGACTCACAGGCATATCATGCACACATTAATCATGGCAAAAATGACAAAAGTCTAAGATGAACTAGCAGATCTGACAAATATCTCACGAAGCCTCCTTCTAGCAGCAATTCGGGCGTCAAGATGAACTCAAATGAAAATGATGCAATGGAATGCAATGATGTACTCGTCGAGGCGAACATTTTGATATACTATATGTCCAAATCGGAGCTACAGATGCGGAGATATCACCGGTCAAAGTATGCTCGAAAAATTAGGGGGAAGAGGGGAAAAGTCAACCGAGTAGATGTTTTGGATCTAGATCTGGCCGGCTGCACTGTTCATCGAGGCGGAAACCGAGGACGCCGGCGAGGTGGTAGCTCCGGCGACCGGATCCGAGGGAGAGGACGCCGGAGGTGGCGCCGACGGTTGGAGGGGGCGGCGAGGCGGCGGAAGGAGAGGGCGGCGGCGGCCGGTGGTGGCG
>NC_041392.1:483507431-483516766 GCF_002162155.2 Triticum dicoccoides | reverse complement strand
ATTTATAGGCATAAGTGGAGCTAGGAGAGTCCAAATGAGGTGCGGTTTTCGGCCACGCGATCGTGATCGAACGCTCTAGATGATGGAGCAGAGTTTGGTGGGTTTTGGGCCAAATTGGAGGGGTGTTGGGCTGCAACACACACGAGGCCTTTTCGATCCCTCGGTTAACCGTTGGAGTATCAAACGAAGTCCAAATGATACGAAACTTTGACAGGCGGTCTACCGGTAGTAAACCAAGGCCGCTTGGCAAGTATCGGTCCAATCCGAAAATGTTTAATCCCCACACATGAAAGAAAGCTAGAAATGACCACCGGAGGAGAACGAAGCGCCGGAATGCAAAACGGACAAAGGGGAAAATGCTCGGATGCATGAGATGAACATGTACTCAAATGCAATGCACATGATGACATGATATGAGATGCATGAAAAAGAAAATAACACATGCGGAGACAAAGGCCCGAACACGAGAAATAAATGTAACTTAACGCCGGAAACGGCAAGAGTTGGAGTACAAATTGGGAAAGTTACATCCGGGGAGTTACAACACTCCACCACTACGAAAGGATCTCGTCCCGAGATCTACAACTGAAAGAACGCCGGGTACTCAGAACGGAGGTGATCCTCGCGTTCCCAGGTAGCTTCACGGTCGGAATGGTGAGACCACTTGACTTTGAGAAATTTGATTGACTTGTTGCGAGTCTTGCGTTCAGTCTCTTCAAGAATAGCAACTGGGTGCTCAGGATAGGAGAGATCTTCTTGGAGCTCAATGTCCTCGAAGTTGACTGTGCGGTCAGGAGTCTTGAAGCACTTTCGAAGCTGAGAGACATGGAACACATCATGAACATTTGCAAAGTTTGAAGGAAGCTCGAGTTGATAGGCGAGGTCGCCTCTCTTGCTGACAATCTTGAAAGGTCCCACATATCTAGGGGCAAGCTTCCCTTTGATACCGAAGCGACGAGTACCCTTCATAGGAGAGACGCGGAGGTAAACATGATCTTCGTTCTCGAAAGCCAAATCACGGTGCTTACTATCATAGTAGCTCTTCTGGCGGGATTGGGCTGCTTTGAGGTTATCACGAATGACTTTGCACATTTCTTCTGCCTCTGTGATTAAGTCATTACCCAGCAGCCCACGTTCACCGGTTTCAGACCAGTTGAGAGGGGTACGACACTTCCTGCCATACAGAATTTCAAATGGGGCCTTACCCGAACTTGCTTGAAAACTGTTGTTGTATGAGAATTCAGCATAAGGAAGACAATCCTCCCACTTCATGCCGAAGGAGATCACACAAGCCCTGAGCATATCTTCAAGAATCTGGTTGACACACTCGACTTGACCGCTTGTTTGAGGATGGAAAGCAGTGTTGAAACGGATGTTAGTGCCCATGGCCTTCTGAAAAGAATCCCAAAACTTGGAGGTAAAGATGCTGCCACGGTCTGAAGATATCACTTGAGGAATACCGTGCAGAGAGACAATACGAGAGGTATAGAGTTCCGCCAATTGAGCTGCAGTGATCGACTCTTTGATAGGCAGAAAGTGAGCCACTTTGGTGAGCTTGTCGATGACAACGAATATAGCATCATTGCCACGCTTGGACTTTGGAAACCCAGTCACGAAGTCCATTTCAATGTGGTCAAACTTCCATTCTAGAATGGCAAGAGGTTGGAGGAGACCTGCTGGCCCTTGGTGTTCTGCCTTCACTCTTCTGCAGACATCACATTCAATCACGAATTGAGCGATCTCACGCTTCATTCGAGTCCACCAATAAGCTTGCTTGAGATCCTGATACATCTTCGTACTCCCAGGGTGGATGGAGAGGAGAGAATTTTGTGCCTCGTTCATGAACACTTTATGAAGTTGACCTTTGGGTACAACAATTCGATCCTCGAAGAAGAGAGTGTCCTTGTCATCAAGGCGGTAGCACTTGTACTTGGACTGACTCTTAGCAATCCCAAACTTCACCTTCTTCACCATAGCATCAAGAAGCTGGGCTTGGAGAATATGGCCTTCTAAGGTAGGAGAGACTTGAAGGTTGGCGAGGAAACCTTGAGGAACAACTTGCAGATTCAGTTTGCGGAAAGCTTCACAAAGCTCGGGTTGATAAGGCTTAACAATCAGACTGTTGCAATACGCTTTCCTGCTCAAAGCGTCAGCAATCACATTAGCCTTGCCTGGAGTATACTCGATACTCGGATTATACTCTTGAATCATTTCGACCCATCGAGTTTGCCTGAGGTTGAGATTAGGCTGAGTGAAGATATACTTGAGACTCTTGTGATCAGTGAAAATATCCACTTTTCTTCCCAATAGAAGATGTCTCCAAGTCAACAAAGCATGCACAACTGCCGCCAACTCGAGATCATGACTGGGGTAGTTCTTCTCATTGGGCTTCAACTGGCGAGATGTATAAGCAACAACTTTCTTTTCTTGCATCAAAACTGCGCCAAGACCTTGGAGAGAGGCATCACAAAAGACCTCGTATGGCTTGGATTCATCAGGCGGAGTCAAAACTGGAGCAGTGATCAACTTATCTTTCAAAGTGTTGAAAGCAATATCACACTCCGGAGACCAAACGTACTTGACGTGCTTCTGAAGAAGATTTGAGAGAGGCTTTGCGATCTTAGAAAAGTTTTCAATGAATCTTCGGCAATAGCTTGCGAGACCGAGGAAACTGCGGAGTAGCTTCACGTTCTGAGGAGGTTCCCAATTCATGATTGCAGACACCTTCTCAGGATTCACGGCAATGCCCTTGGCAGAGATGATATGACCAAGATAAAGAACCTCATCGAGCCAAAATTCACACTTGGAGAACTTGGCGTAGAACTGATGTTCCCTGAGCTTATCAAGCACCAAACGCAAATGCTTGGCATGATCTTCCTTGTTCTTGGAGAAAACCAGAATGTCGTCGAGATAGACCAAAACGAAATCATTGGTGTAGGCGTTGAAGATGAAGTTCATCATGCGAGAGAACGTCGGAGGAGCGTTGACGAGGCCAAAAGACATGACAGTGTATTCATATGAACCAAAGCTTGTCCTGAAAGCCGTCTTGGGAATATCTTGCTCACGGATTCGAATCTGATGATAACCCATACGGAGATCAAGCTTGGATAATACTTGGGCACCCTTGAGTTGTTCGAACAGCTCATTGATGTTGGGAAGTGGGTATTTGTTCTTGATGGTCTTCTTGTTCAATGGACGGTAGGCAACACAAAGTCGGTCCGATCCATCTTTCTTCTTCACAAAAAGAACACCACAACCCCACGGAGAAGAACTAGGCCGGATGAGACCCATTCTTTCTTGCTCATCGAGTTGTTTCTTCAGCTCCTTCAACTCTTCAGGTCCGAGCTTGTAAGGACGCTTACACATAGGTTCTGTGCCGGGCTCAAGATCAATAACGAATTCAACTGGCCGGTGCGGAGGCATTCCTGGGAGCTCTTCTGGAAAGACGTCTTGATACTCACAAACGACTGGAATTTGCGAGATAGCATCCAGTTCACCCTTCTCATTGAGAGAAAACAGACGGATGGTATCATCACGAGCGGCAAAGACAATTATATCCTCAGACGAATGAGTCAATTGAATCTGCCTTGCAGCACAATCAAGCTGAGCCTTGTGCTTGGAAAGCCAATCCATTCCGAGAATAAGATCAATATCCGAGTCACCAAGGACCGTAGGAGAAGCCAGAAATTTGTAGTCGCCCAATGTGATAGAAACATCCGGAACGACGGAGTTAGCATGCATGCGCTTACCCGGAGAGACAACTGCTAAAGGACTAGGCAAAACTCGTGAAGCCAATTCATGCCTAGATGTAAACGGTCTCGAGATGAAGCAATGCGATGCACCGGTGTCAAAAAGAACTTTTGCAGGAATACCATTAACAGGAAGGTTACCCATGATGACATCTGACGAATCCTCTGCCTGAGCTGCGTTCATCAAGTTGACCTTGGCATGCTTGGGGTTATGCTTGACCACAGCTGTACTTGCCGATCTCACAGGAGGAGGAGGAGGAAGATGCCTCTGGTTGAAACACTTGTTGGCATAGTGACCCTTCTGTTGGCACTTGTTGCACGTGACCTCTGAAAGCGGACGGTGGTACGGAGCACTCGGTCTTGGAGGTTGAGACGAAGACTTGTTCTGAAAGCCTGGGTTGGGTGGGTAGGAAGAACCACTGCCACCTTTGCTCTTCTGCTGATACGGCTGACGGAACGGAGGAGGAGGAAGCCAAAACTTCTGCTGCTTAGCCACTTGAGTAGAGGAAGAAGGAGTAGCATCTCTGGCTCGCTTCCTGGAAGCATCACACCTCAACTGAGCAGCCTCTTGCTTTAGTGCCATGTTGTAGAACTCATCGTATCTCAACGGCTCAAAGAGGACAAGAGCGAGCTGAATTTCTTCTCTGAGACCACCCCTGAACTGATATATCATGCTCTTCTCATCAGGAACATCCTGCTTGGCAAAATGGGCGAGCTTCTGGAACAACTTGTTGTAGTCATAAACAGACAAAGAGCCTTGCTTCAGATTGCGGAATTCCTGACGCTTACTCTCAACCACACTTTGAGGGATGTGATGAGCTCAGAAATCTTGACGGAAATCATCCCAAGTGATCAGACGTCCACCTCTGGAATCCTTGTACTGCTGGAACCATTCTGCAGCTTGATCTTTGAGTTGGAAAGAAGCGAACTTGATGAAATCTTCAGGCCTGACGTTGCTGCATTCAAAATGCTTGCCCAGATCCACAAGCCAATCATCAGCATCAGGAGCCTCAAGACAATTGCTGAACGTCTTAGGACCATTAGCAAGGAACTGGTTCAGTGTAGCAAAGTGGTGCTGATTGTTGCCTTGATTCCCTTGCCTTCCTTGATTGTGCTCTTGGAGAATTTGCATGATCAACTGTGTGTTTGCATTGGTTGCGGCCATCACAGCTTGCCATGCCTCCGGAGGAGGAGGAGGTGGTGGCGGATCTTGATTCTGGTTCTGACTGGTGCTCTTAGCGGGAGCCATCCTGAAGAGGTTGACCACCGTTAGCACATAGACAGATAAATGAAGCTGAAACCAATGGAATGAAAATTGCAACATAAAGACTTCACATCCGAACAAAATGAGCGAATGCATTTCTCTTGAAGTGGTCACATATCCCAAAATTGAGAAGCCACGTAGAATGAAGGTACATAATTAAATCAACAAGGTACGGCTCAAGAACGAATAATTGGTAAGAAATCCCAATCTCAAACCAATATCCGTGGAAGAAGAACTAGAGCTACGAGAATTCCCACCTATGAAACTCCCGAAATTTTCCGGTTACGCAATCAAGTGTTGGGGATACAGGGGAAGCATAATATCTCACCCAAACTAACAATACCTACATCCAGCTGTATCCATCCTTCAACACATAACCAAGAAACCTTCGGAAACCATCTACCTCAACCTTTGAAAAGCATCCGTTATACCAAGTTATGGCGATACTCCCGAACTCCCGCCCCGGTACTGGGTGGCGTCGAGGTTATCTCACCAACGAACTGCATAAAAGAGATTTTCGATGTCGGGGAACATATCTCAAGTATTCCAGAATTGCAACGATAAAATTATGATGACAACACCCCAGAGCTCAACTCCCCGGGACACTTCCACTAAACCCCTGCCAAGAGGCACCAAGACAATGTTCTCATCATAAGCCATCGGAACGATTCCAAGATACTCGCGTGATTCTAAATTTTTTTAGTGAAATTTGAGAAGAGAAGAGTCAAAACTCTACGTCAGGATGCCTTACCAGAGCGATGAGGAGACTGGGAAGTAAAAATAATTCCTAATCTCTCCGATATATAATTCCTAATGACTCAAAACATTTTTCTAGACACAACTCGGCTGCTAAAAACGATCAAGCAATGGGGCTCCTAAGGTCGGGGAAGGCTCTGATTACCAACTTGTAACGCCCTCGATGCGGCTATAGCTCCCACGTGTCGAGGCACGACTTAGAGGCATAACCGCATTGAAAGCAATGTCGCAAGTTAGGCAATCATCACAAACATCCCATGTAATATATAATAAAAAGGGGAAGATACATAGTTGGCTTACACTCGCCACGTCACATCAAAGTACATAAATAACATCCATCATTCAAACACTCATGGCCCGACTACGGCGCCAAAATAGAAAAGAACCCAACATGCGACAAGGCCCTGAATCGAACCCCAACTAGGCACCACTACTGATCATCAGGAAAAGACACGTAGTATCGTTGAGAGTCCTCGTCGAACTCCCACTTCAGCTCGTAATCGTCACCTGGAGCGGAATCACCTGGACCTGCATCTGGAGTTATAGTATCTTTGAGCCACAGGGACTCAACAATCTCGCACCCTCGCGATCAAGACTATTTAAGCTTATAGGAAGGGGTAAGGCAAATATAAGTGGAGCTGCAGCAAGCGACTAGCATATATGGTGGCTAACTTATACGCAAAAGAGAGCGAGAAGAGGAGGCAAAGCACGAGCGAGAATCTAGAGGAACAACCCGCGCAAGCATAACTCCAACACCGTGTCCACTTCCCGGACTCCACCGGAAAGGGGCCATCACGGTAACACACACGATTGATTCCTTTTAATTAAGTTTAGTTCAAGTTATCTACAACCGGACATTAACAAATTCCCATCTGCCCATCACCGCGGGCACGGCTTTCGAAAGTTCAATCCCTGCAGGGGAGTCCCAACTTAGCCCATGACAAGCTCTCACGGTCAACGAAGGAATATACCTCCACCCAAGACACTCCGATCAGACTCGGTATCCCGGTACAACAAGACATTTCGACAGGTTAAAACTAGACCAGCAACACCGCCCGAATGTGCCGACAAATCCCGATAGGAGCTGCACATATCTCTTTCTCAGGGCACACTCAGATTGTCCTAGGTACGGGTAGGCCAGCCCAGAGTTGCCCCTGGTGGCCACCGGCAGCTGACAGTTGGACCAACACTTAGAGGAGCACTGGCCCGGGGGGGGAGGGGTTTAAATAAGATGACCCTCGGGCTCCGGAAACCCAAGGGAAAAAGAGGCTAGGTGGCAAATAGTAAAACCAATGTTGGGCATTGCTGGCAAAGCTTTAATCAAGGCGAACTATCAAGGGGTTCCCATTATAGCCCAACCGTGTAAGGGACGCAACAATCCGGGAACATAACACCGATATGACGGAAACTAGGGCGGCAAGAGTGGAACAAAACACTAGGCGAGAGGCCGAGCCTTCCACCCTTTACCAAGTATATAGATGCATTAAGATAACATAGCAATATAATGATATCCCAACAAGTAAATAAATGTTCCAACAAGGAACGCCTCCAATCTTCACCTGCAACTAGCAACGCTATAAGAGGGGCTGAGCAAAGCGGTAACATAGCCAATTAACGGTTTGCTAGGACATGGTGGGTTAGAGGATCAACATGGCAATTGGGAGGCTGACAAGCAAAAGGTAGGCATCGTAGCATTGGAATAGCAAGAGCGAGCAAACTAGCATAGCAAAGATAGTAGTGATATCGAGGGTATGATCATCTTGCCTACAAAGCTGTCAGAGTTGACTGGATCCTCAAAATCAAACTCAACGGGCTCCTCGTTAGCGAACTCGTCTCCCGGCTCTACCCAAACAAGACAAACAAGAAACAAGTATACAATCAACCACGTGCAAACTCAAGCAATAAGATGCAAAGATGATATGCTATGCGGGATGCGATGCGGGATGCAAAATGCAAGATATGACAGGAAATGCATGAACCTGGCCTCAACTTGGAAAACCAAGTGTGCCACTGGAAAGATGGGATGAAATCGCTTGAAAACGATATAAAGAACGCCGGAATCGGAGTTACGGTTTGGAAATGGCAAGCGTTTTAAGATATGACTCCGGTCTGCGATTTACAGCAAGTAGGCATCTAAATGCAATGAAATGAACATGCTACAGCCACCAAACATGACAACAAAATATATGGCAGGTATGCATACAAGATGCTTAACAAAAGACTAGCACTGAGCCACGGCCAATTCATCCATTATGAGGTTCAAACAAGCATGGCAAAAACGCAAATGCAAAACAGATTTCAGACTTAGTGAAATTAACACTTGTCTCAAATTTCAGATCACGAAGCCCTCTTCGGAGCAGCAAAACAACATGATACAAGACCTGATCATCACAAGTAAGAACATGGCATGGAGCTACTCAACAAGCTTAAAAAAAGTCCCAAAGTGACCTGGGGCCAAAAGGGATCACAAAATATACTAACAAGCACACGAACATAGCTCAAGCATAATCAGTTTTCAGACTTAATGAAAACCGAGACATGCTGAAATTTAACTCACGAAGGCATGTAAACGAGCTCGATGCACTCACCACGGTGAAAGTCATGGCAAGGAAAGCATACATCCATTAAGAAGGCACAAAATTCTAGCTAGACATGGCAAGAACAACGGCATAGCATGCACGGATCAACTACAATAACATTGGCAAAATCGCAAATGAGTTGATGATCCGCCCAGATTCACGACGAAGCAAAAATAGAGCTCGATTGACTCAAGCTAGGGTGCTCCATATTTGCAATTAAAGACATGGATGGATAGATCATAACAAGATTAACAAAACTACTTTACTGATCATCCTCAAAAGAGGCACGGATCACTAGGAAACAAGCTGAACATATGGCATCATGAACTGAAAAATCCCAGACTTGGTAAAAACAACCGTCCCTGAAAACAGATTTACCGGGTGCCTCACTTTGCAAAGCTTGCACAAGTCACCACACACATCCTAAAAATGCATGGGTTGCACCTCTGGAAAGAAGACAAAATGCTTAACAAAACATATGAAGGACTCACAGGCATATCATGCACACATTAATCATGGCAAAAATGACAAAAGTCTAAGATGAACTAGCAGATCTGACAAATATCTCATGAAGCCTCCTTCTAGCAGCAATTCGGGTGTCAAGATGAACTCAAATGAAAATGATGCAATGGAATGCAATGATGTACTCGTCGAGGCGAACATTTTGATATACTATATGTCCAAATCGGAGCTACGGATGCGGAGATATGACCAGTCAAAGTATGCTCGAAAAATTAGGGGGAAGAGGGGAAAAGTCAACCGAGTAGATGTTTTGGATCTAGATCTGGCCGGCTGCACTGTTCATCGACGCGGAAACCGAGGACGCCGGCGAGGTGGTAGCTCCAGCGACCGGATCCGAGGGAGAGGACGCCGGTGGTGGTGCCGGGCTTGGCCGGGGCGGCGCCGGCGGTTGGAGGAGGCGGTGAGGCGGCGGAAGGAGAGGGCGGCGGCGGCCGGTGGTGGCGAGGGGCGCCGCGGCGGTGGCGG
>NC_041392.1:483499810-483506704 GCF_002162155.2 Triticum dicoccoides | reverse complement strand
GCTAGGAGAGTCCAAATGAGGTGCGGTTTTCAGCCACGCGATCGTGATCGAACGCTCTAGATGATGGAGCAGAGTTTGGTGGGTTTTGGGCTGCAACACACACGAGGCCTTTTCGATCCCTCGGTTAACCGTTGGAGTATCAAACGAAGTCCAAATGATACGATACTTGACAGGCGGTCTACCGGTAGTAAACCAAGGCCGCTTGGCAAGTCTCGGTCCAATCCGGAAATGTTTAATCCCCACACACGAAAGAAAGCTAGAAATGACCACCGGAGGAGAACGAAGCGCCGGAATGCAAAACGGACAACGGGGAAAATGCTCGGATGCATGAGATGAACATGTATGCGAATGCAATGCACATGATGACATGATATGAGATGCATGAAAACGAAAACAACACACGCGGAGACAAAGGCACAAACACGAGAAATAAATGTAACTTAACGCCGGAAACGGCAAGAGTTGGAGTACAAATTGGGAAAGTTACATCCGGGGCGTTACAACACTCCACCACTACGAAAGGATCTCGTCCCGAGATCTAGGACTGAAAGAATGCCGGGTACTCAGAACGGAGGTGATCCTCGCGTTCCCAGGTAGCTTCACGGTCGGAATGGTGAGACCACTTGACTTTGAGAAATTTGATTGACTTGTTGTGAGTCTTGCGTTCAGTCTCTTCAAGAATAGCAACTGGGTGCTCACGATAGGAGAGATCTTCTTGGAGCTCAATGTCCTCGAAGTTGACTATGCGGTCAGGAGTCGTGAAGCACTTTCGAAGCTAAGAGACATGGAACACATCATGAACATTTGCAAAGTTTGAAGGAAGCTCGAGTTGATAGGCGAGGTCGCCTCTCTTGCTGACAATCTTGAAAGGTCCCACATATCTAGGGGCAAGCTTCCCTTTGATACCGAAGCGACGAGTACCCTTCATAGGAGAGACGCGGAGGTAAACATGATCTCCGTTCTCGAAAGCCAAATCACGGTGCTTACTATCATAGTAGCTCTTCTGGCGGGATTGGGCTGCTTTGAGGTTATCACGAATGACTTTGCACATTTCTTCTGCCTTTGTGATTAAGTCATTACCCAGCAGCTGACGTTCACCGGTTTCAGACCAGTTGAGAGGGGTACGGCACTTCCTGCCATACAGAATTTCAAATGGGGCCTTGCCCGAACTTGCTTGAAAACTGTTGTTGTATGAGAATTCAGCATAAAGAAGACAATCCTCCCACTTCATGCCGAAGGAGATCACACAAGCCCTGAGCATATCTTCAAGAATCTGGTTGACACGCTCAACTTGACCGCTTGTTTGAGGATGGAAAGCAGTGATGAAACGGATGTTAGTGCCCATGGCCTTCTGAAAAGAATCCCAAAACTTGGAGGTAAAGATGCTGCCACGTCTGAAGATATCACTTGAGGAATACCGTGCAGAGAGACAATACGAGAGGTATAGAGTTCCGCCAATTGAGCTGCAGTGATCGAGTCTTTGATAGGCAGAAAGTGAGCCACTTTGGTGAGCTTGTCGATGACAACGAATATAGCATAATTGCCACGCTTGGACTTTGGAAACCCAGTCACGAAGTCCATTTCAATGTGGTCAAACTTCCATTCTGGAATGGCAAGAGGTTGGAGGAGACCTGCTGGCCTTTGGTGTTCTGCCTTCACTCTTCTGCAGACATCACATTCGATCACGAATTGAGTGATCTCACGCTTCATTCGAGTCCACCAATAAGCTTGCTTGAGATCCTGATACATCTTCGTACTGCCAGGGTGGATGGAGAGGAGAGAATTGTGAGCCTCGTTCATGATCACTTTATGAAGTTCACCTTTGGGTACAACAATTCGATCCTCGAAGAAGAGAGTGTCCTTGTCATCAAGGCGGTAGCACTTGTACTTGGACTGACTCTTAGCAATCCCAAACTTCACCTTCTTCACCATAGCATCAAGAAGCTGGGCTTGGCGAATCTGGTCTTCTAAGGTAGGAGAGACTTGAAGGTTGGGGAGGAAACCTTGAGGAACAACTTGCAGATTCAGTTTGTGGAAAGCTTCACAAAGCTCGGGTTGATAAGGCTTAAGAATCAGACTGTTGCAATACGCTTTCCTGCTCAAAGCGTCAGCAATCACATTAGCCTTGCCTGGAGTATACTCGATACTCGGATTATACTCTTGAATCATTTCAACCCATCGAGTTTGCCTGAGGTTGAGATTAGGCTAAGTGAAGATATACTGGAGACTCTTGTGATCAGTGAAAATATCCACTTTTCTTCCCAATAGAAGATGTCTCCAAGTCAACAAAGCATGCACAACTGCCGCCAACTCGAGATCATGAGTGGGGTAGTTCTTCTCATTGGGCTCCAATTGGCGAGATGTATAAGCAACAACTTTCTTCTCTTGCATCAAAACTGCGCCAAGACCTTGGAGAGAGGCATCACAAAAGACCTCGTACCGCTTGGATTCATCAGGCGGAGTCAAAACTGGAGCAGTGATCAACTTCTCTTTCAAAGTGTTGAAAGCAATATCACACTCCGGAGACCAAACGTACTTGACGTGCTTCTGAAGAAGATTTGAGAGAGGCTTTGCGATCTTAGAAAAGTTTTCAATGAATCTTCGGCAATAGCTTGCGAGACCGAGGAAACTGCGGAGTAGCTTCACGTTCTGAGGAGGTTCCCAATTCACGATTGCAGACACCTTCTCAGGATTCACGGCAATGCCCTTGGCAGAGATGATATGACCAAGATAAAGAACCTCATCGAGCCAAAATTCACACTTGGAGAACTTGGCGTAGAACTGATGTTCCCTGAGCTTATCAAACACCAAACGCAAATGCTTGGCATGATCTTCCTTGTTCTTGGAGAAAACCAGAATTTCGTCGAGATAGACCAAAACGAAATCATTGGTGTAGGCGTTGAAGATGAAGTTCATCATGCGAGAGAACGTCGGAGGAGCGTTGACGAGGCCAAAAGACATGACAGTGTATTCATATGAACCAAAGCTTGTCCTGAAAGCCGTCTTGGGAATATCTTGCTCACGGATTCGAATCTGATGATAACCCATACGGAGATCAAGCTTGGAGAATACTTGGGAACCCTTGAGTTGTTCGAATAGCTCATTGATGTTGGGAAGTGGGTATTTGTTCTTGATGGTCTTCTTGTTCAATGGACGGTAATCAACACAAAGTCGGTCTGATCCATCCTTCTTCTTCACAAAAAGAACACCACAACCCCACGGAGAAGAACTAGGCCGGATGAGACCCATTCTTTCTTGCTCATCGAGTTGTTTCTTCAGCTCCTTCAACTCTTCAGGTCCGAGCTTGTAAGGACGCTTACACATAGGTTCTGTGCCGGGCTCAAGATCAATAACGAATTCAACTGGCCGGTGCGGAGGCATTCCTGGGAGCTCTTCTGGAAAGACGTCTTGATACTCACAAATGACTGGAATTTGCGAGATAGCATCCAGTTCACCCTTCTCATTGAGAGAAAACAGACGGATGGTATCATCACGAGCGGCAAAGACAATTATATCCTCAGACGAATGAGTCAATTGAATCTGCCTTGCAGCACAATCAAGCTGAGCCTTGTGCTTGGAAAGCCAATCCATTCCGAGAATAAGATCAATATCCGAGTCACCAAGGACCGTAGGAGAAGCCAGAAATTTGTAGTCGCCCAATGTGATAGAAACATCCAGAACGATGGAGTTGGCATGCATGAGCTTACCCGGAGAGACAACTGCTAAAGGACTAGGCAAAACTCGTGAAGCCAATTCATGCCTAGATGTAAACGGTCTCGAGATGAAGCAATGCGATGCACCAGTGTCAAAAAGAACTTTTGCAGGAATACCATTAACAGGAAGGTTACTCATGATGACATCTGACGAATCCTCTGTCTAAGCTGCGTTCATCAAGTTGACCTTGGCATGCTTGGGGTTATGCTTGACCACAGCTGTACTTGCCGATCTCACAGGAGGAGGAGGAGGAAGACGCCTCTGGTTGAAACACTTGTTGGCATAGTGACCCTTCTGTTGGCACTTGTTGCACGTGACCTCTGAAAGCGGACGGTGGTTCGGAGCACTCGGTCTTGGAGGTTGAGACGAAGCCTTGTTCTGAAAGCCTGGGTTGGGTGGGTGGGAAGAACCACTGCCACCTTTGCTCTTCTGCTGATACGGCTGACAGAACGGAGGAGGAGGAAGCCAAAACTTCTGCTGCTTAGCCACTTGAGTAGAGGAAGAAGGAGTAGCATCTCTGGCTCGCTTCTTGGAAGCATCACACCGCAACTGAGCAGCCTCTTGCTTCAGTGCCATGTTGTAGAACTCATCGTATCTCAACGGCTCAAAGAGGACAAGAGCGAGCTGAATTTCTTCTCTGAGACCACCCCTGAACTGATATATCATGCTCTTCTCATCAGGAACATCCTGCTTGGCAAAATGGGCGAGCTTCTGGAACAACTTGTTGTAGTCATAAACAGACAAAGAGCCTTGCTTCAGATTGCGGAATTCCTGACGCTTACTCTCCACCACACTTTGAGGGATGTGATGAGCTCAGAAATCTTGACGGAAATCATCCCAAGTGATCAGACGTCCACCTCTGGAATCCTTGTACTGCTGGAACCATTCTGCAGCTTGATCTTTGAGTTGGAAAGAAGCGAACTTGACGAAATCTTCAGGCCTGACGTTGCTGCATTCAAAATGCTTGCCCAGATCCACAGGCCAATCGTCAGCATCGGAAGCCTCAACACAATTGCTGAACGTCTTTGGACCATTCACAAGGAACTGGTTCAGTGTAGCAAAGTGGTGCTGATTGTTGCCTTGATTCCCTTGCCTTCCTTGATTGTGCTCTTGGAGAACTTGCATGATCAACTGTGTGTTTGCATTGGTTGCGGCCATCACAGCTTGCCATGCCTCCGGAGGAGGAGGAGGTGGTGGCGGATCTTGATTCTGGTTCTGACTGGTGCTCTTAGCGGGAGCCATCCTGAAGAGGTTGACCACCGTTAGCACATAGACAGATAAATGAAGCTGAAACCAACGGAATGAAAATTGCAACATAAAGTCTTCACATCCGAACAAAATGAGCGAATGCATTTCTCTTGAAGTGGTCACATATCCCTAAATTGAGAAGCCACGTAGAATGAAGGTAGATAATTAAATCAACAAGGTACGGCTCAAGAACGAATAATTGGTAAGAAATCCCAATCTCAAACCAATATCCATGGAAGAAGAACTAGAGCTACGAGAATTCCCACCTATGAAACTCCCGAAATTTTCCGGTTATGCAATCAGGTGTTGGGGATACAGGGGAAGCATGATATCTCACCCAAACTAACAATACCTACATCCAGCTGTATCCATCCTTCAAGACATAACCAAGAAACCTTCGGAAACCATCTACCTCAACCTTCGAAAAGCATCCGTTATACAAGTTATGGCGATACTCCCGAACTCCCGCCCCAGTACTGGGTGGCGTCGAGGTTATCTCACCAATGAACTGCATAAAAGAGATTTTCGATGTCGGGGAACATATCTCAAGTATTCCAGAATTGCAACGATAAAATTATGATCACAACACCTCAGAGCTCAAATCCCCGGGACACTTCCACTAAACCCCTGACAGGAGGCACCAAGACAATGTTCTCATCATAAGCCATCGGAACGATTCCAAGATACTCGCGTGATTCTAAAATTTTTTTTAGTGAAATTTGAGAAGAGAAGAGTCAAAACTCTACGTCAGGATGCCTTACCAGAGTGATGAGGAGACTGGGAAGTAAAAAGAATTCCTAATCTCTCCGATATATAATTCCTAATGACTCAAAACATTTTTCTAGACACAACTCGGCTGCTAAAAATGATCAAGCAATGGGGCTCCTATGGTCGGGGAAGGCTCTGATTACCAACTTGTAACACCCTCGATGTGGCTATAGCTCCCACGTGTCGAGGCACGACTTAGAGGCATAACCGCATTGAAAGCAATGTCGCAAGTTAGGCAATCATCACAAACATCCCATGTAATATATAATAAAAAGGGGAAGATACATAGTTGGCTTACACTCGCCACGTCACATCAAAGTACATAAATAACATCCATCATTCAAACACTCATGGCCCGACTACGGCGCCAAAATAGAAAAGAACCCAACATGCGACAAGGCCCTGAATCGAACCCCAACTAGGCACCACTACTGATCATCGGGAAAAGACACGTAGTATCATTGAGAGTCCTCGTCGAACTCCCACTTCAGCTCGTAATCGTCACCTGGAGCGGAATCACCTGGACCTGCATCTGGAGTTATAGTATCTGTGAGCCACAGGGACTCAGCAATCTCGCACCCTTGCGATCAAGACTATTTAAGCTTATAGGAAGGGGTAAGGCAAATATAAGTGGAGCTGCAGCAAGCGACTAGCATATATGGTTTCTAACTTATACACAAAAGAGAGCGAGAAGAGGAGGCAAAGCACGAGCGAGAATCTAGAGGAACAACCTGCGCAAGCATAACTCCAACACCGTGTCCACTTCCCGGACTCCGCCGGAAAGGCGCCATCACGGTAACACACACAATTGATTCCTTCTAATTAAGTTTAGTTCAAGTTATCTACAACCGGACATTAACAAATTCCCATCTGCCCATAACCGCGGGCACGACTTTCGAAAGTTCAATCCCTGCAGGGGAGTCCCAACTTAGCCCATGACAAGCTCTCACGGTCAACAAAGGAATAGACCTCCACCCAAGACACTCCGATCAGACTCGGTATCCCAGTACAACAAGACATTTCGACAGATTAAAACTAGACCAGCAACACCGCCCGAATGTGCCGACAAATCCCAATAGGAGCTGCACATATCTCTTTCTCAGGGCACACTCAGATTGTCCTAGGTACGGGTAGGCCAGCCCAGAGTTGCCCCTGGTGGCCACC
>NC_041392.1:483497518-483499465 GCF_002162155.2 Triticum dicoccoides | reverse complement strand
TAAATAAGATGACCCTCAGGCTCCGGAAACCCAAGGGAAAAAGAGGCTAGGTGGCAAATAGTAAAACCAATGTTGGGCATTGTTGGCAAAGCTTTAATCAAGGCGAACTATCAAGGGGTTCCCATTATAGCCCAACCGTGTAAGGGACGCAACAATCCGGGAACATAACACCGATATGACGGAAACTAAGGCGGCAAGAGTGGAACAAAACACTAGGCGAGAGGCCGAGCCTTCCACCCTTTACCAAGTATATAGATGCATTAAGATAACATAGCAATATAATGATATCCCAACAAGTAAATAAATGTTCCAACAAGGAACGCCTCCAATCTTCACCTGCAACTAGCAACGCTATAAGAGGGGCTGAGCAAAGCGGTAACATAGCCAATCAACAGTTTGCTAAGACATGGTGGGTTAGAGGTTCAACATGGCAATTGGGAGGCTGACAAGCAAAAGGTAGGCATCGTAGCATTGGCATAGCAAGAGCGAGCAAACTAGCATAGCAAAGATAGTAGTGATATCGAGGGTATGATCATCTTGTCTGCAAAGCTGTCAGAGTTGACTGGATCCTCAAAATCAAACTCAACAGGCTCCTCGTTAGCGAACTCGTCTCCCGGCTCTACCCAAACAAGACAAACAAGAAACAAGGATACAATCAACCACGTGCAAACTCAAGCAATAAGATGCAAAGATGATATGCTATGCGGGATGCGATGCGGGATGCAAAATGCAAGATATGACAGGAAATGCATGAACCTGGCCTCAACTTGGAAAATCAAGTGTACCACTGGAAAGATGGGATGAAATCGCTTGAAAACGATATAAAGAACGCCGGAATCGGAGTTACGGTTTGGAAATGGCAAGCGTTTTAAGATATGACTCCGGTCTGCGATTTACAGCAAGTAGGCATCTAAATGCAATGAAATGAACATGCTACAGCCACCAAACATGACAACAAAATACATGGCAGGGATGCACACAAGATGCTTAACAAAAGACTAGCACTGAGCCACGGCCAATTCATCCATTATGAGGTTCAAACAAGCATGGCAAAAACGCAAATGCAAAACAGATTTCAGACTTAGTGAAATTAACACTTGTCTCAAATTTCAGATCATGAAGCCCTCTTCGGAGCAGCAAAACAACATGATACAAGACCAGATTCACAACATATCAAAAGTAGAGCTCGATTGACTCAAGCTAGGTTGCTCCATATTTGCAAGTAAAGACATGGATGGATAGATCATAACAAGATTAACAAAACACCTTTACTGATCATCCTCAAAAGAGGCACGTATCACTAGGAAACAAGCTGAACATATGGCATCATGAACTGAAAAATCCCAGACTTAGTAAAAAGAACTAAGTCCCTGAAAACAGATTTACCGGGTGCCTCACTTTGCAAAGCTTGCACAAGTCACCACACACATCCTAAAAATGCATGGGTTGCACCTCTGGAAAGAAGACAAAATGCTTAACAAAACATATGAAGGACTCACAGGCATATCATTCACACATTAATCATGGCAAAAATGACAAAAGTCTAAGATGAACTAGCAGATCTGACAAATATCTCACGAAGCCTCCTTCTAGCAGAAATTCGGGCATCAAGATGAATTCAAATGAAAATGATGCAATGGAATGAAATGATGTACTCGTCGAGACGAACATTTTGATATACTATATGTCCAAATCGGAGCTACGGATGCGGAGATATCACCGGTCAAAGTATGCTCGAAAAATTAGGGGGAAGAGGGGAAAAGTCAACCGAGTAGATGTTTTGGATCTAGATCTGGCTGGCTGCACTGTTCATCGATGCGGAAACCGAGGATGCCGGCGAGGTGGTAGCTCCGGCGACCGGATCCGAGGGAGAGGACGCCGGTGGTGGCACCGGGCTTGGCCGGGGCGGCGCCGGCGGTTGGAGGAGGCGGCGAGGCGGCAGAAGGA
>NC_041392.1:483478067-483497141 GCF_002162155.2 Triticum dicoccoides | reverse complement strand
ATTTATAGGCATAAGTGGAGCTAGGAGAGTCCAAATGAGGTGCGGTTTTCGGCCACGCGATCACGATCGAACGCTAGATGATGGAGCGTAGTTTGGTGGGTTTTGGGCCAAATTGGAGGGGTGTTGGGCTGCAACACACACAAGGCCTTTTCGGTCCCTCGGTTAACCGTTGGAGTATCAAACGAAGTCCAAATGATACGAAACTTGACAGGCGGTCTACCGGTAGTAAACCAAGGCCGCTTGGCAAGTCTCGGTCCAATCCGGAAATGTTTAATCCCCACACACGAAAGAAAGCTAGAAATGACCACCGGAGGAGAACGAAGCGCCGGAATGCAAAACGGACAACGGGGAAAATGCTCGGATGCATGAGATGAACACGTATGCTAATGCAATGCACATGATGACATGATATGAGATGCATGAAAACGAAAACAACACACACGGAGACAAAGGCCCGAACCCGAGAAATAAATGTAACTTAACGCCGGAAACGGCAAGAGTTGGAGTACAAATTGGGAAAGTTACATCCGGGGCATTACAGATGGCTTCTTCTCTCTCTTTGAATCTCAATACAAAGTTCTCCCCCTCTCTTGTGGAGATCTATTCGATGTAATCTTCTTTTTGCGGTGTGTTTGTTGAGAACGATGAATTGTGGGTTTATGATCAAGTCTATCTATGAATAATATTTGAATCTTCTCTGAATTCTTTTATGTATGATTGGTTATCTTTGCAAGTCTCTTTGAATTATCCGTTTGGTTTGGCCAACTAGATTGGTAGTTCTTGCCATGGGAGAAGTGCTTAGCTTTGGGTTCGATCTTGTAGTGTCCTTACCTAGTGACAGAAGGGGCAGCAAGGCACGTATTGCATCATTGCCATCGAGGATAACAAGATGGGGTTTATTTCATATTGCATGAATTTATCTCTCTACATCATGTCATCTTGCTTAAGGCGTTACTCTGTTTTTAACTTAATACTATAGATGCATGCTGGATAGCGGTCAATGAGTGGAGTAATAGTAGTAGATGCAGAATCGTTTCGATCTACTTGTCACGGACGTGATGCCTATATACATGACCATGCCTAGATATTCTAATAACTATGCTCAATTCTGTCAATTGCTCAACAGTAATTGGTTCACCCACCATAGAATACTTATGCTCTTGAGAGAAGCCACTAGTGAAACCTATGGCCCCCGGGTCTATTCTCATCATATCAATCTCCATCACTTTAATCTTGCTTTTCTTTTTACTTTGCTTTTACTTTTTACTTTGCATCTTTATACCAAAAATACCAAAAATATTATATCTATCAGATCTCACTCTCGTAAGTGACCGTGAAGGGATTGACAACCCCTAATCACATTGGTTGCGAGTAGCTATCGCTTTGTGCAGGTATGAGGGACTTGAGCGTGGCCTCCTACTGGATTGATACCTTGGTTCTCAAAAACTGAGGGAAATACTTACGCTACTCTGCTGCATCATCCCTTCCTCTTCGGGGAAAGCAACGCAAGCTCAAGACGTAGCAAGGCCCCAAGATGGGATCTCATGGATACAGAAAGTTGCGGTGGTGGAATTAGGTTTTTGGCTCCTTTTCTGATCATTTGAGGGTACGTATGTATATATAGGAGGAAGAAGTACGTCGGTGGAGCACCCAGAGGCCCACGAGGCAGGGGGGCGCGCCCCCCACCCTCGTGACCTCCTCTTTTACTCCTTGGAGTACGGTCCAAGTCTCCTGGATCACGTTCGGTGAGAAAATCACGTTCCCGAAGGTTTTATTCCGTTTGGACTCCGTTTGATATTCTGTTTCTCCGAAACACTGAAATAGGCAAAAAACAGCAATTCTGGGTTGGGCCTCCGGTTAATAGGTTAGTCCCGAAAATAATATAAAAGTGGAAAATAAAGCCCAATATAGTCCAAAACAGTAGATAATATAGCATGGAGCAATCAAAAATTATAGATACGTTGGAGACGTATCAGTTATGTTTTTGATAAAGAAGCTTCTTTAGCTATTTTAGCTTGCAAAGATAGATACAAACTCAAGAGGTTATTAGCTAAATGGAATAAGCAATCTCTAAATGCTAGGATGAAACCTGACCCTGCTTTTGCTACTTCACCTATCTGTGTTACTGATAAGGATTATGAATTCTCTGTTGATCCTGATATAATTACTTTGGTTAAATTTGATTCTTTTCATGGCTATGAATCTGAAACTGTTGTGGCACATCTTACTAAATTAAATGATATAGCCACCCTGCTCACTACTAATGAGAGAACTTGTTACTTTTATATCCTTAAAATATTTCCGTTCTCATTAAAGGGTGAAGCTAAGATATGGTTTAATTCTCTTGATCCTGGTTGTGTGCGTAGTCCCCAGGATATGATTTATTACTTCTCTGCTAAATATTTTTCTGCTCATAAGAAGCAAGCTGCTTTAAGGGATATATATAATTTTGTGCAAATTGAAGAAGAGAGTCTCCCACAAGCTTGGGGGAGGCTTCTCAAGTTACTTAATGCTTTGCCTGATCATCCTCTTAAGAAAAATGAAATACTTGATATCTTTTACAATGGACTAACCGATGCTTCCAGAGATTACCTGGATAGTTGTGCCGGTTCTGTTTTCAGGGAAGGAACACCGGATGAAGCTGAAATTCTTTTGAATAATATGTTGACAAATGAAAATAATTGGACACCTCTGGAGCCAATTCCTGAGCCTATTCCTAAAACAACTCCGAAGAAGAGGGGTATTCTATTTCTCAGTCCCGAAGATATGCAAGAGGCAAAGAAATCTATGAAAGAAAAAGGTATTAAAGCTGAAGATGTTAAGAATTTACCTCCTATTGAAGAAATACATGGTCTTAATTTACCGCTTGTTGAAGAAACCTATGATCTTAATTTACCTATTGAAGAAACGCATGGTCTTGATAACCTGACACAGGTAGTAAACGTAAATTCTCTCTATAGATATGATAAAGCTGAAATCCCATTTAATAAGTTTGCTATCCCATGCTTAGGTGAGTTTGATAAATTTATGGCTAAGCAAGAAGATTTTAATGCTTATTTTGGTAGACAATTGAAATAAAATTCAAATATGCTTGAACACTTGGGTGATTATATGGCTAAGGTCAAAGGTGAACTTAAACTTATTAGTAAACATGCTTCTATGGTTACCACTCAAGTAGAACAAGTACTTAAAGCTCAAAATGATTTGCTCAATGAATTGAATAGTAAGGATAATGATAATGTTGTTAGAGTTATGACTAGAGGTGGTAGAATGACTCAGGAACCTTTGTATCCTGAAGGCCACCCTAAGAGATTTGAGCAAGATTCTCAGAGAAATAATGTGGATGCACCTAGTCCTTCTAAAAGGAAGAAAAAGAAAAATGATATGAGTTTGCATGCTTCTAGTGAACCTGTTATTGAAACACTTGAGAATCCAAATGATATTTCTATTTCTGATGCTGAAACACAATCTGGTAATGAACCTGAAACTAGTGATAATGTTAATGATAATGTTCATGATGATAATGATATAGAAATTGAACATGTTGTTGATCTTGATAACCCACAATCAAAGAATCAACGTTATGATAAGAAAGACTTTGTTGCTAGGAAACACGGTAAAGAAAGAGAACCATGGGTTCATAAACCCATGCCTTTTCCTCCCAAACCATCCAAGAAAAAGGATGATGAGGATTTTGAGCGCTTTGCTGAAATGATTAGACCTATCTTTTTGCATATGCGATTAACTGATATGCTCAAAATGAATCCTTATGCTAAGTATATGAAAGATATTGTTACAAATAAAAGAAAGATACCGGAAGCTGAAATTTCCACCATGCTTGCTAATTATACTTTTAAGGGTGGAATACCTAAGAAACTTGGAGATCCAGGAGTACCCACTATACCATGCTCCATTAAAAGAAACTATGTTAAAACTGCTTTATGTGATCTTGGAGCCGGTGTTAGTGTTATGCCTCTCTATTTATATTGTAGACTTGATTTGAATAAGTTGACACCTACTGAAATATCTTTGCAAATGGCTGATAAATCAACTGCTATACCTGTCGGTATTTGTCAGGATGTGCCTGTTGTAGTTGCAAATGTTACTATTTTAACGGACTTTGTTATTCTTGATATTCCCGAGGACGATAGTATGTCTATTATTCTTGGAAGACCCTTTTTGAATACTGCAGGGGCTGTTATTGGTTGCACTAAAGGCAATGTCACTTTTCATGTTAATGGTAATGAGCATATGGTACACTTTCCGAGGAAACAACCTCAAGTTCATAGTATCAACTCTATTGGAAAAATTCCATCGATTATATATGGAGGTTTTGAATTTCCTCTTCCTACTATCAAGAAGAAATATGATACTCTTATTATTGGGGATGTGCATATCCCCATTGAGGTAACATAGTGTTATTCAAAATTTCTCCGGTTCCATGTTATTCAGAATGAGTTTGTTAACAAGACCTGATCAACCTTGTTAGTGGATTCCTTTTGATGAGCATGAGATGGCTGAAACTAGAAGGCACAACCTTTCGTACCCTCCTTTTACTTTCTGTTATTTATATTAAATAAAATAAAAATAGTATTTTTCTGTCTGTTATCTGATTATCCATGCAATATAAAAATACCCCGAAAATAAAAGTTCTCCAAATGCCCTGAAATTTAAATATGATTTTTTCTAGAATATTTGAGAATATTTGGCACTGAGAACACAGTAGGGGGGTCACCCACCTGCCCACGAGGGTGGAGGGCACGCCCTAACCCCTGGGCACGCCCCCTGCCTCGTGGGCCCACGGTGGCCCTCCTCCACTTATCCTTTCACCCACACACTCCTTCTTCCTCCCCCACACACGAATATCCAGCTCAAACCCGACTCCAAGCTTATTTTGCTGCCATTTTCGATCTCCTTGCTCAAAGCACCTCTCACAAAACTGCTTGGGGAAATTGTTCCTTGGTGTGTGACTCCTCCATTGGTCCAATTAGTTTTTGTTCTAGTGCTTTATTCATTGCAAATTTTTGCTGCTTAGGTGACCCTGTTCTTGAGCTTGCATGTCAAATTTATATGGTTCCAAGTAGTTTTGATGCATGATATAGGCCCTAGGCACTTGTAGGAGTAGTTGCTATCAATATTATTGAGTTTGGTTTACTTTTATTTTGAAGTTACTAAAAATTTCAGAATTTTTCAGAAAATAATGAAGAGACTTTTGAGGGGCTCATCGAGCTGAAGCTCGAAGGAAAAGGCACAGAAGCCCAAGTATAATCTGCCTCGCACCATGGAGGTTCAGTCGTGTGAATGGCCTTCCGATGATTTCTTGAGAGCAGCCGGGATTTATGAAGATTTTTATGAATTGGCTAAGAATGCAGGCCTCACCGCTTTCCTCCACGACCAACGCGATCAGTATCTCTTACTCACAAATATCTTTGTGCAAAACTTTCATTTCCATTCTAGGAGCTCACCACCTACGGTGGAGTTTTATTTATATGATGAGCATAAGGAGATGTCACTTTATGATTTTTGTTGGGTTTGTTTGGTCCCTTTCGAGGGCACGACAGAGGAACCACATCACAACGATGTGGATGGGTTTATTGATATCATCACTGTAGGGGAAACAAGGAAGGTTTCCGATGCACGAATCACTAGCATACATTTTCCTGTTTTACACTATTTTGCATTATTTGCTAGTCGTTTCTTAATTGGTCGCGAAAACTATGGAAACCTTAGTGTTCCTGATATTATTATCTTGCTCCACGGTTTATTCAGTGATAACTCTGTTAGTATGGGCGGCATTATTGCTAAACGGTTAAGTCTGAACCGTACAAAGGGCCCCATCTTTGGAGGCATCTATGCTTCACGCCTAGCTGCACATTTTAATATACCTATTAGGTTTTATGAGAAGGGAGAAAAAGTGTTGCCTCGTGTTTATTTAGATTATAAGAGTATGGTAGCACATGATTTTATTGTTAAGAATAGGGAAGGAGAGCTTAAATACAAATTGTTCTTTGATAAACATCATCCCGAGACTATTACCATGCCTGCTCCTTCCTTGTTTGATTTATCTACAGGCTAGTACCTTGTTCCGTTAGAGGCTATTCACGCCTATCGGAACCCTACATCAGCCACAGAGCCAGAGCCGGAACCACAAGTTGATCCTCCACGACAGTCGAATTACCAGTGTGATCCGGAGATGATTGCCAACTAGTGGCAATCGGAGTCTTCTTCTTCTTCATAGTACGACCCCAACTTCTACTATGGATATCAGCCAGGCCAACCGTGACCATATACCAACTTAGGTCAAAAGCCTAAGCTTGGGGGAGTACGTATTTCTCACCGACATTACATTTATGTTCACACACTCATTGCTAGATGTCGGTGCTCATACTTTTTCATTGTATCATCCATGCTAGTTTATTTTCCTTTTATGCTTTCTTCTTGTGTGTTTGATAAACCTTAAGAAAAACCAAAAAATTTAGTTGTAGCTTTTAATTAGTTTACTTTCCATGCTTGTAGTAGTAATTAAAAAGAAAACCCAAAAAGATATCATATTCTTCTTTTGCTTGTTGGGAGCTCTCCCGTGTAAATAGTTTTATTCCTTTTCTTTTCTTTGGGGGTCGATAGGAGAAGACCATAATTAAATTGTTGAAGTGGCTCTTATATGCATTGTTGTTGATCTGACAAAAGAGCCCATATTGCCTTGTCTTCTCCTATTTATTGAATGCTTGCAGATTCCAGCTTAGTCCAATGCACATGCACTATTATTATTATTCACATCGTTCGGTCGTGCAAGTGAAAGGCAATTATGACGATATATGATGGACTGACTGGGATGAGAAAAGCTGGTATGAACTCGACCTCTTTTGTTTTTGTAAATATGATTAGTTCATCGTTCCTGATTCAGCCTATTATGAATAAACATGTTTGCAATGAGAACTAGAGATCATAGTTTCTTGTGCCATGCTTGATTGGCTAGGAGCTTATAATGGTTTACCTTGCGTGCCAACATGCTATTAAAATGGTTGTGATGTGGTATGATAGGGTGGTATCCTCCTCTGAATGATTTAAGTGACTTGACTTGGCGCATGTTCATGCATGTAGTTGAAACAAAATCAAGATAGCCTTCACAATATTTATGTTCATGGTGGATTATATCCGACTCATGGTTGCATTCGCTGTTGATTAATTTTAATGCTTGTTCATGACTGTTGTCGCTCTCTAGCTGGTCACTTCCCAGTCTTTTGCTAGCCTTCACCTGTACTAAGCGGGAATACTGCTTGTGCATCCAACTCCATAAACCCCAAAGTTATTCCATATGAGTCCACCATACCTACCTATATACGGTATGTACCTGCCGTTGCAAGTAAATTTGTATGTGCGAAACTCTAAACCTTCAAATAAATATCCTGTTTTGTATGCTCGAATAGCTCATGTATCAACTAGGGCTGTCCGTATCTTCCATGTTAGGCAGGTTATTCTCAAGAGGAGTGGACTCCGCTCCTCACTCACGAGAAAGTGGCTGGTCACCGGGATGCCCAGTCCCATGCTTTATGCAAACTAAATCAAAATAATTGCAAACAAAACTCCCCCTGGGACTCTTGTTAGTTGGAGGCACTCATTGTTTCGAGCAAGCCATGGATTGATGCTTGTTGGAAGGGGGAGTATAAACTTTACCATTCTGTTTGGGAACCGCCTATAATGTGTGTAGCATGGAAGATATTGCCATCTCTTGGTTGTTATGTTGACAATGAAAGTATACCACTCAAAATATTATTCATCTCTATTTCAAAACCGAGCTCTGGCACCTCTACAAATCTGTGCTTCCCTCTGCGAAGGGCCTATCTATTTACTTTTATGCTGAGTCATCATCCTCTTATTAAAAAGCACCAATTGGAGAGCACCGCTGTCATTTGCATTCATTACTATTAGTTTACATTGAGTATGACTTGACTGGATCTCTTTTACCATGAATTACAATGTCTAGTCAGTCCTTGATCTTTAAAGGTGCTCCGCATTTATGTTTTGCGGTCTCAGAAAGGGCTAGCGAGATACCATCTTGTTATATCATATTATGATTGTTTTGAGAAAGTTTTGTCATCCGAGATTTATTATTATTGCTCGCTAGTTGATTATGCCATTGATATGAGTAAACTTGAGACCTAAGCGTTATTGTGAATGTGGTTAGTTATAATCTTTGCTGAAAACTAGAATGCTGGCTTTACATATTTACAACAACAAGAGCAAACAGAGTTTGTAAAAGTTTTTCTTTATCACTTTCAGTTTATCAACTGAATTGCTTGAGGACAAGCAAAGGTTTAAGCTTGGGGGAGTTGATACGTCTCCGTCGTATCTACTTTTCCAAACACTTTTGCCCTTGTTTTGGACTCTAACTTGCATGATTTGAATGGAATTAACCTGGACTGACGCTGTTTTCAGTAGAATTACCATGGTGTTATTTATGTGCAGAAACAAAAGTTCTCGGAATGACCTGAAACTTCACGGAACAACTTTTCAGAAAATATAAAAAATTCTTGCAAAAGATGAAGGCCAGGGGCCCACCACCTGTCCACGAGGGTGAGGGGCGTGCCTGCCTCCCAGGGCGCGCCCCTTAGCTCGTGGGCCCCCTGGAGCTCCTCCGACCTCAACTCCAACTCTATATATTTGCTTTCAGGGAGAAAAAAATCAGAGAGAAGAATTCGTCGCGTTTTACGATACAGAGCCGCCGCCAAGCTCTAAAACCTCTCGGGAGGGCTGATCTGGAGTCCGTTTGGGGCTCCGGAGAGGGGAATCCGTCGCCATCGTCATCATCAACCATCCTCCATCACCAATTTCATGATGCTCACAGCCGTGCGTGAGTAATTCCATCGTAGGCTTGCTGGACGGTGATGGGTTGGATGGGATCTATCATGTAATCGAGTTAGTTTTGTTAGGGTTTGATCCCTAGTATCCACTATGTTCTGAGATTGATGTTGCTATGACTTTGCTATGCTTAATGCTTGTCACTAGGGCCCGAGTGCCATGATTCCAGATCTGAACCTATTATGTTTTCATCAATATATGAGAGTTCTTGATCCTATCTTGCAAGTCTATAGTCACCTATTATGTATTATGATCTGTTAACCCCGAAGTGACAATAATCGGGATACTTACCGGTGATGACCATAGTTTGAGGAGTTCATGTATTCAATATGTGTTAATGCTTTATTCCGGTACTCTATTAAAAGGAGGCCTTAATATCCCTTAGTTTCCGTAAGGACCCCGCTGCCACGGGAGGGTAGGACAAAAGATGCCATGCAAGTTCTTTTCCTTAAGCACGTATGACTATATTCGGAATACACGCCTACATTACATTGATGAACTGGAGCTAGTTCTGTGGCACCCTAGGTTATGATTGTTACATGATGAACCGCATCTGACATAATTCTCCATCACCGATCCATTACCTACGAGCTTTCCATATATTGTTCTTCGCTTATTTACTTTTCCGTTGCTATTGCTATCATCACTACAAAATACCAAAAACATTACTTTTACTACTGTTACCTTTTTCTACCGTTACCACTACTATCATATTACTTTGCTACTAAACACTTTGCTACAGATACTAAGTTTCCAGGTGTGGTTGAATTGACAACTCAGCTGCTAATACTTGAGAATATTCTTTGGCTCCGCTTGTGTCGAATCAATAAATTTGGCTTGAATACTCTACCCTCAAAAACTGTTGCGATCCCCTATACTTGTGGGTTATCAGATACATATTGAAAGTGGGAGCAATTAGCTAGAGTAGCTCCGTGCAGAGCATTGTAGACATAGAAATTTGCAAAATGTTGTAGACCCGTAGACTGAACTTCTCTCACAAGCAAAACATGATCACTCTTTGGGTATTAATCACATAGCGATGTGAACTAGATTATTGACTCTAGTAAACCCTTTGGGTATTAGTCACATGGAGATATGGACTAATCACATAAAGATGTGAAGTAGATTATTGACTCTAGTGCAAGTGGGAGACTGAAGGAAATATGCCCTAGAGGCAATAATAAAGTTATTATTTATTTCCTTATATCATGATAAATGTTTATTATTCATGCTAGAATTGTATTAACCGGAAACTTAGTACATGTGTGAATACATAAACAAACAGAGTGTCACTAGTATGCCTCTACTTGACTAGCTCGTTAATCAAAGATGGTTAAGTTTCCTAGCCATGGACAAGAGTTGTCATTTGACGAACGGGATCACATCATTAGAGAATGATGTGATTGACTTGACCCATCTATTAGCTTAGCACGATGATCGTTTAGTTTGTTGCTATTGCTTTTTTCATAACTTATACATGTTCCTATGACTATGAGATTATGCAACTCCCGATTACCGGAGGAACACTTTGTGTGCTACCAAACATCACAATGTAACTGAGTGATTATAAAGGTGCTCTACAGGTGTCTCCGATGGTACTTGTTGAGTTGGCATAGATCGAGATTAAGATTTGTCCTCCGATTGTCGGAGAGGTATCTCTGGGCCCTCTCAGTAATGCACATCACTATAAGCCTTGCAAGCATTGTAACTAATGAGTTAGTTGCGGGATGATGTATTATGGAACAAGTAAATAGACTTTCTGGTAACGAGATTGAACTAGGTATTGAGATACCGATGATCGAATCTCGGGCAAGTAACATACCGATGACAAGGGGAACAACATATGTTGTTATGCGGTTTGACCGATAAGGATCATCATAGAATATGTGGGAGCCAATATGAGCATCCAGGTTCCGCCATTGGTTATTGACCGAAGACGTGTCTCGGTCATGTCTACATAGTTCTCGAACCCGTAGGGTCCGCACTCTTAACGTTCGATGATAATCGGTATTATGAGTTTTGATGTACCGAAGGTAGTTAGGAGTCCCGGATAAGATCGGGGACATGACGAGGAGTCTTGAAATGGTCGAGACATAAATATCGATATATTGGATGACTATATTCGGACATCGGAAAGGTTCCGAGTGATTCAGGTATTTTTTGGAGTGCCGAAGAGTTACGTGAATTCGTCGGGGAGTATATGGGCCTTATTGGGCTTTAGGGGAAAGAGAGAGAGGGGAGGCTGTGCGCCCCCCAAGGCTTAGTCCGAATTGGACTAGGGGAGGGGCTGCGCCCCCTCCTTCCTTCTCTTCTCTTTTCCCTTTCCTTCTCTCCTACTCCTACTACATGGAAGGGGGGAATCCTACTCCCGATGGGAGTAGGACTCCCCAGGGCGCGCCATAGTAGAGGGCCGACCCTCCCCTCCTTCACTCCTTTATATACGGGGAGGGGGCACCCTAGGACACACAAGTTGATTTTTCCAAGCCGTTTGTGGTGCCCCCCTCCACCATAATCCACCTCGATCATATTGTAGCGGTGCTTAGGTGAAGCCCTGCATCGGTAGCAACATCATCACCGTCATCACACCGTCGTGCTGACGGAACTCTCCCGTGAAGCTCTGCTGGATCGGAGTTCGTGGGACGTCATCGAGCTGAACGTGTGCTGAACTCGGAGGTGCCGTACGTTCGGTACTTGGATCGGTCGGATCGTGAAGACGTACGACTACATCAACCGCGTTCTCATAACGCTTCCTCTTACGGTTCACGAGGGTACGTGGACGATACTCTTCCTTCTCGTTGCTATGCATCACCATGATCTTGCATCTGCGTAGGAATTTTTTTGAAATTACTGCGTTACCCAACACTAGAGTATTAAGTTCATAAGAATAGAGTAACACATTAGGTAAGATGACATGATGTAGAGGGATAAACTCAAGAAATATGATATAAACCCCATCTTTTTATCCTCGATGGCAACAATATAAAATGTGGCATTTCCCTTTCTGTCACTGGAATCGAGCACCGCAAGATTGAACCCAAAGCTAAGCACTTCTCCCATTGCAAGAAAGATCAATCTGGTAGGCCAAACCAAATTGATAATTCGAATGGACTTGCAAAGATAACCAATCATACATAAAAGATGTCAGAGAAGAATCAAATATTGTTCATAGATAGACTTGATCATAAACCCACAATTCATCGGATCTCCACAAACACACCGCAAAAAGAGTTACATTGAATAGATCTCCAAGAAGATCGAGGAGAACTTTGTATTGAGATTCAAAGAGAGAGAAGAAGCCATCTAACTAATAACTATGGACCCGAAGGTCTGAAGTAAACTAATCACACATCATCGGAGGGGCCATGGAGTTGATGTAAAGGCCCTCCGTGATCGATGCCCCCTCCGGCGGAGCTCCGGAAAAGGCCCCAAGATGGGATCTCTTGGGTACAGAAGGTTGCGGGTGAAAATATGATTTCGTGGTGCTCCTGGATGATTTCATAGTATATGAGTATATATAGGAGGAAGAAGTAGGTCGGTGCTACCTCTTTTAGCACTGCATTGGTTTTCCCCGAAGAGGAAGGGACGATGCAGCAAAGTAGCGTAAGTATTTCCCGCAGTTTTTGAGAACCAAGGTATCAATCCAGTAGGAGGCTACGCGTGAGTCCCTCGCACCTGCACAAAACAAATAAATCCTCACAACCAATGCAAATAGGGGTTATCAATCCCTATAGGGCCACTTACGAGAGTGAGATCTGATAGATATGATAAGATAATATTTTTGGTACTTTTATTATAAAGATGCAAAGTAAAATAAAAGCAAAGTAAATAGCAAAGTAAATAACTAAGTAGTAGGAGATTGATATGATAAAGATAGACTCGGGGGCCATAGGTTTCACTAGTGGCTTCTCTCGAGAGCATAAGTATTCTAGGGTGGGTGAACAAATTACTGTTGAGCAATTGACAAAATTGAGCATAGTTATGAGAATATCTAGGTTTGATCATGTATATAGGCATCACGTCCGAGACAAGTAGACCGACTCCTGCCTGCATCTACTACTATTACTCCACTCATCGACCGCTATCCAACATGCATCTAGAGTATTAAGTTAAAAACAGAGTAACGCCTTAAGCAAGATGACATGATATAGAGGGATAGACTCATGCAATATTTAGAAAACCCCATCTTGTTATCCTCGATGGCAACAATACAATACGTGCCTTACTATCACCGGGAAAAGACACCGCAAGATTGAACCCAAAGCTAAGCACTTCTCCCATTGCAAGAAAGATCAATCTAGTAGGCCAAACCAAACTGATAATTCGAAGAGACTTGCAAAGATAACCAATCATACATAAAAGAATTCAGAGAAGATTCAAATATTATTCATAGATAGACTTGATCATAAACCAACAATTCATCGGTCTCAACAAACACACCGCAAAAAGAAGATTACATCTAATAGATCTCCACAAGAGAGGGGGAGAACATTGTATTGAGATCCAAAAAGAGAGAAGAAGCCATCTAGCTACTAACTATGGACCCGTAGGTCTGAAGTAAACTACTCACACTTCATCGGAGAGGCTATGGTGTTGATGTAGAATCCCTCCATGATCGATGCCCCCCTCCGGCGGAGCTCCGGAACATGCCCCAAGATGGGATCTCGTGGATACAGAAAGTTACAGCGGTGGAATTAGGGTTTTGGCTCCGTATCTGATTGTTTGGGGGTACGTGGGTATATATAGGAGGAAGAAGTATGTCGGTGGAGCAACAGGGGCCCCATGAGGGTGGAGGGAGCGCTTGGGGGGAGGCGCCCCCCTACCTCATGGGCTCCTGTTACGTGGCTTGACGTAGGGTCCAAGTCTCATGAGTTGTATTCGGTGATAAAATCACATTCCCCAAGGTTTCATTCCGTTTGGACTCCGTTTGATATTCCTTTTCTTCGAAACCCTAAAACAGGCAAAAAACTGCAATTCTGGGCTGGGCCTCCGGTTAATAGGTTATTCCCAAAAATAATATAAAAGTGGATAATAAAGCCCAATACTGTCCAAAACAGTAAATAATATAGCATGGAGCAATAAAAAATTATAGATACGTTGGAGACATATCAAGCATCCCCAAGCTTAATTCCTGCTCGTCCTCGAGTAGGTAAATGATAAAAACAGAATTTTTGATGCGGAGTGCTACTTGGCATAATTTTAATGTAATTCTTCTTTATTGTGGTATGAATATTCAGATCCAAAAGATTCAAGACAAAAGTCCATATTGACATAGAAAATAATAATACTTCAAGCATACTAACAAAGCAATTATGTCTTCTCAAAATAACATGGATAAAGAAAGTTATCCCTACAAAATCATATACTCTGGCTATGCTCTATCTTCACCACACAAAATATTTAAATCATGCACAACCCCGATGACAAGCCAAGCAATTGTTTCATACTTTTGACATTCTCAAAACCTTTTCAATCTTCACGCAATACAAGAGCGTGAGCCATGGATATAGCACTATAGGTGGAATAGAGCGGTGGTTGTGGAGAAGACAAAAAGGGAGAAGATAGTGTCACATCAACTAGGCGTATCAACGAGCTATGGAGATGCCCATCAATATATATCAATGTGAGTGAGTAGGGATTGCCATGCAACGGATGCACTAGAGCTATAAGTATATGAAAGCTCAAAAGGAAACTAAGTGGGTGTGCATCCAACTTGCTTTCTCATGAAGACCTAGGGCAATTTGAGGAAGCCCATCATTGGAATATACAATCCAAGTTCTATAATGAAAAATTCCCACTAGTATATGAAAGTGATAACATGAGAGACTCTCTACTATGAAGATCATGGTGCTACTTTGAAGCACAAGTGTGGTAAAAGGATAGTAACATTGTCCCTTCTCTCTTTTTCTCTCACTATTTTATTTGGGCCTTTTCTCTTTTTTTATGGCCTCTTTTCTTCCTTTTTTTATTTTATTTTTCGTCTAGAGTCTCATCCCGACTTGTGGGGGAATCATAGTCTCCATCATCCTTTCCTCACTTGGGACAATGCTCTAATAATGATGATCATCACACTTTTATTCTTCTTAAAACTCAATAATTACAACTCGATACTTAGAACAAAATATGACTCTATATGAATGCCTCCGGCGGTGTACCAGGATATGCAATGATGCATGAGTGTCAAGTATGAAAGAATTATGAACGATGGCTTTGCCACAGATACTATGTCAACTACATGATCATGCTAAGCAATATGACAATGATGGAGTGTGTCATAATAAACGGAACGGTGGAAAGTTGCATGGCAATATATCTCGGAATGGCTATGGAAATGCCATAATAGGTAGGTACGGTGGCTGTTTTGAGGAAGGTATATGGTGGATGTATGAGACCGGCGAAAGGTGCGCGGTATTAGAGAGGCTAGCAAAGGTGGGAGGGTGAGAGTGCGTATAATACATGGACTCAATATTAGTCATAAAGAACTCATATACTTATTGCAAAAATCTATAAGTTATCAAAGCAAAGTATTACGTGCATGCTCCTAGGGGGATAGATTGGTAGGAAAAGACCATCGCTCGTCCCCGACTGCCACTCATAAGGAAGACAATCAATAAACAAATCATGCTCCGACTTCATCACATAACGGTTCACCATATGTGCATGCTACGGGAATCACAAGCTTCAACACAAGTATTTCTCAAATTCACAACTACTCAACTAGCATGACTTTTAATATCACCATCTCCATGTCTCAAAACAATTATCAAGTATCAAACTTATCATAGTATTCAACACACTAATAAGAGAATTTTTATTATTAATCTTGTATACCAAGCATATTAGGATTTTAAGCAAATTACCATGCTATTTAAGACTATCAAAATAATCTAAGTGAAGCATGATAGATCAATAGTTTCTATAAAACAAATCCACCACCGTGCTCTAAAAGATATAAGTGAAGCACTAGAGCAAAATTATATAACTCAAAAGATATAAGCGAAGCACATAGAGTATTCTAACAAATTCCAAATCATGTATGGCTCTCTATAAAGGTGTGTACAGCAAGGATGATTGTGATAAACTAATAAATAAAGACTCAAATCATACAGGATGCTCCAAGCAAAACACATATCATGTGGTAAATAAAAATATAGGTCCAAGTAAAGTTACCGATAGAAGTAGACGAAAGAGGGGATGCCTTCCGGGGCATCCCCAAGCTTTGGCTTTTAGGTGTCCTTAGATTATATTGGGGGTGCCATGGGCATCCCCAAGCTTAGGATCTTGCCACTCCTTGTTCCATAATCCATCAAATCTTAACCCAAAACTTGAAAACTTCACAACACAAAACTTAAAGTAGAAAATCTCGTGAGCTCCGTTAGTGAAAGAGAATAAAAGATCACTTAAAGGTACTGTAATGAACTCATTATTTATTTATATGGGTGTTATACCTACTGTATTCCAACTTCTCTGTGGTTTATAAACTATTTTACTAGCCATAGATTCATCAAAATAAGCAAACAACACACGAAAAACAGAATCTATCAAAAACAGAACAATCTGTAGTAATCTGTAGCTAGCGTAAGATCTGGAACCCCAAAAATTCAAAAATAAATTTCTGGAAGTGAGGAATTTATGTATTAATCATCTGAAAAAATAATTAACTAAATATAACTTTCCAAATAAAAATGACACCAGTTCTCGTGAGCGCTAAAGTTTCTGTTTTTTACAGCAAGTTCAACAAGACTTTCCCCAAGTCTTCCCAACGGTTCTACTTGGCACAAACACTAATTAAACACAAAAAAACACAACCAAAAAAGAGGCTAAATAAATTATTTATTACTAATCAGCAGCAGAAAGCAAGGAATAAAACTAAAATTGGGTTCCCTCCCAACAAGCGCTATCGTTTAACGCCCCTAGCTAGGCATAACAAGCAAGAATAGATCTAGGTATTGCCATCTTTGGTAGGCAATCCATAAGTGGATCTCATAATAGATTCATAAGGTAATTTAATTTTATTTCTAGGAAAGTGTTCCATGCCTTTCCTTAACGGAAATTGGAATCTAATATTTCCTTCCTTCATATCAATAATTGCACCAATCGTTATAAGGAAAGGTCTACCAAGAATAATAGGACATGAAGGATTGAAATATATGTCAAGAACAATAAAATCTACGGGCACATAATTCCTATTTGCAACAATAAGAACATCATTAATTCTTCCCATAGGTTTATTAATAGTGGAATCCGCAAGGTGCAAGTTTAGAGAGCAATCATCAAAATCACGGAAACCTAACAAATCACACAAAGTCTTTGGAATCATGGAAACACTAGCACCCAAATCACATAAAGCATAGCATTCATGATCTTTAATTTTAATTTTAATACTTGGTTCCCACTCATCATAAAGTTTTCTAGGGATAGAAACTTCCAATTCAAGTTTTTCTTCACAAGATTGCATCAAGGCATCACCGATATGTTTAGTAAACACTTTATTTTGACTATAAGCATGAGGAGAATTTAGCACGGATTGCAACAAGGAAATACAATCAATCAAAGAGAAATTGTCATAGTTAAATTCCTTGAAATCCATAATAGTGGGTTTAGCAACATCTAGGATTTTAATTTCTTCAATCCCACTTTTATCAAATTTAGCATCAAGATCAAAAGATTCAGAATTCTTGGAACGCCTTCTACGTAAAGGTGGATCATATTCAGTCCCATCATTATCAAGATTCATATTGCAAAACAAGTATTTAATAGGGGACACATCAATAACTTTTAGATCTTCGTCATTATTTTCATAGCAACTCGGTTTAGCGGCCATCTTATTAACTAAGGTAGCCTGCTTATCTGAAATCTCAGGAGTTAATTTCTCAAGATGAACAAGTTGGGATCTTAAACCATCAAATTCTTTAGACATATCATCAAGCTCTTTATTCATAAAACCCGTAAAACTTTTCTGTTCTTTAAGCTTGTTTCTGAAGAAACTATTATGTTCAAATTGCAAAACCATGAAACTCCTAACATTGCTTTCGATCTCTTCTAATCTTTTAAGGTGAAGATCATCAAATTTAGTATTATCCTGAGCCATCGCGACAAACAAGCAAACTAGCACACAAGTAAACATAAAGCAAGCGGAAAAAAGTGGCAAATAGAGAGGGAGGATAGAGAGAGAGGGCAAATAAAACGGCAAGGGTGAATTGGGGGGAGAGGAAAATGAGAGGAAAATGACAAATAATGTAATGCGGGAGATAAGGGTATGTGATGGGTACTTGGTATGTTGACTTTTTCGTAGGCCTCCCTGGCAACGGCGCCAGAAATCCTTCTTGCTACCTCTTTTAGCATTGCGTTGGTTTTCCCCGAAGAGGAAGGGATGATGCAGCAAAGTAGCACAAGTATTTCCCTCAGTTTTTGAGAACCAAGGTATCAATCCAATAGGAGGCTACGCGCGAGTCCCTCGCACCTGCGCAAAACAAATAAATCCTCGCAACCAACGCAAATAGGGGTTGTCAATCCCTATAGGGCCACTTACGAGAGTGAGATCTGATAGATATGATAAGATAATATTTTTGGTATTTTTATGATAAAGATGAAAAGTAAAATAAAAGCAAAGTAAATAGCAAAGTAAATAACTAAGTAGTAGGAGATTGATATGATAAAGATAGACCTGAGGGCCATAGGTTTCACTAGTGGCTTCTCTCGAGAGCATAAGTATTCTACGATGGGTGAGCAAATTGTTGTTGACCAATTGACAGAATTGAGCATAGTTATGAGAATATCTAGGTATGATCATGTATATAGGCATCACGTCCGAGACAAGTAGACCGACTCCTGCCTGCATCTACTACTATTACTCCACTCATCGACCGCTATCCAGCATGCATCTAGAGTATTAAGTTAAAAACAGAGTAACGCCTTAAGCAAGATGACATGATGTAGAGGGATAGTGTCGGGGGAAACTGACCCACGAACACCTATGGGGCCGGTGGACCGGGCCCCTTTCGGTTTGGCGGGGGGGCGGAGATCGCATGAAGAGCAGATCGAGGCGAGACACACGAGCAGTTTACCCAGCTTCGGAGCTCTCCGGAGAGATAACACTCCTACTGCTGCTTGTCTGGTTGTATTATCTGGTGTTCTTGCTCTCCAAAGCGAGAGTGTGATGTTCTCTGAGCTACGAATGAATCGAAGCCGACTGTCTGAGGCTCTGAACTGAACGAG
>NC_041392.1:483450217-483477718 GCF_002162155.2 Triticum dicoccoides | reverse complement strand
TCACCGACAGGTGGCAACGCAGATGAGGGTAAAAACGTAAAAAGCAAGGTAGTTGATACAGTTGCTTGTACAGTGCACCCTACCTAACCCTGACGGCAGGGGACAAGGGCATTAAATGCCCGTCTGAGTCGCCCAAACAGTGCAGAAAAGGACTGTTAGGGGCGCCACCATTCGCCACGATGGCGATCTTGTCAGCTTCGCATGCCACTGCGCACCGCTGGCTGCACAGCCTCCCGCCACGCACGTCCAGAGAGGCCCCCAGAGCGACACGTTGGTGGATGCGCTGGAGCATGGATGCAGAGTGGCCGCCTGCCGCGGCAAGCGCCTTGCCGCTGTTGTTATCTTGTCGGGTCCGGAAGCTTGTCGCTCACCGGGCTTCGAGGTACCTTGGTTTGTCTTCCAGGCAAGCCCCTCTTGCCGGGGTCTTGTTGCCTTGCCGGAGCGCGTGGCGCGTCGCGGCAAGTTCATTGGAGCGCCTTGGTTGGCCTTCCCGGCAAGCTCCTCTTACCGGGGTCTTGTCTCCTTAGCTTAAATACTTTGTTCTTGGATGGCTCCAAGGGAACCTTGGGGGATCTTGGCGATCACCCGGCAAGCTTTTGCCGCGGGGTGCTGCAACTGCCCGTGCACAAGTTTGGGGTACTAGGGTACCCCTATTCTAGTACACCGACAGGAGCCCCCGGGCCTGGGCCAGACACAGTGCCGAGCGCTGTTGGGCCAGGCCCAAGACAGGGCACGGGCACATGCGGGCTAGGCCACGCCAAATCTTGTTCCGTATCCACCGCACTCTCCCATAACGGCACGCGTTGAATGCGGCATCATGGGAGAGATCGTGGGTGGTTGTTTAAGCGGAAGGCCGAAACGTCCGCCCCGTCCCTCTTTATAAGCAGAGGAAACAGGGGCAGTTCGTTCCCCCTCGCTGGTTGCTGCTACTCCTTCTTCACAAACTCCGCCGCTCCCTCCTTCTTCTCGAAGCCGAGAGAGCAGCGCTCCGCCCTCCCCATTGCCACCAGCATCACCACGCTGTCGACCTTCTCCACCACCTCCGCCATGGCCCCGAAAGCCGACAAGGGAAAGGGCGTGAAGTCGGCCGAGGCGCAGCGGCTCGCGGCGCTGCGGAAGGAGCGGGCGATCTTCACCCCCCAGCTCGGTGTGCAGGAGCTGAGGGAGTACTTCTACCTATTTTGGGCGACGGAGACGCGTGCGCATCCGCGCACGAGGGTACTCCCGGCTGCTGCCTCGGAGTCGGCTCCAAATGGGTACCCGTTCTTCCCGCTATTCTTCTATTGCAGGCTCTGCCCGCCCTTCTCGGAGTTCTTTTGTGACATTATGAACACATATGGGCCTCCTTGACTTCACCCCCAATGCTGTCCTGACCATGACGGTTTTCGCACACTTGTGCGAAAACTTTGTCGGAGTCCACCCTAGTGTAGCCCTTTTCCGCCATTACTTCATGCCTCGAGTAGAGAGAGGAGAGCCGCTTGCCGGAGGGATTGCTTGGATCTCAAGAGTCGGCAAGAAGGATGCGTACTTGGAGGGTGAGCTCCGCAGCAAGTGGGAGGACTGGAGAGCGGAGTGGTGTTGGATCGTCGAGGAGGATCCGCAGCCCTTCACCGCCGTGTGCCAAACGCCAATAGTGTGCGGCAATGACTGGAGCAACGTGGCCCCGGAAGACGAGAGGCTGAAGATCGCCATCACTAGGATTCTTCGCCTCAGGCTTACCGGGCTCACCGTAGGTGCTGTCGGGGCAGATTGCCTCCGCCGCCGCATTGCCCCCCTGCAGGAGAGGAGGAGGCCCGCCTGGGAATTCAAGAATTCAGCGGACATCATGAGGCTGCGGCCGGGCCTGAACTACAACTTCACTGTCTTGGAGTTGGACGCAATGCTCTTGGAATTATTCAAACGCGACCCCCAGCACCCATTCACATTGCCGAGGGGCGTAGTTCCTTTGTGCAATAACTCTTCGCTTGACCGGATCCGCGCCATGATGCCGTTGTGTGATTCACACGGCATCGTCCCAACTTGGCAAGAGCCTGCGGATGACGTTGTGCAAGCGTTCTTCGACACCTTGGAGGAAGTGCCAGTCCGCGCCGACGAGCAGAAGAGCCTCACCCGTGACACCACCGACGAGGAGCTGCAACTCATCGCTACTAGGGCGGAAGAGGATGTGGCCGCAGCTGCTGCGGGTGTGTTTGGGTTCACTGTGGAGGAGGCGGAGGCTGCAGAGGCGGCAAACCTTGCCGAGCACGCGGAGTTCATGGGCGAAGAGGAGCCTGCCGGTTCTGAAGCCGAGTCGAGCGAGGCCGGCGAGGAGGAGGCTGGGCCTTCAGAGAGCTTGCCGCAAGCGGAGCCCCCGGCCCCGCCAAGGAGGCGCCTTCGTAGGGCTGGGGACACAGCGGGGCGGCAGCCGGCTCCACAGCCACCGAGCCGCACGAGGCGCTCTACCGCGGCAAGCAATGTTGCCGCGGGAGCGCCTCATGCAACAGCGGCAACTGGAGCGGGATCTTCCCGGGCCACCGCCACTGCCCCTGCCAAGCGGGCAAGGGATCCTACTCCTCCACCTCGCCGCACCGGAGGAGGGCCGGACTTCGATCTTTCCACGCTCAGCTCCGACGAGGAGGAAGAAGAGTGAGTTTCTTGGGTGCCCTTATAATTCTTCAATCTCGCTGTTTATATCTTGTATCTGACTTGCTCCAATCTGGACCGTCATCGAGGATGATCCCATCGCGTCGGCAGGAGGTGGGTCCGAGACCACCTTGACGGATCCGGCAATCACCCCTCGAAGCAGCCCCCAGCGCAGCCCCCAGCGTAAGTTCATAGTTTAGCCTTCTGCTGTCGGGCGCGCTTGAGTGCTTTTTCCTTTGTTGATATCTTGCTTGTTGACTTGTGCAGGACCAGAGCAGCCTCATCAGGAGCGCCCGGAGGCCGGTCCCGAAGTGCCACCTGCTTCGACTGCGCCGCCAAGGGAGGAGTCCCCGGCAAGGGAGCGCTCTCCGGCAAGGGGGGACTCTCCGGCAAGGGACGGCACTGCTGATCCTGCAGCGACCGAGGCCGCAACTGAAGATCTTGGCGCAGGTAATCCACTTGCCCAAAAACTTTCCCTTGGGTTCTGCTTCTTACGTTTTTCTTTCCTTGAATTTTTGATTGATTTTCCTCCCTTCTTCGTTCTTCAGACCCATCTTCGGCTGAGCCAATGGAGACAGAGGGCACCGGCGAGGAAGGTGCCGGTGCTGATGAGACCGCCGGTGAGGAGGCCGCTGGGGCTGCTGCTGCGGAAGCCGGCGAGGGATCGGGCGATCGCACTGACGACCCTGAGGCCGCAGGAGCGCCGGGCGCTGCACCGACCACCGAACCCTCTGCCGCTTCCGCGGAGCCAGGCTCCGAGGAGCTGCAGCCCGGCGCCTACTTGCAGGCCGGTGACAACATCTTCATCAAGCGACCCTGGGCGTCGAGCTCCAGGGTGCCAGTCGAGGGGGAGATTTTTGACGGGGAGGTGCTCGCCTCTGCTGGGCTGTCATTGGTTGACGCGCCCGGCAGCAGCAGCGGCGAGCCTGAGGAGGAGCAGCTGCTGCGGAAGCTGCTGTCACTCTACCGCACCCGGCAAGCCAAGCTGGCTTCCCGAGAAGCGCTTGTCGCGAAGGCGGGAGTTGACATGGAAAAGCGCGCGGAAGAGCTCCGGAGCCAAAATCAAGAAGCTCTCCGGTCCCTGGCGCAGGAGCGGGAACGAGTCGACGAGGAGCGCACGGCCTTTCTTCTCGAGAAGGCCGAGGCTGAGGAGGAACAAAGACTTGCTGCCGAGAAGTAGTCTGCGCGGGAAGGCAAGCTAGTGCAGCGGAAGGCCCACCTCGACAGCTACGAGGAAGAGCTCGCCGAGCGCGAGCGAGCACTTGGCGGGGCGCTCAAGGAGGCAAAGGATGCCGCGGCAACTGCAGAGGCCGCCAAGAGGGAACTAGAGGAGAAGGTGGCGCGGCTGGAGGCCGAAATTGGGAAGTGTGGCGAGGAGCTTGCCGCGCTCAAGCGTGAGCGTGAGAAGGATGCTGCCGCCCATGGTGAGCTGCAAGGCCTTCTCGCTGTGAGGGGCAAAGAGCTCAGCGCCGCCAGGGATTCCAAAGCAGACCTGGAGCTGAAGCTGGCCACGCTGATGCAGACGCTGGAAGCCGCCAAGGAGCGGGAGAAGACCTTGGCGGAGAAGGTCAAGGCTGATGCGACGCTGCTGGAGAGCATTGCAGTTACCCAGAACTCGTTCAGAGACACGGTGGAGCACTGGACCGAGGGCCTGGTGAACACTGCCGCCGTCATCAACGAGGAGCTGGCGCAGCTGGGGATGGATGACTTTGGGTATCCTTCCGACGAGAGCCTTCAACCCAGCGCCAAGCTCAGCCTATTCTTTAAGGGCGTGGCGACGGCACTCCAGCGGCTTCGGGAGAGGATCCCGAAGCAGCTGGCCGACGAATCACGCAAAATCTGCGCCGGGGTTCTCTAGAAGGTGCTGATGAAGGTAGCCTTCCGCAATCCAGGCCTCAGATTCACCAACGTCCTCCGATCCTTGCCGCCTGACGCCGATCTGGACGCACTCAAGGCCCTTGTCGCACCCATTGTGGACAAGGTGAGCGAGATCAAGCGAGTCGAGGGCGGGCGCATAGATTAGGCCGCCATTTCTTCTTTTCCCTTGTCGCTGCTAGTCATGTCATGAAAACAGTCTATTAGAGCTGCGACTATCTTTGTAATATAACTTTATTTCTGTCTATCAATTTGCAATGTTATTTCCTCTACTAGATTCCTCCCTTTGTATGTTTTCACCCTACGCTTCTAGGGAACTTGTCGGCGCAGGCGCCCGAGCCGCGAGCGCTGAGTGCGGAACTTCAGTAGCCTGCTGGCGGCGCTGCTTCCGACAAGAAACCTTGTCGTGACTAGATGCAGCACGCTTAAGCTGTTGAGCGGACTCGAAACAAAGTAAGGGCGCAACTAGCCACGAGTTGGTTCCTCCGCGCACAGGTTTTCCATACAAAGCAGGGTCGTTCGAGGAAGATAACTCAAAATTTTAAAAAAGTGATTGCTCAAACTTTGGCAACTTAGCTTTTCTGTTATTTGCTTCCCGGTAAGGCAAGTCTTTGCTTGAACGACGCCTGGCCCACACCACAATCTTCTCCTTCCCCCCCGGCAAACTTGTGTGCGAGAGAACCTCCTTTTCCTTTAAAAGAAAAAGAAAGAAGAGAAAATAATAATATGGAGCACTTCGGCTCGTTACTGCTTATCGGATGTAAGTGCTGCACAAAGTGTCAGATAATCACATGCAAGAAATGAACTAACGCATGAAATGGACAAGCTGTGCGGAGCACATGGGTTTTTACTTATGCACAGGATCTGCGCCCGGCTTTGTACAAATGATTACATGCAACTGCGGCAAGACTTGTACAAAAGGTGGTTGCCGGAACGGGTTCCGGCAACCGCGCCTTATGGGAAAAACTTACGAAGATGTTCTATGTTCCAGGAGCTGCTCACTGGAATGCCATCTTCGGTCTCAAGGCGGACAGCGCCAGGCCTTGTGACTTGTCTCACCCGATAAGGGCCTTCCCACTTTGGCGTCAACTTGTTGGAATTCTTGGCGGACTGAACGCACCGAAGAACAAGGTCGCCTTCCTCGAAGCTTCTGGCTTTAACTTTGCGGCTATGATAGCGTCACAAAGCTTGCTGGTATCGAGCAGCTCGTACAGCAGCCTGAAGACGATCTTCCTCAAGGAGCAGCGCGTCGTCTTGCCGCAGTTGTTCTTGCTCAAGCTCATCATAAGCGAGCACTCGAGGTGATCCGTATACGAGTTCCGTGGGGAGAACTGCCTCTGCTCCATAGACTAGAGCGAAAGGTGTCTGGCCAGTGGCTCGATTTGGCGTCGTTTTGATCGACCAAAGAACCACCGGCAGCTCCTCGATCCAGTTCCTTCCGCACCTGTGCAGCCTGTCAAAAGTTCTGGTCTTGAGCCCGCGCAGCACTTCAGCATTTGCCCTTTCTGCTTGACCGTTGCTTCTCGGATGAGCAACAGAAGCGAAGCAGACCTTGGCGCCAAGGTCTTGGACGTACTGCATGAAGGTGCGGCTCGTGAATTGCGTGCCGTTGTCGGTGATGATCCTGTTAGGGATCCCGAAACGACAAACAATTGACCTGAAGAACTTGACTGCTGATTGTGCTGTCACCTTCCTCACTGGCTGCACTTCCGGCCACTTTGTGAACTTGTCGATTGCGACGTACAAGTACTCAAAGCCAAAGATGTCGGGGGAAGGGGCCGAGGATATCGAGCCCCCAGACCGAAAATGGCCAGGATAAAGGGATTGTCTGGAGAGCTTGAGCTGGCTGGTGTATCTGTTTGGAGTGGAACTGGCACGCTTCACACTTGGTTACTTGTGCAGTTGCATCCTGGAGGGCTGTCGGCCAAAAGAAACCTTGTCGAAAAGCTTTGCCGGCAAGTGCTCTTGCGCCTATGTGGTGGCCACATATGCCTCCATGTATCTCTGCCAACAGCTTTTGTCCATCTTCCCGGCGAATACACTTCAATTTCACACCGTTGAGTCTTCTTCTGTACAGTATGCCATCGACAAACTGGTACATACTTTACTGCCGGGCTACTCTTTCCGCTTCTTCTTGCTCTTCGGGAAGTTCTCCTGTCTGAAGGAAATGGACAATCTGCTGTGCCCATGCTGGAGCTTGTGGCTCGACAACAAGGACTAAAGGCACATCTGCTTCTACGGCAAGGACTTGCGGCCCTGCCGGAGCTTGATGTTCCCCGGCAAGCTTGCCAGAGCAAAACTTGTCGGGAGCGTCTGCTTCAACGGAACAAACCATAAGGCTTGCCGGAGCAGATTGCCCCTCAGCATCTGTGGTGTTGATCTTGGGGACTTTCTTGGCGGCGGCTTCGGGGAGCTCTGCCGGAAAGTAGTCACCAGAAACCAACTTCCTCTTCTTGCTTTGTGCAGTTGATGGTGTTACGGATGGTTGAGTTAACTTAAGCACAAAGATCCCTGGTTCCACAGGTAACTTTAGTGCGGCGCACTTTGACAGGCCCTCAGCGATATCATTCTGAGCTCTTGGGATATGCTCCATTTGTAGGCCGTCAAAGTGCTCCTCTAGCTTCCTCACTTCATCGACATACGCTTCCATCAACGGACTCTGGTAGTTCTTGTTCACTTGTCGGACGACAAGCTGTGAGTCACCCCTGACAATGAGCTTCTTAATCCCAAGGTCTGCTGTGATTCTGAGACCGGCAAGCAATCCTTCATATTCTGCAGTATTGTTGGTTGCTTGCTCTTTGGGAAAGTGCATATGGACTACGTACTTGAGGTGCTCTCCGGTGGGTGCGACAAGCAGCACACCTGCACCGGCGCCTTGTAGCGAGAAGGCTCCATCGAAGTACATCAGCCACTCTTTGCTTGCCTCTTTGACGGGGATGCTCGTTTCTGGAATTTCTTCATCTGGGGTTGGCGTCCACTCTGCTATGAACTCTGCCAATGCTCTGCTTTGGATAGTTGAGGTGCTCTCAAACTTGAGGCCAAAGCTTGACAGTTCCAGCGCCCACTCGATAATCCTGCCTGTTGCTTCTGGATTTTGCAGTATCCTCTTTAGCGGAAAGCGAGTGACGACTGTGATCTCATGTGCTTGGAAGTAATGGTGCAGCTTTCTCGAGGCCATGAGGAGGCCGAAAAGCAACTTCTGCACACCAGAGTACCTTGATCTAGCCCCCTGCAGAAGGGAACTGACAAAGTAAACTGGGCGCTGCACTATTCTCCTTGGCATCTTATCATGCTCCTGCGCAAACTCATGCTTGTCGGGACCAGAGCTTGTCGGCGAAGCCCCTTGCTTGTCGCTAGATGGATTTGCCGTGGTTGCTGGCTCATCATACGCCTTCCTCTCCGCTACTAACGCAACACTAACCACTTGATTGGTTGCTGCTATATACAGCAGCAACTTCTCTTGCGGCTTAGGTGCGACAAGCGTTGGAGTGGAGGACAGGTATCTCTTCAAGTCCTGCAGCGCAGCCTCCGCTTCCGGAGTCCATTTCATTGGACCTGCCTTTTTCAAAATTTTGAAAAATGGCAGGGCGCGCTCAGCAGATCTAGAGATAAACCTGCTGAGAGCAGCCACGCAACCGGCAAGCCTTCGTACATCCTTGACGCGCTTTGGTGCTTCGATCTGCTCGATGGCTTTGATCTTGTCGGGATTGGCTTCAATTCCCCGCTGAGACACGAAGAACCCGAGAAGATTGCCGGAAGGGACTCCAAACACGCACTTCTCGGGGTTAAGCTTCAGGTTGATTTTGCGCAGGTTTGCAAATGTCTCATCTAAATCTTGAATCAAGGTCGCTTTATCCTTGCTCTTGACCACTATGTCATCCATGTAAGCTTCCACATTTCTGTGTATTTGTGGCTCAAAAGCATGGTGAACTACCCTTGCGAATGTTGAACCAGCATTCTTCAAACCGAAAGGCATCCGTACGAAGCAGTACATGCCACACGGGGTGATAAATGCGGTTTTATCTTCATCTTCTTCTGCCATGAAGATCTGATGATATCCTGAGTATGCATCAAGAAATGAAAGCAAATCACATCCGGCTGTGGAGTCAACAATCTGGTCAATACGCGACAAGGGAAATGGGTCTTTGGGACAAGCTTTATTAACATCAGTGAAGTCAATACAAAGTCTCCATTTCCCGTTAGCTTTGCGCACAACAACAGGATTGGCCAACCACGTGGGATGGAGTACTCCTCTGACAAGGCCTGCTGCTTCCAACTTCTTGATTTCTTCTGCGATGAATTCTTGGCACTCAACTGCCTGCTTCCTGACTCTCTGCTTGACGGGCCGCGCATGAGGACAGACGGCAAGGTGGTGCTCAATCACTTTCCTGGGAACACCGGGGATATCAGACGGTTGCCACGCAAACACGTCGATATTCGCCCGCAGGAAAGCAACGAGCGCGCTTTCCTATTTGGGGTCAAGAGTGGCGCTGATGGTGAAGGTACCACCAGTGCCATCCTCTTTGGCGGACACTTTCTTAGTCTCAGGTGGAGCTGCCATTGTCTTCTTGCACTTGCCGGTGGAGCTCGATGGTGCATCCTCGACGGTAGCGCAGCACTCCGAAGAGGTGCGCTTGCCGGAGTGGGCATCAGAGCTCTTGCCGGACTTGGTCTTTTTCTTCCCTCCGGGAGCTTCAGCGGCAAGTGTCCTTCGTTCTGCTGCGGCTGCTGCTTCTCGGTAGATCTTGTCGGCACAGATAAGAGCATCCTTCTTGTTGCCAGGGACAGAGATGACACTTACTGGGCCTGGCATTTTCAGTACGTTGTACGCATAGTGAGAGGCTGCCATGAACTTGGCGAGTGCTGGATGGCCAAGGATTCCATTGTAAGGTAATGGAAAATCGGCAACGTCAAACGTGACCCTCTCAGTCCTGAAGTTCAGCTCACTGCCAAATGTTACAGGCAACGTGATCTTTCCCTTTGGCTTGATCCTTCCCGGGTTGATTCCTTGAAATGTGCCGGTCTCTTCGAGCTCGCTGTCAGGGATCTGGAGCTTCTGGAGCACCACGGAGGAGATCAAGTTCAAACCGGCCCCGCCGTCAACTAGCATCTTAGTGACCTTGAGGTTGCGGATTGTTGGTGAAACCAACATCGGCAAGCACCCGACCGCAGTTATGCGATCCGGGTGGTCCTCAATATCAAAGATGATAGGCGTGCTGGACCATTTCAGAGGCTTGCGTGACTCGAGGGGTGGTTCTGCTGCATTAACTTCCCGCATCCACTGCTTGAGCTGGCGGTGCGAGGCATGCAGAGAAGCACCACCGTCAACGCACAGGACCTCTGTAGCTTTCTGGAACTCCTGCTCATCGGTCTCCTCATCATCCATATCTTCATCGTCGCCGTCATCTTCATCCTTGTCGCGGCCGCGAGGAGGTCTGTCTCCTTGCTGCTGCTTGGCCTTGCCGCGGCGTCCTCCTCGGCCAGGACGTTTCTTGCCGGATCCACCAGCTCCTTCCTGGGCTTTCTCCTTATCGCGCCGCTCGTATTCAGCTTTCTATTGCTCAACAAGCTGTTCGACTCTCTTACAGTTCTGAAGATCATGGCCCTTGGTGCGGTGAATCTTGCAATACTGCTTGTTGGTGCCGTCCTGCTTGTCGGTGACCGCCACCTCCGCGGCAACCTCCTTGCCGGAGTCACCAGTTTTGGCTTCCTTGGCGCCGCCACCGTTGCCGGACTGCTCAACAACTAGCACTTCTTTGCCTTTCCTCCTTCTATTGTTCCGCCGCCGGGTTTTCCTTGTCGGGGCGGCATCTTCGCTGTCAGATCCTCCCGCTCCTATATTTTCTCCGGGGAGTCTCCTCCCTTCCTCAGCACGCGCGCACTTGTCGGCCAGTGCATATAACTCACTGACATCCCTGATCTTGCACATCGCCATTTCCTCCCGCATCCTGCGGTTCCGCACGTTCTGATGGAACGCGCTGATCACCGCGGCAGGGTGTACGTCTGGGATGTTGTGCTGCACGCTACTGAATCTCTGAATGTACTTGCGCAGGGGCTCTCCTTCCTTCTGGGCGAGCAGATGAAGATCACTCTCCTGGCCATGAGGCTTGTGTCCGCCTGTAAAGGCGCCGACAAACTAATGGCACAGATCAGCCCAAGAGGATATGGAGTTGTCCGGCAAGTGCATGAGCCAGGATCTGACATTGGGCTTGAGCACCAGCGGGAAGTAGTTGGCAAGGATCTTGTCATCTCGTCCCCCGGCAGCTTGCACCGCAATGGTGTAGATGCTGAGGAACTCTGACGGATGCGTCTTGCCGTCGTACTTCTCCGGTACGTCTGGCTTGAAGTTCTTTGTACTGGGCCACTGGACTTGCCGCAGCTCACGAGTGAACGCAGGACAACCTACCGCGTACGGCAGATCGCCTGGTTCCCCTGGCGCATGCATGTCAACAGAGGGCCCAGCGCGCTTGTCGGATTGACGTCGCGCTTCTCTTCGGCGCTCGATGCGGGTTCGAGCGTCTTCTTGTTGTCGATCATGAAGAACTTGGCGCTGATCGCGACGAGCTCGTGGATCCGACGATGTAGTGGAGTCGCTGTGGAGGTGGATCCGACGAGTTGGCGATCTTGGCCTTCAGGGCGGTGATTGCATGGTAGTTGCACCTCCGCCCGTTTCGTCGCCTCCGGCTCGCGTCCGGCGGTCCTGCCGCGGCGGCGACGCGCTCGGCCGCCGTGGAGTGTCGCCGTTGGCGTAGCCAATGAGACTCTGAATGGTGGCCCTCCATTCGTCGATCTTGTCCGACGTTGGAGGGTAATCTAAGAGAAGTTGAGCTCGCGCCAAAGCTTCTGCTGGAGTGGTGGGTGGCAGTGGCGGACGGCGCGAGGAGCGGGACATGCTCGAACTTCTAACTATGTTAGAAGGAGCAGTATCCCGTTCAGGCGACCGTGCCCCGCTCGTGCCAGCACGCTGGCGTGCATGCTGGTCTTGAGCGCTCCGAGATCCACCAGCTTGGTCTTGGGCTATCATGCGTATGGCACTGCGAGCGCCATGGTGCTGTTGATCTTGCGCCTCCTGAGAGTGGCACGGAACATGTACAGTCGCCGAGGTTTGTGCAGCCTTGTCCTTGGACTTGGCAGCACTGTGAGCACCCTCATCGATGGCTGTTCTTCCGTTGGCGTCCACTCCACCACCCGTTTGCTCCAACAGTGGCGGGAATGACATGGACGGAGCGGCTGCCGCCGAAGTCTTCTTCTTCGGTGGCATGTTGATGAAGGGAATAAGGATCTAGATCGTGTGAACGCCGGATCTGGTTCACACAATCTCGACACCCCCTACCTGGCGCGCCAAAGATGTCGGGGGAAACTGACCCACGAACACCTATGGGGCCGGCGGACCGGGCCCCTTTCGGTTCGGCGGGGGGGGGGGGCGGAGATCGCACGAAGAGCAGATCGAGGCGAGGCACACGAGCAGTTTACCCAGCTTCGGAGCTCTCCGGAGAGATAACACTCCTACTGCTGCTTGTCTGGTTGTATTATCTGGTGTTCTTGCTCTCCAAAGCGAGAGTGTGATGTTCTCTGAGCTACGAATGAATCGAAGCCGACTGTCTGAGGCTCTGAACCGAATGAGCCCCACCCCCCCGTTCCTACGTTGCGCATGGGCCTCCTTTTATACGCTAAAGGGGTCACCGACAGGTGGCAACGCAGAGGAGGGTAAAAACGTAAAAAGCGAGGTAGTTGATATAGTTGCTTGTACAGTGCACCCTACCTAACCCTGACGGCAGGGGACAAGGGCACTAAATGCCCGTCTGAGTCGCCCGAACAGTGCAGAAAAAGACCGTTAGGGGCGCCACCGTTCGCCACGATGGCGATCTTGTCAGCTTCGCATGCCACTGCGCACCGCTGGCTGCACAGCCTCCCACCACACACGTCCGGAGAGGCCCCCAGAGCGACACGTTGGTGGATGCGCTGGAGCGTGGACGCAGAGTGGCTGCCTGCCGCGGCAAGCGCCTTGCCACTGTTGTTATCTTGTCGGGTCCGAAAGTTGTCGCTCACCGGGCTTCGAGGTACCTTGGTTTGTATTCCCGGCAAGCCCCTCTTGCCGGGGTCTTGTTGCCTTGCCGGAGCGCGTGGCGCGTCGCGGCAAGTTCATTGGAGCGCCTTGGTTGGCCTTCCCGGCAAGCTCCTCTTGCCGGGGTCTTGTCTCCTTAGCTTAAATACTTTGTTCTTGGATGGCTCCAAGGGAACCTTGGGGGATCTTGGCGATCACCCGGCAAGCTTTTGCCGTGGGGTGCTGCAACTGCCCGTGCACAAGTTCGGGGTACTAGGGTACCCCTATTCTAGTACACCGACAGATAGTTTCATGCAATATGATAAAAAAACATCTTGTTATCCTCGATGGCAACAATACAATACGTGCCTTGCTGCCCTTACTGTCACCGGGAAAGGACACCGCAAGATTGAACCCAAAGCTAAGCACTTCTCCCATTGCAAGAAAGATCAATCTAGTAGGCCAAACCAAACTGATAATTTGAAGAGACTTGCAAAGATAACCAATAATACATAACAGAATTTAGAGAAGATTCAAATATTATTCATATATAGACTTGATCATAAACCCACAATTCATCGGTCTCAACAAACACACCAAAAAAGAAGATAACATCGAATAGATCTCCACAAGAGAGGGGGAGACCATTGTGTTGAGATCCAAAAAGAGAGAAGAAGCCATCTAGCTACTAACTATGGACCCGTAGGTCTGAAGTAAACTACTCACACTTCATCGGAGAGGCTATGGTGTTGATGTAGAATCCCTCCATGATCGATGCCCCCTCCAGCGGAGCTCCGGAACATGCCCCAATATGGGATCTCGTGGATACAGAAAGTTACGGCGATGGAATTAGGGTTTTGGCTCTGTATCTAATCGTTTGGGGGTACGTGGGTATATATAGGAGGAAGAAGTACGTCGGTGGAGCAACAGGGGCCCCACGAGGGTGGAGGGCGCGCCTGGGGGGGCAGGCCCGCCCCCTACCTCGTGGGCTCCTGTTACGTGGCTTGACGTAGGGTCCAAGTCTCCTGAGTTGTATTCGGTGAGAAAATCATGTTCCCGAAGGTTTGATTCCGTTTGGACTCCGTTTGATATTCCTTTTCTTCGAAACCCTAAAATAGGCAAAAAAACAGCAATTCTGGGTTGGGCCTCCGGTTAATAGGTTAGTCCCAAAAATAATATAAAAGTGGATAATAAAGCCCAATAATGTCCAAAACAGTAAATAATATAGCATGGAGCAATAAAAAATTATAGATATGTTGGAGACGTATCAAGCATCCCCAAGCTTAATTCCTGCTCGTCCTCGAGTAGGTAAATGATAAAAACAGAATTTTTGATGCGGAGTGCTACTTGGCATAATTTTAATGTAATTCTTCTTAATTGTGGTATGAATATTCAGATCCGAAAGATTCAAGACAAAAGTTCATATTGACATAGAAAACAATAATAGTTCAAGCATACTAACAAAGCAATTATGTCTTCTCAAAATAACATGGCTAAAGAAAGTTATCCCTACAAAATCATATAGTTTGGCTATGCTCTATCTTCACCACACAAAATATTTAAATCATGCACAACCCCGATGACAAGCCAAGCAATTGTTTCATACTTTTGACATTCTCAAAACATTTTCAATCTTCACGCAATACATGAGCGTGAGCCATGGATATAGCACTATATGTGGAATAGAGTGGTGGTTGTGGAGAAGACAAAAAGGGAGAAGATAGTCTCACATCAACTAGGCATATCAATGGGCTATGGAGATGCCCATCAATAGATATCAATGTGAGTGAGTAGGGATTGCCATGCAACGGATGCACTAGAGCTATAAGTGTATGAAAGCTCAAAAAGAAACTAAGTGGGTGTGCATCCAACTTGCTCGCTCGCGAAGACCTAGGGCATTTGAGGAAACCCATCATTGGAATATACAAGCCAAGTTCTATAATGAAAAATTCCCACTAGTATATGAAAGTGATAACATGAGAGACTCTCTACTATGAAGATCATGGTGCTACTTTGAAGCACAAGTGTGGTAAAAGGATAGTAACATTGTCCCTTCTCTCTATTTCTCTCACTTTTTTTATTTGGGCCTTTTCTCTTTTTTTATGGCCTCTTTTCTTCCTCTTTTTATTTTATTTTTTGTCCGGAGTCTCATCCCGACTTGTGGGGGAATCATAGTCTCCATCATCCTTTCCTCACTTGGGACAATGCTCTAATAATGATGATCATCACACTTTTATTTTTCTTACAACGCAATAATTACAACTCGATACTGAGAACAAAATATAAATCTATATGAATGCCTCAGGCGGTGTAGCGGGAGATGCAATGATGCATGAGTGTCAAGTATGAAAGAATTATGAACGGTGGCTTTGCCACAAATACTATGTCAACTACATGATCATGCTAAGCAATATGACAATGATGGAGTGTGTCATAATAAACGGAACGGTGGAAAGTTGCACGGCAGTATATTTCGGAATGGCTATGGAAATGCCATAATAGGTAGGTAGGGTGGCTGTTTTCAGGAAGGTATATGGTGGATGTATGATACCGGTGAAAGGCGCGCGGTATTAGAGAGGCTAGCAAAGGTGGAAGAGTGAGAGTGCGTATAATCCATGGACTCAATATTAGTCATAAAGAACTCATATACTTATTGCAAAATTCTATATGTTATCGAAGCAAAGTAATACGTGCATGCTCCTAGGGGGGTAGATTGGTAGGAAAAGACCATCGCTCGTCCCCGACCGCCACTCATAAGGAAGACAATCAATAAACAAATCATGCTCCGACTTCATCACATAACGGTTCACCATACGTGCATGCTACGAGAATTACAAGCTTCAACACAAGTATTTCTCAAATTCACAACTACTCAACTAGCATGACTTTTAATATCACCATCTCCATGTCTCAAAACAATTATCAAGTATCAAACTTATCATAGTATTCAACACATTCATAAGAGAATTTTTATTATTAATCTTGTATACCAAGCATATTAGGATTTTAAGCAAATTACCATGCTATTTAAGACTCTCAAAATAATCTATGTGAAGCATGAGAGATCAATAGTTTCTATAAAACAAATCCACCACTGTGCTCTAAAAGATATAAGTGAAGCACCAGAGCAAAATTATATAACTCAAAAGATATAAGCGAAGCACATAGAGTATTCTAACAAATTCCAAATCATGTATGGCCCTCTATAAAGGTGTGTAAAGCAAGTATGATTGTGGTAAACTAATAAATAAAGACTCAAATCATACAAGACGCTCCAAGCAAAACACATATCATGTGGTAAATAAAAATATAGCTCCAAGTAAAGTTACCGATAGAAGTAGACGAAAGAGGGGATGCATTCCGGGGCATCCCCAAGCTTTGGCTTTTAGGTGTCCTTAGATTATCTTGGGGGTGCCATGGGCATCCCCAATCTTAGGATCTTGCCACTCCTTGTTCCATAATCCATCAAATCTTAACCCTAAACTTGAAAACTTCACAACACAAAACTTAAAGTAGAAAATCTCGTGAGCTCCATTAGCGAAAGAGAATAAAAGATCACTTCAACGTACCATAATGAACTCATTATTTATTTATATGGGTGTTATACCTACTTTATTCCAACTTCTCTATGGTTTATAAACTATTTTACTAGCCATAGATTCATCAAAATAAGCAAACAACACACGAAAAACAGAATCTGTCAAAAACATAACAATCTGTAGTAATCTGTAGCTAGTGTAAGATCTGGAACCCGAAAAATTCAAAAATAAATTTCTGGACGTGAGTAATTTATCTATTAATCATCTGCAAAAATAATTAACTAAATAGCACTTTCCAAATAAAAATGACACCAGTTCTCGTGAGCGCTAAAGTTTCTGTTTTTTACAGCAAGTTCAACAAGACTTTCCCCAAGTCTTCCCAACGGTTCTACTTGGCACAAACACTAATTAAACACAAAAAAACACAACCGAAAAAGAGGCTAAATAAATTATTTATTACTAAGCAGGAGCAAAAAGCAAGGAATAAAAATAAAATTGGGTTGCCTCCCAACAAGCGCTATCGTTTAACGCCCCTAGCTAGGCATAACAAGCAAGAATAGATCTAGGTATTGCCATCTTTGGTAGGCAATCCATAAGTGGCTCTCATAATAGATTCATAAGGTAATTTAATTTTATTTCTAGTAAAGTGTTCCATGCCTTTCCTTAACGGAAATTAGAATCTAATATTTCCTTCCTTCATATCAATAATTGCACCAATCATTCTAAGGAAAGGTCTACCAAGAATAATAGGACATGAAGGATTGCAATCTATGTCAAGAACAATAAAATCTACGGGCACATAATTCCTATTTGCAACAATAAGAACATCATTAATTCTTCCCATAGGTTTATTAATAGTGGAATCTGCAAGGTGCAAGTTTAGAGAGCAATAATCAAAATCACGGAGACCTAACAAATCACACAAAGTCTTTGGAATCATGGAAACACTAGCACCCAAATCACATAAAGCATAGCATTCATGATCCTTAATTTTAATTTTAATACTTGGTTCCCACTCATCATAAAGTTTTCTAGGGATAGAAACTTCCAATTCAAGTTTTTCTTCATAAGATTGCATCAAGGCATCACCGATATGTTTAGTAAACGCTTTATTTTGACTATAAGCATGAGGAGAATTTAGCACAGATTGCAACAAGGAAATACAATCAATCAAAGAGAAATTTTCATAGTTAAATTCCTTGAAATCCATAATAGTGGGTTTAGCAAGATCTAGGGTTTTAATTTCTTCAATCCCACTTTTATCAAATTTAGCATCAAGATCAAAAGATTCAGAATTCTTGGAACGCCTTCTAGGTAAAGGTGGATCATATTCAGTCCCATCATTATCAAGATTCATATTACAAAACAAGTATTTAATAGGGGACACATCAATAACTTTTATATCTTCATCATTATTTTCATAGCAACTCGGTTTAGCGGCCATCTTATTAACTAAGGTAGCCTGCTTATCCGAAATCTCAGCAGTTAATTTCTCAAGATGAACAAGTTGGGATCTTAAACCATCAAATTCTTTAGACATATCATCAAGCTCTTTATTCATAAAACCCATAAAACTTTTTCTGTTCTTTAAGCTCGTTTCTGAAGAAACTGTTATGTTCAAATTGCAAAACCATGAAACTCCTAACATTGCTTTCGATCTCTTCTAATCTTTTAAGGTGAAGATCACCAAATTTAATATTATCCCGAGCCATCGCGACAAACAAGCAAACTAGCACACAAGCTAACATAAAGCAAGAAGAAAAAAGAGGCAAATAGAGAGGGAGGATAGAGAGAGAGGGCGAATAAAACGGCAAGGGTGAATTGGGGGGAGAGGAAAACGAGAGGCAAATGACAAATAATGTAATGCGGGAGATAAGGGTATGTGATGGGTACTTGGTATGTTGACTTTTGCGTAGGCCTCCCAGGCAACGGCGCCAGAAATCCTTCTTGCTACCTCTTCTAGCACTGCGTTGGTTTTCCCCGAATAGGAAGGGATGATGCAGAAAAGTAGCACAAGTATTTCCCTCAGTTTTTGAGAACCAAGGTATCAATCCAGTAGGAGGCTACGAGCGAGTCCCTCGCACCTACACAAAACAAATAAATCCTTGCAACCAACGCAAATAGGGGTTGTCAATCCCTATAAGGCCACTTACGAGAGTGAGATCTGATAGATATGATAAGATAATATTTTTGGTATTTTTATGATAAAGATGCAAAGTAAAATAAAAGCAAAGTAAATAGCAAAGTAAATAACTAAGTAGTAGGAGATTGATATGATAAAGATAGACCCTGGGGCCATAGGTTTCACTAGTGGCTTCTCTTGAGAGCATAAGTATTCTACGGTGGGTGAACAAATTACTGTTGAGCAATTGACAGAATTGAGCATAGTTATGAGAATATCTAGGTATGATCATGTATATAGGCATCACGTCCGAAACAAGTAGACCGGCTCCTGCCTGCATCTACTACTATTACTCCACTCATCGACCGCTATCCAGCATGCATCTAGAGTATTAAGTTAAAAACAGAGTAATGCCTTAAGCAAGATGACATGATGTAGAGGGATAGGCTCATGCAATATGACGAAAACCCCATCTTGTTATCCTCGATGGCAACAATACAATACGTGCCTTGCTGCCCTTACTGTCACCGGGAAAGGACACCGCAAGATTGAACCCAAAGCTAAGCACTTCTCCCATTGCAAGAAAGATCAATCTAGTAGGCCAAACCAAACTGATAATTAGAAGAGACTTGCAAAGATAACCAATAATACATAACAGAATTCAGAGAAGATTCAAATATTATTCATAGATAGACTTGATCATAAACCCACAATTCATCGGTCTCAACAAACACACCGCAAAAAGAAGATTACATCGAATAGATCTCCACAAGAGAGGGGGAGAACATTGTATTGAGATCCCAAAAGAGAGAAGAAGCCATCTAGCTACTAACTATGGACCCGTAGGTCTGAAGTAAACTACTCACACTTCATCGGAGAGGCTATGGTGTTGATGTAGAATCCCTCCATGATCGATGCCCCCTCCGGCGGAGCTCCGGAACATGCCCCAAGATGGGATCTCGTGGATACAGAAAGTCACGGTGGTGGAATTAGGGTTTTGGCTCCGTATTTGATCGTTTGGGGGTACGCGGGTATATATAGGAGGAAGAAGTACGTCGGTGGAGCAACAGGGGCCCCACGAGGGTGGAGGGCATGCCTGGGGGGGCAGGCGCGCCCCCCTACCTCGTGGGCTCCTGTTACGTGGCTTGACGTAGGGTCCAAGTCTCCTGAGTTGTATTCGGTGAGAAAATCACATTCCCGAAGGTTTGATTCCGTTTGGACTCCGTTTGATATTCCTTTTCTTCGAAACCCTAAAACAGGCAAAAAACAGCAATTCTGGGCTGGGATTCCGGTTAATAGGTTAGTCCCAAAAATAATATAAAAGTGGATAATAAAGCCCAATAATGTCCAAAATAGTAAATAATATAGCATGGAGCAACAAAAATTATAGATACGTTGGAGACGTATCAAGCATCCCCAAGCTTAATTCCTGCTCGTCCTCGAGTAGGTAAATGATAAAAACAAAATTTTTGATGCGGAGTGCTACTTGGCATAATTTTAATGTAATTCTTCTTAATTATGGTATGAATATTCAGATCCGAAAGATTCAAGACAAAAGTTCATATTGACCTAGAAAATAATAATAGTTCAAGCATACTAACAAAGCAATTATGTCTTCTCAAAATAACATGGCTAAAGAAAGTTATCCCTACAAAATCATATAGTCTGGCTATGCTCTATCTTCACCACACAAAATATTTAAATCATGCACAACCCCGATGACAAGCCAAGCAATTGTTTCATACTTTTGACATTCTCAAAACCTTTTCAATCTTCACGCAATACATGAGCGTGAGCCATGGATATAGCACTATATGTGGAATAGAGTGGTGGTTGTGGAGAAGACAAAAAGGGAGAAGATAGTCTCACATCAACTAGGCGTATCAATGGGCTATGGAGATGCCCATCAATAGATATCAATGTGAGTGAGTAGGGATTGCCATGCAACGGATGCACTAGAGCTATAAGTATATGAAAGCTCAAAAAGAAACTAAGTGGGTGTGCATCCAACTTGCTTGCTCATGAAGACCTAGGGCAATTTGAGGAAGCCCATAATTGGAATATACAAGCCAAGGTCTATAGTGAAAAATTCCCACTAGTATATGAAAGTGATAACATGAGAGACTCTCTACTATGAAGATCATGGTGCTACTTTGAAGCACAAGTGTGGTAAAAGGATAGTAACATTGTCCCTTCTCTCTTTTTCTCTCACTTTTTTTATTTGGGCCTTTTCTCTTTTTTATGTCCTCTTTTCTTCCTTTTTTTTATTTTATTTTTCGTCCGGAGTCTCATCCCGACTTGTGGGGGAATCATAGTCTCCATCATCCTTTCCTCACTTGGGACAATGCTCTAATAATGATGATCATCACACTTTTAGTTTTCTTACAACTCAATAATTACAACTCGATACCGAGAACAAAATATGACTCTATATGAATGCCTCCGACGGTGTAGCGGGATATGCAATGATGCATGAGTGTCAAGTATGAAAGAATTATGAACGGTGGCTTTGCCACAAATACTATGTCAACTACATGATCATGCTAAGCAATATGACAATGATGGAGTGTGTCATAATAAACGGAACGGTGGAAAGTTACATGGCAATATATCTCGGAATGGCTATGGAAATGCCATAATAGGTAGGTACGGTGGCTGTTTTCAGGAAGGTATATGGTGGATGAATGATACCGGCGAAAGGTGCGCGGTATTAGAGAGGCTAGCAAAGGTGGAAGGGTGAGAGTGCGTATAATCCATGGACTCAATATTAGTCATAAAGAACTCATATACTTATTGCAAAAATCTATAAGTTATCAAAGCAAAGTATTACGCGCATGCTCCTAGGGGGATAGATTGGTAGGAAAAGACCATCGCTCGTCCCCGACCGCCACTCATAAGGAAGGCAATCAATAAACAAATCATGCTCCGACTTCATCACATAACGGTTCACCATACGTGCATGCTACGGGAATCACAAGCTTCAACACAAGTATTTCTCAAATTCACAACTACTCAACTAGCATGACTTTTAATATCACCATCTCCATGTCTCAAAACAATTATCAAGTATCAAACTTATCACAGTATTCAACACACTCATAAGAGAATTTTTATTATTAATCTTGTATACCAAGCATATTAGGATTTTAAGAAAATTACCATGCTATTTAAGACTCTCAAAATAATATAAGTGAAGCATGAGAGATCAATAGTTTCTATAAAACAAATCCACCACCGTGCTCTAAAAGATATAAGTGAAGCACTAGAGCAAAATTATATAACTCAAAAGATATAAGCGAAGCACATAGAGTATTCTAAAAAATTCCAAATAATGTATGGCTCTCTATAAAGGTGTGTAAAGCAAGGATTATTGTGGTAAACTAATAAATAAAGACTCAAATCATACAAGACGCTCCAAGCAAAACACATATCATGTGGTAAATAAAAATATAGCTCCAAGTAAAGTTACCAATAGAAGTAGACGAAAGAGGGGATGCCTTCCGGGGCATCCCCAAGCTTTGGCTTTTAGGTGTCCTTAGATTATATTTGGGGTGCCATGGGCATCCCCAACCTTAGGATCTTTGTCAGGGGTTTGGTGTGACATATGCCAACGGATGGCTTATCATGGTGGGGGCGAGTAGAACGTCGCCGGTGCCTGGAAACGGGATGAGGCGAAGACATGCATGCTGGCGAATCTTACCCAGCTTCGGGGCTCTCCGTGGAGATAATACCCCTACTGCTGCTCTGCGGGGTCTCCGCATGATCACTATGGTCAAGTGTTTACACAGTTGCTCCTTGAGCTGCGTCTGGTGGTAGAAGAGGGCAAGGCTAGCTCTCTCCTTCTATCTGGTGTGGTGTAGAACTACTGGCCTCCAACCCTTTGCATGGGTGCCCTGGGGGTTTATATAGGCCTACCCCCCAGGGGTACAATGGTAATTCGACTGGGCGCGGGCCCAGCCGTCAGTGCCTCCGACCTCCGACTTCTCCGCCGACTGCTGGGGCCCACCGACTGGTGGGCCCCGCCGACTGGTCTGGTACGGAGCCGACAGGCCGCGTCCGCCGCGGGCGAGTCTTGCCGGCTACTGATTACTGTAGCCGTGATCCTGATGACGCAATCTTGGTGATGAGGTCGTGGCAACAGCCCCACCGCCTGACGGGCGATCACTGTGGCCACTCCCCATCTCTTCTTGATTAATGGCGCGTGGGCCCCGGGGGAGCGCTCGGCCGACTCCCCCGGGCTGACTCCCGACGGGTCCGACTGGCGGTTCTCCTGCCGTCTCCCGAGGTCTCGCTGATTGGTGGGCCCCGCTGCCTCCAGGCCGTACAGACAAGCCGTCGTGGGCGCAGGACCCGATACAGTGGTGCTGATGTCAGGGCCAGCCGGGCAAAAGTGCCACGTCGTAGGGAGATCTTCCCAAGTACGGCGTGCTGTAGCCATGCTTGCCCTTGGTAAGGGGCGGGGAGTGGGCTTCATGGTAAGGGGCGGGGAGTGGGCTTCATTGTAGCCACGCCCCTGCCCCGTCCCCTTCGATGAGGTCACAGTTTGTTGGAGTCGCAGGCCGACTCCCCAAAGCCGGCTTCTCTAGAAGTTGCCCCTGGGACTCGGCCGTGAGCAGGCAGTCGGCCGCCTGCCATGGACTCCCCAGGAGGCGGCTCTTCGCCCTATGGTCTTGAGGGGCGCAGCCTGCCCCGATGTCTTGAAAGGTTATGGGGCTCGGGTTGGCCTACCCGTGGCCCATTACTCCGACAGTAGTCCCCGAAGCTGGTGAGGCGCCGCGGACGATCGGCCGAGAAGCCTCAGCAGTTTCTCTTTCCGGGTGCTCAACACATGGTCTTGATTGACTTCTGCCGGGCTGACTAGAAGGAGTCGGACTCGCCCAACTCGGACTCACTCAATTCCGACTTGCTCAGTAGTTCGAACATCGCGGCGGGATTTCAAGTGGCGTGCTAGCTAAGCTTCCAGGCCGCCGCCCGTTCTTGGCATGTCACGCGAGGGCACGTGGCCAGGCCGTCCTGCCAGCCCACGCGCGCGACGGGACAGGCCCGTAGGCGGGGCCCGCCACTATCGTGCCTTGGCGCCCGAGCTGATCCGCTGCGGCCCGGGTGGACGGTTGGGATTCCCGGGAAGTTACTGCGTGCATTAACTTCACGTGGATCATGGGGGTCGTGGGGTTGCGGGCACAGTAAATCCCCACGTCCGCCCCCTCGGCTTCGCAGCCCACGGGGCTATAAGTAGGGGGAAGAGGGGGGCACACACGCCCCTCCTTCCCACTACCCCTTGCTTTCTTCCTCCTTGCTCTCCTTGCTCTCCTGCTTCCTCTTCTCTTCTTCGCTCCGCCGCACGCCCAGGCTCTGGCGAATGCTGCGGTGACAGCTCGCGATGAGTTCTTCCTCCGCTATCGTGCCTCCCCCAATGCGCTCCGGCACCTGCGACGGCTCCGAAGTCCATGAAGACCATATCGAGTTCCTGCGCCGGACCCGTCGGCTTCCCGGCGAAGATCGCGTGCAGGTGCGTCTTGCGTCGGCGGGGGAGATTTCCCCCGCCCCGCAGGAGGGCGAGCGGGTCATGTTCCGCTCGCACTGCCTGCGCGGGCTGGGGCTGCCGGCGAGCAGCTTTTTCCGGTCGTTCATGGAGTTCTACGGCCTCCAGCCGCACCACCTCACCCCCAACACAGTGGTGCTGCTGTCCGCCTTCGTGGCTCTGTGCGAAGGCTTCCTCGGAGTCCTCCTCACCCTCGAGCTCTGGGGGGAGTTCTTCTTCTCCAAGCTCGGCACCCAGGCCGCGGGCGTGCTGGCTCAGTGCGGCGCCTTCATCACCGTGCGAAGGACAGGATCCGACAACCACTTCCCCTCCATCTCGCTGTTGAAGTCGGTGAAGATGTGGCAGAGGTCCTACTTCTACGTCAGGAACGTCGCCAGGAGGGGCGACTGGGTCAATCTGCCGGCTTTCGAAGCCGACCTGCTGGTTGGCAGACTGCCCAACTGGTCGTACCGGGCCAAGTCGCTGATGCCTGCGGGAGCCGGCGCCATCACGCGACTCCGAGTGCTGACGCAGTCGGAGGGTCTGACTGGTCCGGACCTACTGGCCGCCTTCGTCTCGCGTCGAGTTCTCCCACTCCAAGGCCGCCCTCACACGATATGCCAGATGAGCGGGGGCCACGACCTGAGTCGGATGTGCACCAAGGACATGCCTCATGAAGAGGTGGCCCTTATGGTGAACTACCTCTCAGACAGCAGGCTCCTGGAGGACTGGCGATTCGTCAAGGAGCCATACTCCCGCGCCAACCCCCCGCCCGTGGTGAGTCGGCTTTCTTATCTTTCTTTGGATTGTCTTCTTCTTGCCGAGTTTTGTTCTGATCAGTCGGCTTTGGTTAGAATCCCCTTCTTCACCCACCAGCGGGCACCTCGGGGCCGGCCCGTGAGTTCGTCGCCGACCGGGCGGAGAGCGACGTCGACGATCCCGATCTGGGGGCGGCGGCTCTGGAAGACGACACCGTGGGAGGAGGAGGGACGACAGGCGACTTCAGGCCCTCGGCTACCTTCGCCGACTGGCTTGAAGACGACGCCGAGGGAGGAGTCGCCCCTCGCCATCGGCCAGGAGCCAGCCAGCCGGGCGCGGGCTCTTCTGCCACGTCGGGCGCTCCAGGCGGCGGGAAGAAGCGCCGGGCTGTGCCGACTTTGTTCGGCAGCCGGACGAAGAAGCCCAAGGGCTCAGCTGCGGCGACCCGGCGGGACGAGGCAGCTGCGAAGGCCATCCGCTTCCGTAAGGAAGTGAAGAAGCCGCCATTGGTCTCTGCGTAAGTATTCTATCTTCAAAGTTTATTCTTTCTTCGTGTTTTGTCTGAGTCTCTGCTCGCCCCTCTTTCTTCAGGGCTCCCCTCTCTTGAGCGGGTCGCCGCCGCCTCCGTCATGGGGTCAGCGGAGACGCCCGCCACCACTCGGCGGATAAACCCCGTTGCCGACCTTCGGGAGGCGACGGAGCGGAATGCGCAGGAGAAGCGCAACGAAGAAGAAGCCCTCCGCCTAGAGAAGGCGGAGGCCGACAGGGCGGAGGCCTCCGCTAAGAAAAAACTAGCGGAGGCCGAAGCCGCCGCCGCGGCGAAGTAGCAGGCTGAGGAAGCCGCACGCCGCCAGTCAGCCTTGCTTGTTACCCTGCTGAACCCTGCACCGCCGCCCCCAGAGTTCACGGGGCAGACTGGAGAAGCCGGCGGGGAGAACCTCGTCAAGGAGAGGGAAGGCGGCGAGCCCTCTACTCCGGGCGCGAACGTTCCTCCGCCGTCGTCTGAAGGCGTGCAAGGCGAGCAGCCAGCGGACCCTCCGGTGCCGCCGACCGAAGACGAGGCCATGGCGAGGCTACTCCTCCAGGTCAGCTCGCCAATGCACCGTCGTCTGGAGAAGGCGACTTCGGCACCCTGCCCCCTGGAAGCCGGCACCGCCAGCTCGGCGGCTCTAGACGCCAAAGCGACGAGCGCCGCACCTGTTGGGTGGGTGCGAGGAGGTGGCACAGGGCCGCTGAACCGGGCGCTCCTGGACGTGCAGGCGAAGCTCCGCGCTGAGGGCGACGCCCTCCAGAGTTGCACCAAGGCGTTCCTAGCGTCGCGGGCAGCCGTCCTGGTATGTTTTTTCTTTGGGCCTTTGTTTTTCTTGTTCCTCTCTGTGGGGGCGCGCCAGCGCACCCACTGGGTGTAGTCCCCGAGTTTCGGGCCGGCTGCTGAGCAGGCGGCCCGAAACTCCAATTGATGAACTTCTGGGTACTAACTTTGTCTGAAATGCTTGTTGCAGGATTACCACAACCTCCGCGTTACTGCCTTCAACCGTAATGTTGAAGAGCTAGGCAAGCAGACCGCCAACTTGGCAGAGAGCTGGAGTAAGTCCTTCCCTCTTTTTTCTTCTCTGCGGGGGCTCGCTAGCGCACCCGCGGGCTGTAGTCCTCGAGATTCGGGCCGACTGCTGAGCAGTCGGGCCGGATCTCCCCGACGACCTACTTTATTGACGACTGTTGTCTTTCTTCCTTTCCTTCAGGAGCCAACGCTGCTCTTCAACAGCAGCTGAGCGAAGCCAACTCCGCCCTGCTCGCCAAAGGGGAGGAGTGCAGCAGGCTCACCACAGAGCGCGATCTGTTGGCCACTCAGTTGGCAGAGCAGAAGGAGCTGCTTGCGAAGTCGCAGAGGGAGGCGGAGGAGACGGAAACCGCCCTCTTGGCCGAGTTCGCGAGCGAGCGCTCCTCCTGGTCTGACAAGGAGGCGTTGCTGTCCTCCAGCTTCCACGAGATTGAAGACATCGTTGATGGTGAGTCTCTTTATTTTCTTTCTTCGAGCTGCTGACTAAGATCGTGTCGACTCCTGGTTTTTGACTTGCTTTTTCGTTTCTTCGTGTCTTTTGCAGACTTCTTCCCTGGGCAGTCGCAGGCCGCTATCCAATCCATCGAGGCCGATCGTGAAAGTCGGAGGGCAGAGGGCGCGGAGATCGCCGTCGATGCCCCATGAACTCTTGATGAGCACATCTTGAGCATCGAGGCTCGCCTCCGGCCGGCTCATCGGATGCTGCACCGGCTTCAGCGCGTCGGTGCCCAGGCGATTTCCGCCCTTTGGCCGGATATGCAGGCTCCGCGCACCCCCAGCCTGACGACCAACTGGTTGGAGGTCGCGGCTGGTCACCTCGAGGCCTGGAAGGGCTCTTCGGCCCAGGCTGGAGTGCGCCGGGCCTTGGAGTTCGTCAAGGCGTGGTACCCGGGGCTGGATCTAGACCGGTTGGCCACGCTTCGGTCGGAGGCCCAGCCGGAGCTGGCGGCTGCAGAAGACGCCCTCGTCAAGCATGCTGCGGCGATCGCCGAGTACACCGACACGAGCATCTTCGTCCCCGAGCGGTCTGAAGACGGCGAGGAGGTACTGCCGGAGTGGTTTGGGATGAACCCAGACTACGGCGAAGACTCGGCGGAGGTGATTGGCTCCAGCGTCGAGGAGGAGGACGAGGCGGAGGATGAGGGCGAGGCGGAGGCACCAGAAGACGGAGCAGACGGCCATCCTCAGCTCGACCGCGCCTCCAGCAACGAGCCGCGTGCGACCGACCCGACTACTGCCGGAGGCGATCAAGCCAAGACTAGCTGGCCGACCGCCCCGACGCCTGACGCTGGCGCCTCCTCCGACCCCCTGAATCCGTCTGCCGCCTCCTAAGCTGCCGTTGTGTCTTTTGTTTTATCTGCTTCAGTAATCTTTTGAAGAACTTGTTAATTCGCACAATTCCACCCGCGGGGTGTATTTTGAACCTCTACTCGACAATTCGGCCAAGGGCCTATGTTA
>NC_041392.1:483412260-483449866 GCF_002162155.2 Triticum dicoccoides | reverse complement strand
CTTGCTCATTGTTCTTTTGGCTGTTTTCCTTTGCCGCTTTCTCTTAGTTGCCTGCCTTGCCAATCGGACAGCCGCTCTACGGACTGTTGCGGGATCAAGTGCTAGGTTACTTTGGGAAAGCAAGTGCTAGGTTACTGCGGCATGCTTCTAACGTCTCTACGTCAGAATCTTCCGGAATGGGCGCAGCTAGGTCTTGCAGCACCGCGCCGAGTGGGTCAGGCGCCCCTTCGCCAGGGAACTCGTCATGACTGATGACTAGCACCTCAGTGATGGTGCTTCCGTCACTCTCTGCGTGGGGGAGAGGTTCATCGTAGACCACCATGTTGGTGGGGAACGCATCGACCAACGCGGTGTCGGAGTCGACCAGCATCGGGTCGGTGGAGCCTACAGACTCCAAGTCTACGGCAGGCTCACCGGAAACGTGGAGTTGATCGAGGAGGCCCGCGAGGAGGTTTTCGGGGCCACCTGCGCCTGTGTCGGACGCAGGTTCGTCGGAGAGGCGGACCTCGCCGACAAGTTCGGCCAAGGAGCTGGCTGCGCAGGCGATCTCAACGCTGCGCAGCGCATTGACGCAAACTTCGTCTGGCGTGCCTGGCTGGCTGCGCTCGCCAGGGAGGAAAAGGGTTCCCGTCCAGAACAGATCTTCGGACGGCGCTGCACCATGCCCCATGGTGGGCGCCAAATGTCGGGGGTTTGGTGCGACATATGCCAACGGATGGCTTATCATGGTGGGGGCGAGTAGAACGTCGCTGGTGCCTGGAAACGGGATGAGGCGAAGACATGCACGCCGGCGAATCTTACCCAGCTTCGGGGCTCTCTAGGGAGATAATACCCCTACTGCTGCTCTGTGGGGTCTCCGCATGATCACTATGGTCAAGTGTTTACACAGTTGCTCCTTGAGCTGCGTCTGGTGGTAGAAGAGGGCAAGGCTAGCTCTCTCCTTCTATCTGGTGTGGTGTAGAACTACTGGCCTCCAACCCTTTGCATGGGTGCCCTGGGGGGTTTATATAGGCCTACCCCCCAGGGGTACAATGGCAATTCTACTGGGCGCGGGCCCAGCCGTTAGTGCCTCCGACCTCCGACTTCTCCGCCAACTGCTGGGGCCCGCCGACTGGTCTGGTACGGAGCCGACAGGCCGCGTCCGCCGTGGGCGGGTCTTGCCGGCTGCTGATTACTGTAGCCGTGCTCCTGATGATGCAATCTTGGTCATGAGGTCGTGGCAACAGCCCCGCCGCCTGGCGGGCAATCACTGTGGCCACTCCCCATCTCTTCTTGATTAATGGCACGTGGGCCCCGGGGGAGCGCTCGGCCGACTCCCTCGGGCCGACTCCCGACGGGTCCGACTGGCGGTTCTCCTGCCGTCTCCCGAGGTCTCGCTGATTGGTGGGCCCCGCTGCCTCCAGGCCGTATAGACAAGCCATCATGGGCGCAGGACCCGGTACAGTGGTGCTGATGTCAGGGCTGGCCGGGCAACAGTGCCACACCGCAGGGAGATCTTCCCAAGTACGGCGTGCTGTAGCCATGCTTGCCCTTGGTAAGGGGCGGGGAGTGGGCTTCATTGTAGCCACGCCCCTGAGCCATCCCCTTCGATGAGGTCACAGTTTGTTGGAGTCGCCGGCCAACTCCCTAAAGCGGGCTTCTCTGGAAGTCGCCCCTGGGACTCGGCCGTGAGCGGGCAGTCGGCCGCCTGCCGTGGACTCCCCAGGAGGCGGCTCTTCGCCCTTTGGTCTTGAGGGGCGCAGCCTGCCCCGATGTCTTGAAAGGTTATAGGGATCGGGTTGGCCTACCCGTGGCCCATTACTCCGACAATCTTGCCACTCCTTGTTCCATAATCCATCAAATCTTAACCCAAAACTTGAAAACTTCACAACACAAAACTTAAAGTAGAAAATCTCGTGAGCTCCGTTAGCGAAAGAGAATAAAAGATCACTTCAAGGTACTGTAATGAACTCATTATTTATTTATATGGGTGTTATACCTACTGTATTCCAACTTCTCTATGGTTTATAAACTATTTTACTAGCCATAGATTCATCAAAATAAGCAAACAACACACGAAAAACAGAATCTGTCAAAAACAGAACAATCTGTAGTAATCTGTAGCTAGCGTAAGATCTGGAACCCCAAAAATTCAAAAATAAATTTCTGGACGTGAGTAATTTATCTATTAATTATCTTAAAAAAGAATTAACTAAATAGAACTTTCCAAATAAAAATGACACCAGTTCTCGTGAGCGCTAAAGTTTCTGTTTTTTACAGCAAGTTCAACAAGACTTTCCCCAAGTCTTCCCAACGGTTCTACTTGGCACAAACACTAATTAAACACAAAAAAACACAACCAAAAAAGAGGCTAAATAAATTATTTATTACTAAGCAGGAGAAAAAAGCAAGGAATAAAAATAAAATTGGGTTGCCTCCCAACAAGCGCTATCGTTTAACGCCGCTAGCTAGGCATAACAAGCAAGAATAGATCTAGGTATTGTCATCTTTGGTAGGCAATCCATAAGTGGCTCTCATAATAGATTCATAAGGTAATTTAATTTTATTTCTAGGAAAGTGTTCCATGCCTTTCCTTAATGGAAATTGGAATCTAATATTTCCTTCCTTCATATCAATAATTGCACCAATCTTCTAAGGAAAGGTCTACCAAGAATAATAGGACATGAAGGATTGCAATCTATGTCAAGAACAATAAAATCTACGGGCACATAATTCCTATTTGCAACAATAAGAACATCATTAATTCTTCCCATAGGTTTATTAATAGTGGAATCCGCAAGGTGCAAGTTTAGAGAGCAATCATCAAAATCACGGAGACCTAACAAATCACACAAAGTCTTTGGAATCGTGGAAACACTAGCACCCAAATCACATAAAGCATAGCATTCATGATCTTTAATTTTAATACTTGGTTCCCACTCATCATAATTTTTTCTAGGGATAGAAACTTCTAATTCAAGTTTTTCTTCATAAGATTGCATCAAGGCATCACCGATATGTTTAGTAAATGCTTTATTTTGACTATAAGCATGAGGAGAATTTAGCACAGATTGCAACAAGGAAATAAAATCAATCAAAGAGAAATTTTCATAGTTAAATTCCTTAAAATCCATAATAGTGGGTTTAGCAACATCTAGGGTTTTAATTTCTTCAATCCCACTTTTATCAAATTTAGCATCAAGATCAAAAGATTTAGAATTCTTGGAACGCCTTCTAGGTAAAGGTGGATCATATTCGGTCCCATCATTATCAAGATTCATATTGCAAAACAAGTATTTAATAGGGGACACATCAATAACTTTTAGATCTTCATCATTATTTTCATAGCAACTCGGTTTAGCGGCCATCTTATTAACTAAGGTAGCCTGCTTATCCGAAATTTCAGCAGTTAATTTCTCAAGATGAGCAAGTTGGGATCTTAAACCATCAAATTCTTTAGACATATCATCAAGCTCTTTATTCATAAAACCCATAAAACTTGTCTGTTCTTTAAGCTCGTTTCTGAAGAAACTATTATGTTCAAATTGCAAAACCATGAAACTCCTAACATTGCTTTCGATCTCTTCTAATCTTTTAAGGTGAAGATCACCAAATTTAGTATTATCCTGAGCCATCGCGACAAACAAGCAAACTAACACACAAGCAAACAAAAAGCAAGCAGAAAAAAGAGGCAAATAGAGAGGGAGGATAGAGAGAGAGAGAGATGGCGAATAAAACGGCAAGGGTGAATTGGGGGGAGAGGAAAACGAGTGGCAAATGGCAAATAATGTAATGCGGGAGATAAGCGTATGTGATGGGTACTTGGTATGTTTACTTTTGCGTAGGCCTCCCCGGCAACGGCGCCAGAAATCCTTCTTGCTACCTCTTTTAGCACTGCGTTGGTTTTCCCCGAAGAGGAAGGGATTGATACGTCTCCGTCGTATCTACTTTTCCAAACACGTTTGCCCTTGTTTTTTACTCTAACTTGTGTGATTCGAATGGAACTAACCTGGATTGACGATGTTTTCAGCAGAATTGCCATGATGTTGTTTTATGTGCAGAAAACAAATATTCTCGGAATGGCCTGAAACTCCACGGAACATCTTAGAAAAAAAACCTTGACAAAGATGAAGACCAGGGGGCCCACACCCTTCTCACGAGGGTGGGGGCGCCCCCCCCCCTCTAGGGCGCGCCTCCCTACCTTGTGGGCCCCCAAGATGCCCTCCGACGCCAACTCCAAATCTATATATTTGCTTTCGGAGAGAAAAAAATCAGAGAGAAGAAATCATCGCGTTTTACGATATGGAGCCGTCGCCAAGCCCTAAAACCTCTCGGGAGGGCTGATCTGGAGTCCGTTCGGGGCTCCGGAGAGGGGGATTCATCGTCGTCGTCATCATCAACCATCCTCCATCACCAATTTCATGATGCTCACCGCCGTGCGTGAGTAATTCCATCGTAGGCCTGCTGGACGGTGATGGGTTGGATGAGATTTATCAAGTAATCGAGTTAGTTTTGTTAGGGTTTGATCCCTAGTATCCATTATGTTCTGAGATTGATGTTGCTATGACTTTGCTATGCTTAATGCTTGTCACTAGGGCCCGAGTGCCATAATTTCATATTTGAACCTATTATGTTTTCATGAATATATGTGAGTTCTTGATCCTATCTTGCAAGTCTATAGTCACCTACTATGTGTTATGATCCGGCAACCCCGAAGTGACAATAATCGGGACCACTCCCGATGATGACCATAGTTTGAGGAGTTCATGTGTTCACTATGTGCTAATGCTTTGTTCTGGTTCTCTATTAAAAGGAGGCCTTAATATACCTAAGTTTCCAATAGGACCCCGCTGCCACGGGAGGGTAGGACAAAAGATGTCATGCAAGTTCTTTTCCATAAGCACATATGACTATATACGGAATACATGCCTACATTACATTGATGAATTGGAGCTAGTTCTGTGTCACCCTATGTTATGACTGTTACATGATGAACTGCATCCGGCATAATTATCCATCACTGATCTGGTGCCTACGAGTTTTCCATATACTGGTTCTCGCTTATTTACTTTCCTGCTGCTACTGTTACAATCACTATAAAATACCAAAAACAGTACTTTTGTTGTCTTTACTTTTGTTGCCGCTACCACCACTATCATATTACTTTGCTACTAAACACTTTGCTGCAGATACTAAGTTTCCAGGTGTGGTTGAATTGAAAACTCATCTGCTAATACTTGAGAATATTCTTTGGCTCCCCTTGTGTCGAATCAATAAATTTGGGTTGAATACGATCCCCTATACTTGTGGGTTATCAAGACCAATTTCTGGCGCCGTTGTCGGGGAGCATAACTCTATTCTTTGAGTCACTTGGGATTTATATCTGCTTATCATTATGAAGAACTTGAGAGATCCAAAAACCAAGATCTATCCCTCAACTACGAGGGGAGGTAAGGAACTGCCATCTAGCTCTGCACTTGATTCACCTTCTGTTATGAGTAAGCTAGCGACACCTACACCTGCTTCTGCTATTCGTTCTGATATGTCACATGTTATTGATGATGCCACTTCTGCTATGCATGATAGTTATGATGAAACTGCTTCTATGCCTAATACTACTGTGCCCCTTGGTGAATTTCTTGATGAACAAATTGCTAGGGCTAGAGAAAAAGAAACTATTGAATCTGAATACGATGATGATAGTGATGATGAAAATATGCCTGTTGTTCCTGAGGGCTATCTTTTTGATATGGAATCCTCTGCCGCTATTTAGCTTGCAAAGATAGATATGAGCTTAAGAGGTTATTAGTTAAATGGAACAAAGAATCACTTAGAGACAAAATGAAACCCGACCCTACTTTTGCTACTTCACCTATTTGTGTTCCTGATAAGGATTATGAATTCTATGTTGATCCTGATATAATTACTTTGGTTGAATCTAATCAGTTTTATGGTTATGAATCTGAAACTGTTGTGGCACATCTTACTAAGTTAAATGATATAGCCGCCCTGTTCACTAATGATGAGAGATCGCGTTACTTTTATATACTCAAAATATTTCCGTTTTCATTAAAGGGTGATGCTAAGATATGGTTTAATTCTCTTGATCCTGGTTGTGTGCGTAGTCCCCAGGATATGATTTATTACTTCTCTGCTAAATATTTCCCTGCTCATAAGAAACAAGCTGCTTTGAGAGAAATATACAACTTTGTGCAAATTAAAGAAGAGAGTCTCCCACAAGCTTGGGGGAGGCTTCTCAAGTTACTTAATGCTTTGCCTGATCATCCTCTTAAGAAACCCGAAATACTTCATATCTTTTATAATGGACTAACCGATGCTTCCATAGATTACTTGGATAGTTGTGCTGGTTCTTTTTTCAGGGAAAGAACACCGGATGAAGCTGAAATTCTATTGAATAATATGTTGACAAATGAAAATAATTGGGCACCTCCGGAGCCAGTTCCCGAGCTAGCTCTTGCTCCAATTACTGAGCCTATTCCTAAACCAACTCCGAAGAAGAGAGGTGTTCTATTTCTCAGTCCTGAAGATACACAAGAGGCAAAGAAATCTATGAAAGAGAAAGGTATTAAAGGCTGAAGACATTAAGAATTTACCTCCTATTGAAGAAATACATGGTCTTAATTCACCGCCTGTTGAAGAAACTTATGATCTCAATTCTTTATTTATTGAAGAACCTCCCGACCCCGATATCCCGACACAGGTAGTAAAGGTAAATTCTCTCTATAGATATGATAAAGCTGAAGTCCCTCCTACTAAAATTACTAGTCAGTGCTTGGATGAGTTTGATAACTTTATGTTTAAGCAAGACGACTTCAATGCTTATTTTGGTAGAAAATTAAAAGAAAATGCTTATATGATTAGACGCTTGGGTGATTATATGGTTAATATTAAAGGTGAACTTAAACTTGTTAGCAAACATGATTCTATGGTTACCACACTAGTAGAACAAGTTCTTAAAGCTCAAAAATAAGTGCTTGATGAAATGAATAGTAAGAAAAATGATTATGTTGTTAGAGTGGCTACTAGAACTGGTAGAATGACTCAGGAACCTTTGTATCCTGAAGGCCACCCTAAGAGAATCGAGCAATATTCTCAAAGAAATAATATTGATGTTCCTAGTTCTTCTAAAAAGAAGAAAAAGAAAAATGATAGAACTGTGCAAACTTCTAGTGAACCTATTGCTGAACCACCTGATAATCCAAATGATATATCTATGTCTGATGCTGAAACACAATCTGGTAATGAACATGAACCTAGTGAAAATGTTAATAATGATGTTTATGATGATGCTCAACCTAGTAATGACAATGACGTAGAAATTGAACCTGCTGTTGATCTTGATAACCCACAATCAAAGAATCAACGTTATGATAAAAGAGACTTTGTTGCTCGGAAACATGGTAAAGAAAGGGAACCTTGGGTTCAGAAACCCATGCCTTTTCCTCCAAAACCATCCAAGAAAAAGGATGATGAGGATTTTGAGCACTTTGCTGAAATGATTAGGCCTATCTTTTTGCGTATGCGATTAACTGATGTGCTCAAAACAAATCCTTGTGCTAAATATATGAAGGATATCATTACTAATAAAAGAAAGATACCGGAAGCTGAGATTTCCACCATGCTTGCTAATTATACTTTTAAGGGTGGAATACCAAAGAAACTTGGAGACCCCGGAGTACCTACTATACCTTGCTCCATTAAAAGAAATTATATTAAAACTTCTTTATGTGATCTTGGAGCCGGTGTTAGTGTTATGCCTCTCTCTTTATATCGTAGACTTGACTTGAATAAGCTGACACCTACCGAAATATCCTTGCAAATGGCTGATAAATCAACTGCTATACCTGTCGGTATTTGTAAGGATGTGCCTGCTGTGGTTGCAAACGTTACTATTTTAACGGACTTTGTTATTCTTGATATTCTCGAGGATGATAGTATGTCTACTATTCTTGGAAGACCTTTTCTTAATATTGTAGGGGCTGTTATTGATTGCAACAAAGGCAATGTCACTTTTCATGTTAATGGTAATGAGCATACGATACACTTTCTGAGGAAACAACCTCAAGTTCATAGTATCAATTCTATCGGAAGAATTCCATCGATTATATTTGGAGGTTTTGAATTTCCTCTTCCTACTGTCAAGAAGAAATATGATATACTTATTATTGGGGATGTGCATATCCCCGTTGAGGTAACTTAGTGTCATTGAAATTTCTCCGATTTCATGATTATCGGAATGAGTTTGTTAACAAGACTTGATCAACCTTGTTAGTGGATTTTTTTTTATGAGCATGAGATGGATGAAACTAGAAGCACAAACTTCTGTACCCTCTCTTTATTTTCTGTTAATTAGTAGAAATAAAGTAAAAATAGTATTTTTCTGTCTGTTTCCTGACTTATCCGTGCAATATAAAAATATCCCAAAAATAAAAGTCCTCAGAATGACATGCCAATTTAATATGATTTTTTCGGGAATATTGAGGATTTACTGTGCAAAAATCACCGTGGGAGGAGCTGCCACCTGGCCACGAGGGTGGTGGGCGCCCCTCCCCCCCTCTAGGGAGCGTCCCCTGCCTCGTGGGCCCACGGTGGCCCTCCTCCACTTATCCTAGCACCCATCTTCTTCCTTTGTCTCACACAAACCCAAAAACCCAACTCAAGCACGAGTTCCAGCCACTTTTGCTGTGATTTTCGATCTCCTTGCTCAAAGCACCTCTCGCAAAACTGCTTGGGGAGATTGTTCCTTGGTATGTGAGTCCTCCATTGGTCCAATTAGTTTTTGTTCTAGTGCTTTATTCTTTGCAAATTTGTGCTGCATAGGTGACCATGTTCTTGAGCTTGCATGTCAAATTTATATGGTTCAAAGTAGTTCTAATGCTTGATATAGGCTCTAGGCACTTATAGGAGTAGTTGCTATTAGTTTTATTGAAGTTGGTTCACCTTTGTTTGAAGTTACTAAAAATTTCAGAATTTTTCAAAGAAAAACAATATGCTTAGGAAGATGTTCCAAGGTGGTTCCTCTAAGAAGCAAGGACCCAGGATTGCTATGCGCGATGCTGATGAGGATCCACCCAGAGACGCTCCAGTACGGCCTTGCGAATGGCCGTCGGAAAATTTTCTGAACCGTACTAAGGGGCCCATCTTTGGAGGCATCTATGCTACACGCCTAGCCGCACATTTTAACATACCTATTAGGCATGCTGAGAAGGAAGAAAAGGCACGTACCTTGTTCCGTTGGCGGCTATTCACGCCTACCGGAACCCTGCACCAGCCGAGGAGCCAGAACCGGAACCACAATTTGATCCTTCACGACAGTCTAACTATCAGTGGGATCCGGAGATGATTGCCAGCCAGTGGCAATCGGAGCCTTCTTCTTCCTCATGTTACATCCCAAAATTCTAAATTTTGGAATGTTATAATAAATAGATAGATTTGATTGATTGTTTGATTGATTGTCTGAAAGTGAGTGAATTCGAAACTTTTGAAAGTTAAATGAGAGGGAATAAAAGGACTTTCCCAAACTTTCATATTTGCTTTTTGATCTCCGTGAATTCAAATTCTTTTCAAATACAAAACCCTTGAGTGAAGATGATATGACTTCTTCCATTTAAAAATGAAAAGGGTGTTTGAAAAATATTTGAATTCCATTGGGAAATATTTTCCAATTCAGAAACTTTATGCAACTCAATGATTTTCACGAGAGAAGATAAAATGACTTCTTCAAATTATGAAATATGAGTTGGGAGTTTCAAAGGATCAATTTCAAGTCCTTTTGGAATTAATTTTCAATTTGGATTTATTTGAGTTTTATTCAAATTATTTTCCTCCAAAAATAAAATATATGGAAAATAGGGTAACATGATTCCCTACATTAGAAGATTGGAGGAAAATTAATTTGAAATCATTTTGGTATTTTTAAAATGATTTTAGTTGGATTTTAATAGACCAGTAGCACTCTTTGAATTATTAGAATTTGTGTGTATTTTATTTAATGCTAGAAAAATGTCCATGTTGTTGGAAATCTTTTTCTGAAAATTTTGATATATTATATGCCTATATACTATTTTTAGTTATTTTGTTTTTATTATTTTAAGTTCTCTAGAAAAAAGGGTTTATTAAAAAAAAGAAAAAAATAAAGAGCTCTCCTTCCCCGACTGGGCCGGCCCAGCCAACCGGGCCAGGCCGCAGCCCAGCCGCGCCGCACCGCCCCCAAGCTCGGGATAGAGTCCCGAGCATCGCCGCCGCCAGCCGAAGTCCGGCCGGACTCCGCGTCGACCTCGCCCCTTCCCCACGCCACCGCCCTCCCCTGCCCTCTTTAAAAGGCCACCCCGGGACCCCTGGGTCCCGTTTTCGCCGCCGCCGCCGCCCATCGCCAGATCCGCCGCCGCTGCCGCCGTTCAACCGCCACCGCCGCTGTTCTGCGCCACTGCCTCGCCTCGCTGCCGCCTCTATTGCTTCGCCTCTGCTGCCTCGCCGCGTGCAGCCCCGCCTCTGCTGCTCGCCGCGTGCAGCCCCGCCTCTGCTGCTCGCCGCCGCCGCCCCGCGCCACCTTGCCTCGCCGCGCTCGCCGGAGCTGCCTCGCCTCGCTCATCGAAGAACTCTGCCGCCGCTGGTTTTCCACCCCGAACCGCCGAACCGGTATAAACTGCCCCCGGTCCGGTTTATTTTGAATTTTATAGGTTTTCTCTGGTTTTCTTTTAAAACCGGTTTTTGTTAGGTTTGTTATTTAGAGAACGTTCGCTGGTTAGGTATAGAAAACGAACTTTCGCCTTTTAGTTTTTTTTCTTTTTCTTTTTTTTTTCAGCCAGGGACCTGGATGTGAATACTTTATTTACAGAATAGTCCTGTTCTTCAAACGATCATAACTTTTTGCTCGTTAGTCCAAATCCAACGAAACCAACGCCCACGTCTTCGCTATGATCCCCTCTATCTAGTAATCCAACTCAAACATGTTTTTGAAAAGTTTAAAATTTGAATTAGATCAGATTTGAATTCAAACTTTGTTTGATCATAACTTGAGTTTCGTAGCTCCGTTTGAGTTGATTCTTTTTGCAAATCGAAGCTCTTGACCTAAACATTCTGATAAGGCCAAATTCACATGATTTTGGTACTGTTAGAAATAGTTTTATGTTGCAATAGCTATTTGCTTGGTTTTGATGTTTTCCGAATTGTCTTCTTCGTTCTTTCTGATCTTTTGAGTGATTGCTTATGTGTGGTTACTATTGCTTGCTTACGATAGATTGACCAGAGTGTGACGAGTAGAACTATCAAGAGTTTTGAGTGCGAATCATCTTCATCAACATTGCAGGGAAGTTCACACTTTGATCATACCTTTTCTACAACCCAGTTTTATTGCATTAGATCAATCCTCACACATTGCATGATTAGGATCTAATTAAACTGTGGGATGGGAAGTAGATGAGGTAGTACATATTACTTGTTTATTATCAAACCTTTGGGAGTTACTTCTATGTTTGCTTATTATGCCATGCTATGCTAGTAGACGTGGATTGGGTGAGTGATATCCATGACAGATGTGAGATTGTTAATTAATGGTTTATCTAAGGTGGCAACTTAAACACACATCTGGGTGGATTGAGGCACCTGGGGTTTCCAGGACTTGCCTGTTTTTCTTTTGGACCGCCACCCAGGCTCTAAGGGATCATGAGATTATTCATACTAGAAACTTCCGTGTGCAGCCACAAGCCATTATGGGCTCTGGCATAGTTGATTAAGTCGTGCGAACTCTTACGGGTAGACTAGCAGATGTAGGGGAAAGTAGGTGTACCGGTCTACCCACATGTAAGGTGCTAGCGCTTCTGAAAGACTATGTCTCGATCATCCGTCTTCTCAAACACCCTGTAGTGCGAGAAACCAAACGGAGGCAATCGAGTCTTGTGGGGGAAAAGTGCGCAAACCTCTGCAGAGTGTATAAACTAATCATGATTAGCCGTGTCCCCGGTTATGGACATCTTGAGTATCTAGTACTTGGATATCATGTGAATCTCATCATGTTACTCTAATTAATATTGTTGGGATGTTAATGAGTACTTCTAATTGGGATTGAGAATGCTGTCAACCATTCTCAATGTTCAACAACCACCATGATAGTTAAATAAATTTATTCCTTTGCAGTAGGGAAAAATTGGCTTTTCGCAAAAACCTTATAACCATAGAGCTTTTCCACCAGCCAAATATGCATGTAGTGATAGCCATTGTTCATCATTCTCTATGGTGTGAATTTGCCAGTACATTCAATGTACTGACCCGTTTCGGGCTGCAATGTCTCATGTTGCAGGTTTCTTACGACGAGTAAGTGATACGTTAGGGTTACGATTTCTACACTCAACTTTGCCGTTGGTGTTGATGGGAATCCACAACCTTGTTGCTTCCGCTATATGGATTGAGGTAATAGTATTTACGTTACTTTATACATGTGATTTACCTCTATTATAAACCCTTCGAGTACTGTGTGTGTCAGCATACCGATCCAGGGATGACACTTAAGCACAGAGACTTGACCCATTCGGGTCGGGTCGCTACAAGATGGTATCAGAGCACATGTTGACTGTAGGACATGACCCTAGAGACTGGCAAGCCCATAGCAAAGATTTTTCTCTACAACTTTCCCTTTCAAAAAGACCTTTTACCTCTCTTCTCTTCTGAGCTTATTCAAAATTCCCTTTAGTGAGACCATACCCCTTTCCCCTTTTGACCACACGAAGATTCGACTGATGAGACCACTCCAAGAAGTACAAGATATCGGACAACTAAGACCACTTCGGAATGAAGAGTATTTTCCGTGCATCTGAATAATGGAAACTACAACGGTTGAAGACTCCGAAGACAAGTAGAATTTGAAGGCTCTGAAGAATCCCTAGATTTGTATGACCTAGGAATGCTACCCTTATGGAACTTGGCAGATTATGGAAGTTGTCAATACCCGAGATCAAGGTGTATCGGAGAAAGACTGAAACAAGGAGTATGAGAACTCGAAGTTTTGTCAAAGAAACCCTAATGCAGGAGATATCAACTGTGGAGAGATAGCTCATGGAAATGACAAGAGCAGAAACACGGTTATCCGTGATGTCATCACCATTGATACTGTGGTCACCAAGCTGAGCTAAGCATGCATTCCTTCAGAAGGATTGGATGGTAGAAGGCTAATGGAGCATCTATCAGCAAAGGATGCAGTTTTAAACTTAGCTGGTGTATCACCAGGATCTGGAGTAGTACATCAAGAAGTTTAAAATGGAGCTCCAAGAAGCCGTATTAGACAAGGAAGCATTTCATGAAGAACTCAGGAACCAAAAGCTGAAAGTAGCCAAGCTGGAGGAGCTACAACCTCGAGATACCGGAGATTTGTCAGGAACTGAAGGACAGTAGGACCATGGTTCATGCGAAGGATGTTGAAACCAGAAGTTTGGAACGCAACTCCAGAATATTAAAGGACGTCAAGAGAGACTTCGCGTCATAAGAGTTGATCTGGCAAAAGAACTTGAGAAGGACAAGCATGATCGGAAGAAGCCATTGGAGGCTTGAACAAGGCTTGAAGAGTTTGGAGACGTTGAAGATTTATTGACCTTTAGAAGACCAAACCCCTATTATATACCTACGTTAGATGCGACGTTTGTGAGCTGTCATTTGTTTGATGTTTTTCCCGACGGCCACAAATAAAATCTATCTTTTCAAAACTTTTGTTTGTGTTGTGTGTATCCCTCTCCATCTCTCTTATCTTACCCCAAACCCTTGGACCCAATAGAGGATGAATGGAGATGAGCTTGTATTTTCTGGACCGATGAGTCAATTGGAGACGGACCAATGGATTCAGAACATGGAGGATCACATGGAGAATAACCCTATAGTTGGACATGATATGACCCAGCATGCTCTTCAGTGCTTTGAAAGAGGTGCTGATACTTGGTGGAGGATGTACCAAACCATCAATGGATGGCAAGGAGTAACCACTTGGAAAGAATTTAAGTTGACTCTGCCAAAGTCTCGGCTTGTGTCCCAGAATTTGAAGCCTTATGGAAAGGATATGAAGAAACCTTGTGCATGCAAGATTTGTGGAGAAATAGGACACACCCATAAAGAACACAAGGCTGAATGCCCTAATTGCGAAGGAAGTCACCCAGTTGAAGAATGCCCAATTAGGAAGATTACTTGTTTCTTGTGTGAAGGGACTACCCACTACCCTGCTCAGTGTCACATTTACCCCAAGGTACAAAGAACCATCCAGCAGAAGAAAGAAGCAACGAGAGGAGCCCTTATGGAAAGTTTAGAAGAACCTGTGATGAAGGAAGATGTGGAGGACGCACCCAAAGAAGAGCCAATTAAACCCTGCACCAAGTCATGCTATTCATATGGAGAAGAAGGACACATCTCCCAAAATTTTTTGAATGGGGATTTAGTAGAATTCCCGACAGAGGAAGTAGAGTATGACCCACAGGAAATAGAAGCCCTAATTGGAATGGAAAGGTCCAGGAAGAGAAGCAGATTGGATTCCAGGAGGGACCTGAGTCATATCACCTGTTATAGGTGCAAGGAGTCAGGGCACTACCTCAACAGTTGCCCCAAAAGGAAACCTCGATACTTGTCAGAAGTAATATGTTTAGTTGTAATGGAGCAGGGCACTTTGCCAGAGAATGCCCCAAGGAGAAGGAAACTTGTGCTAGATAGTTGAGTTTGCAACAAAAGTAATGGAGTAGTAGAAGTGAGAATTTTTTTTGAGGTGTTGAGTTGAGACATGTAATGGAAAAGCGAGAGATTGTAATCAATTGAGAGTGAATAAAGTAGCAACGTTGGTACTGATATGGATTTTATGAGTTGTTACTCTATGAAGAAGGATTTTGACCATTTTTGAGGATAAGAGAAATATGGTCTATGGAAGGTTTGTGCATTTTAAGGGTGGTAGTACCCTGTAAGAACCATTGACCCCTGGAAAAGATAAGGATACTCCACTGAGTGGATTTCGGACAAAAATGAATACGAGTTTTGTCTCGATATGTGTGATGCCCCAAGAGTATGTGAGATGAAGTTGGAGGCCGTCAGTTGTTTGGACCAAATGTGATCAAGGAGTCAGAAGAGAATGTTAAGTTGATTCGAGATAGACTGAAGGTAGCTCAGTCCAGGCAGAAGAGTTATGTAGACTCAAAAACTCAAGGAGGTAGTCTATGAAATTGGAGACAGAGCATGTCCTCGTGTGACCCCTCTGCGAGGAGTTAAACGATTTGGAGTTAAGGGACAGTTAGCCCCGAGATTTGTAGGACCATACCGAGTTTTGGAGCGTATGAGAGAAGTGGCCTACACATTGGAGTTACCCGAAGGACTGTCAGGAGTTCAGGATGTGTTTCATGGTTCCCAGTTGAAGAAGTGCCATGCAGAGATGGCCAATATTCCCGTGTAAGGACGCTTGACCGCGAAAAGGATAATGATGTTCCACGAAGTGGAATATGGACTTCATAAGTATAAGTTTTTATCTCGATATGAGGGATAACCCACGAGGATGAAGAGATAAATTACTATTGGATATAAAGGAGGTATGATGTTGGAAATATGGATCAATGGAAAATTCCATGATGAGTCTGAGTAATCATGTCCTAGTTTGGTGCCAATAGAAGGAAGGAAGACAGTACAATTGGATGGATTTAAGAATACTAAGAAGTTGGAAGATGGAATAATGATCTGTTGCCCGATGATAAGTTCAAGGACTACAAGTGATGAGATGGGCCATAACCCACAGGCCCCAGGACCTGCCAAGAAGCAAGCACATTCTTGCTGAAGGAAAAACCCTGAAAGAAGTTATGATTTTATCGACAGACGATCTTATAGGAGTTACGCAAAACCTGAGAGTTGTGAAGGAACGATAGATGGTTGTTTGGCTTGCAGAATCTATGGATTTATCCGAACTTGGTTCGTCGACAAGAGAAATTCTGCAATGCTTGTGAGGATGACCGAGTGTTAGAATGCGAGATTCGCTAAACTGTATACAAGGTAATGATTTGGGTGCGGGATGGATTGATCACCATACCGACTTACTCTTATTATTCGCCTTGCTATATGGGATGGTAAATCTGAGTGACTTACCCATAGTGGAGAGACGACGATCAAAACCTTGTTTAAGCCTTAGAATGGTATAGGTATTTTTTTTCCCTTGTACAAGGCAGCTTTGCCAACCGTAGGTTATACGGTGAGGATCAACCAGACCCATTCCGGCAGGAGAAACCATAAATTGTTGACCACCATGAGATATCGATAGTTGTTTAGTTTTGGCGCCCGACCCATCAGCTAAGAAGACCCAATCTCGGAATAACCTTACCAAGATGAAAGGACAAAAGAATTGAGGAAAAGGTTATGCCATCACCGGAAGAGCCCAGAGAAAGGAATTAAACTGAAGATCTGAGAAGACCGGCCCTGTCAAAAATAAGGATGGAGTATATGAGTATTGATGGGACCGTAACAACGTTTCTAAGGGTGGTAGCACCCCAGACACCTTTGATGATTGATGGATTTTGAGGAGACCCCCAAACCCTAACCTTTTCTTGCTAGCCTCTCCGAATCTCAAGGACGAGATTCATTTTAAGGGTGGTAGGTTTGTAACATCCCAAAATTCTAAATTTTGGAATGTTATAATAAATAGATAGATTTGATTGATTGTTTGATTGATTGTCTGAAAGTGAGTGAATTCGAAACTTTTGAAAGTTAAATGAGAGGGAATAAAAGGACTTTCCCAAACTTTCATATTTGCTTTTTGATCTCCGTGAATTCAAATTCTTTTCAAATACAAAACCCTTGAGTGAAGATGATATGACTTCTTCCATTTAAAAATGAAAAGGGTGTTTGAAAAATATTTGAATTCCATTGGGAAATATTTTCCAATTCAGAAACTTTATGCAACTCAATGATTTTCACGAGAGAAGATAAAATGACTTCTTCAAATTATGAAATATGAGTTGGGAGTTTCAAAGGATCAATTTCAAGTCCTTTTGGAATTAATTTTCAATTTGGATTTATTTGAGTTTTATTCAAATTATTTTCCTCCAAAAATAAAATATATGGAAAATAGGGTAACATGATTCCCTACATTAGAAGATTGGAGGAAAATTAATTTGAAATCATTTTGGTATTTTTAAAATGATTTTAGTTGGATTTTAATAGACCAGTAGCACTCTTTGAATTCTTAGAATTTGTGTGTATTTTATTTAATGCTAGAAAAATGTCCATGTTGTTGGAAATCTTTTTCTAAAAATTTTGATATATTATATGCCTATATACTATTTTTAGTTATTTTGTTTTTATTATTTTAAGTTCTCTAGAAAAAAAGGGTTTATTAAAAAAAGAAAAAAATAAAGAGCTCTCCTTCCCCGACTGGGCCGGCCCAGCCAACCGGGCCAGGCCGCAGCCCAGCCGCGCCGCACTGTCCCCAAGCTCGGGACAGAGTCCCGAGCATCGCCGCCGCCAGCCGGAGTCCGGCCGGACTCCGCGTCGACCTCGCCCCTTCCCCACGCCACCGCCCTCCCCTGCCCTCTTTAAAAGGCCACCCCGGGACCCCTGGGTCCCGTTTTCGCCGCCGCCGCCGCCCATCGCCAGATCCGCCGCCGCTGCCGCCGTTCAACCGCCGCCGCCGCTGTTCTGCGCCACTGCCTCGCCTCGCTGCCGCCTCTGTTGCTTCGCCTCTGCTGCCTCGCCGCGTGCAGCCCCGCCTCTGCTGCTCGTCGCCGCCGCCCCGCGCCACCCTGCCTCGCCGCGCTCGCCGGAGTTGCCTCGCCTTGCTCACCGGAGAACTCCGCCGCCGCTGGTTTTCCGCCCCGAACCGCCGAACCGGTATAAACTGCCCCCGGTCCGGTTTTATTTTGAATTTTATAGGTTTTCTTTGGTTTTCTTTTAAAACCGGTTTTTGTTAGGTTTGTTATTTAGAGAACGTTCGCTGGTTAGGTATAGAAAACGAACTTTCGCCTTTTAGTTTTTTTTCTTTTTCTTTTTATTTTTTTTCGGCCAGGGACCTGGATGTGAATACTTTATTTACAAAATAGTCCCTGTTCTTCAAACGATCATAACTTTTTGCTCGTTAGTCCAAATCCAACGAAACCAACGCCGACGTCTTCGTTATGATCCCCTCTATCCAGTAATCCAACTCAAACATGTTTTCGAAAAGTTTAAAATTTGAATTAGATCAGATTTGAATTCAAAATTTGTTTGATCATAACTTGAGTTCCGTAGCTCCGTTTGAGTTGATTCTTTTTGCAAATCGAAGCTCTTGACCTAAACATTCTGATAAGGCCAAATTCACATAATTTTGGAACTGTTAGAAATAGTTTTATGTTGCAAGAGCTATTTGCTTGGTTTTGATGTTTTCCGAATTGTCTTCTTCGTTCTTTCTGATCTTTTGAGTGATTGCTTATGTGTGGTTACTATTGCTTGCTTACGATAGATTGACCGGAGTGTGACGAGTAGAACTATCAAGAGTTTTGAGTGTGAATCATCTTCATCAACATTGCAGGCAAGTTCACACTTTGATCATACCTTTTCTACAACCCAGTTTTATTGCATTAGATCAATCCTCACACATTGCATGATTAGGATCTAATTAAACTGTGGGATGGGAAGTAGATGAGGTAGTACCTATTACCTGTTTATTATCAAACCTTTGGGAGTTACTTCTACGTTTGCTTATTATGCCATGCTATGCTAGTAGACGTGGATTGGGTGAGTGATATCCATGACAGATGTGAGATTGTTAATTAATGGTTTATCTAAGGTGGCAACTTAAACACACATCTGGGTGGATTGAGGCACCTGGGGTTTCCAAGACTTGCCTGTTTTTCTTTTGGACCGTCACCCAGGCTCTAAGGGATCATGAGATTATTCATACTAGAAACTTCCGTGTGCAGCCACAAGCCATTATGGGCTCTGGCATAGTTGATTAAGTCGTGCGAACTCTTACGGGTAGACTAGCAGATGTAGGGGAAAGTAGGTGTACCGGTCTACCCACATGTAAGGTGCTAGCGCTTCTGAAAGACTATGTCTCGATCATCCGTCTTCTCAAACACCCTGTAGTGCGAGAAACCAAATGGAGGCGATCGAGTCTTGTGGGGAAAAGTGCGCAAACCTCTGCAGAGTGTATAAACTAATCATGATTAGCCGTGTCCCCGGTTATGGACATCTTGAGTATCTAGTACTTGGATATCATGTGAATCTCATCATGTTACTCTAATTAATATTGTTGGGATGTTAATGAGTACTTCTAATTGGGATTGAGAATGCTGTCAACCATTCTCAATGTTCAACAACCACCATGATAGTTAAATAAATTTATTCCTTTGCAGTAGGGAAAAATTGGCTTTTCGCAAAAACCTTATAACCATAGAGCTTTTCCACCAGCCAAATATGCAGGTAGTGATAGCCATTGTTCATCATTCTCTATGGTGTGAATTTGCCAGTACATTCAATGTACTGACCCGTTTCGGGCTGCAATGTCTCATGTTGCAGGTTTCTTACGACGAGTAAGTGATACGTTAGGGTTACGATTTCTACACTCAACTTTGCCGTTGGTGTTGATGGGAATCCACAACCTTGTTGCTTCCGCTATATGGATTGAGGTAATAGTATTTACGTTACTTTATACATGTGATTTACCTCTATTATAAACCCTTCGAGTACTGTGTGTGTCAGCATACCGATCCAGGGATGACACTTAAGCACAGAGACTTGACCCATTCGGGTCGAGTCGCTACACCTCATCACAGTACGACCCCAACAACTATTATTATGGATATCAGCCAGGCCAGCCGTGGCAATAGACCAACTTAGGCCAAAAGCCTAAGCTTGGGGGAGTACGTATTTCTCACCGACATTACATTTATGTTCACACACACTCATTGCTAGATGTCGGTGTTCATACTCTTTCACTGTAATATCCATGCTAGTTTATTTTCTTTTTCCTACTTTCTTCTTGTGTGTTTGTTAAACCTTAAGAAAAACCAAAAAATTAGTAGTAGTTTATTTTTCTGCTGTAGTAGTAATAATTAAAAAGAAAACCCAAAAATATTTCCCGTTCTTCTTTTGCTTGTTGGGAGCTTTCCTGTGTAAATAGTTTTATTTCTTTTCTTTGGGGGTCAGTGACAGAAGACCATGATTAAATTGTTGAAGTGGCTCTTATATGCATTATTGTTGATTTAACCCAGAGCCCATATTGCCTTGTCTTCTCCTGTTTATTGAATGCTCGCAGATTCAAGCTTAGTCCAATGCACGTACACTCTTATTATTATTCACACTGTTCGGTCGTGCAAGTGAAAGGCAATTATGATGATATATGATGGACTGACTAAGATGAGAAAAGCTGGTATGAACTCGACCTCTTTTGTTTTTGTAAATATGATGAGTCCCTCGTTCTTGATTCAGCTTATTATGAATAAACATGTTTGCAATGACAATTATAGATCGTAGTTGCTTGTGCCATGCTTGATTAGCTATGAGTTATAATGGTTTACCTTGTGTGCCAACATGCTATTGAGATGGTTATGATTTGGTATGATGGGGTGGTATCCTCCTTTGAATGATTTAAGTGACTTGACTTGGCACATGTTCATGCATGTAGTTGAAACAAATCAACATAGCCTTCACGATATTTATGTTCATGGTGGATTATATCCTACTCATGCTTGCATCCAATGTTTATTAATTTTAATGCATGTACATGGCTATTGTCGCTCTCTAGTTGGTCGCTTCCCAGTCTTTTGCTAGCCTTCACTCGTACTAAGTGGGAATACTGCTTATGCATCCAATCCCTTAAACCCCAAAGTTATTCCAGATGAGTCCACTATACCTTCCTATATGCGGTATCTACCTGCCGTTCCAAGTAAATTTGTATGTGCCAAACTCTAAACCTTCAAATAAACATTCTGTTTTGTATGCTCGAATAGCTCATGTATCAACCAAGGTTGTCCTTATCTTCCGTGTTAGGCGGGTTATTCTCAAGAGGAGTGGACTCCGCTCCTCACTCACGAGAAAATGGCTGGTCACCGGGATGCCCAGTCCCATGCTTTATGCAAACCAAATCAAAATTAATTGCAAACAAAACTCCCCCTGGGACCTGATGTATGTTGGAGGCACTCGTTGTTTCGAGCAAGCCATGGATTGATGCTTGTTGATGGAGGGGGAGTATAAACTTTACCATTCTGTTTGGGAACCGCCTATAATGTGTTTAGCATGGAAGATATCGCCATCTCTTAGTTGCTACGTTGACAATGAAAGTATACCGCTCAAAATACAATTTATCTCTATTGCAAAACTGAGCTCTGACGCCTCTACAAATCCCTGCTTCCCTCTGCGAAGGGCCTATCCATTTACTTTTATGTTGAGTCATCACCCTCTTATTAAAAAGCACTAGCTGGAGAGCACAGCTGTCATTTGCATTCATCACTATTAATCTATGTTGGGTGTGACTATGATCGGATCTCTTTTACCATGAATTACAATGTCTAGTCAGTCCTTGATCTTTAAAGGTGCTCTGCATTTATGTTTTGCGGTCTCAGAAAGGGCTAGCGAGATACCATCTTGTTATATCATATTATGATTGTTTTGAGAAAGTGTTGTCATCCGAGATTTATTATTATGACTTGCTAGTTGATTATGCTATTGATATGAGTAATTATGAGACCTGAGAATTATTGCACATGTGGTTAGTTATGATCTATGCTCAAACCTTGAATGCTGGCTTGACATAGTTACAACAACAAGAGCAAACAGAGTTTGTAAAAGTTTTTCTTTCTTTCTTTTAGTTTGTCAACTGAATTGCTTGAGGACAAGCAAGGGTTTAAGCTTGGGGGAGTTGATACGTCTCCGTCGTATCTACTTTTCCAAACACTTTTGCCCTTGTTTTGGACTCTAACTTGTGTGATTTGAATGGAACTAACCCGGACTGATGCTGTTTTTAGCAGAATTGCCATGATGTTGTTTTATGTGCAGAAAACGAATATTCTCGGAATGACCTGAAACTCCATGAAACATATTAGAAAAAATAATAAAAAATCCTCGCCAAAGATGAAGACCAGGGGGCCCACACCCTTCTCACAAGGGTGGGGGCGCCCCCCCCCCTAGGGCGCGCCCCCTACCTCGTGGGCCCCCTGGATGCCCTCCGACGCCAACTCCAACTCTATATATTTGCTTTCGGAGAGAAAAAAATCAGAGAGAAGAAATCATCACATTTTATGATACGGAGCTGTCGCCAAGCCCTAAAACCTCTCGGGAGGGCTGATCTGGAGTCCGTTCGGGGCTCCGGAGAGGGGGATTCGTCGCCGTCGTCATCATCAACCATCCTCCATCACCAATTTCATGATGCTCACCGCCGTGCATGAGTAATTCCATCGTAGGCTTGCTGGACGGTGATGGGTTGGATGAGATTTATCATGTAATCGAGTTAGTTTTGTTAGGGTTTGATCCCTAGTATCCATTATGTTCTGAGATTGATGTTGCTATGACTTTGCTATGCTTAATGCTTGTCACTAGGGCCCGAGTGCCATGATTTCAGATCTGAACCTATTATGTTTTCATGAATATATGTGAGTTCTTGATCCTATCTTGCAAGTCTATAGTCACCTACTATGTGTTATGATCTGGCAACCCCGAAGTGACAATAATCGGGACCACTCCCGGTGATGACCATAGTTTGAGGAGTTCATGTATTCACTATGTGCTAATGCTTTGTTCCGGTTCTTTATTAAAAGGAGGCCTTAATATCCCTAAGTTTCCAATAGGACCCCGCTGCCACGGGAGGGTAGGACAAAAGATGTCATGCAAGTTCTTTTCCATAAGCACGTACGACTATATACGGAATACATGCCTACATTACATTGATGAATTGGAGCTAGTTCTGTGTCACCCTATGTTATGACTGTTACATGATGAACCGCATCCGGCATAATTATCCATCACTGATCTGGTGCCCACGAGTTTTCCATATACTGGTTCTCGCTTATTTACTTTCCTCCTGCTACTGTTACAATAACTAAAAAATACCAAAAACATTACTTTTGCTGTATTTACTTTTGTTGCCGCTACCACCACTATCATATTAGTTTGCTACTAAACACTTTGCTGCAGATACTAAGTTTCCAGGTGTGGTCGAATTGACAACTAAGCTGCTAATACTTGAGAATATTCTTTGGCTTCCCTTGTGTCGAATCAATAAATTTGGGTTGCATACTCTACCCTCGAAAGCTGTTGCGATCCCCTATACTTGTGGGTTATCAAGGATGATGCAGCAAAGTAGCGTAAGTATTTCCCTCGGTTTTTGAGAACCAAGGTATCAATCCAGTAGGAGGCTACGCGCGAGTCCCTCGCACCTGCACAAAACAAATAAATCCTCGCAACCAACGCAAATAGGGGTTGTCAATCCCTATAGGGCCACTTACGAGAGTGAGATCTGATAGATATGATAAGATAATATTTTTGGTATTTTTATGATAAAGATGCAAAGTAAAATAAAAGCAAAGTAAATAACTAAGTAGTAGGAGATTGATATGATAAAGATAGACCCGGGGGCCATAGGTTTCACTAGTGGCTTCTCTTGAGAGCATAAGTATTCTACGGTGGGTGAACAAATTACTGTTGAGCAATTGACAGAATTGAGCATAGTTATGAGAATATCTAGGTATGATCATGTATATAGGCATCATGTCCGAAACAAGTAGACCGGCTCCTGCCTGCATCTACTACTATTACTCCACTCATCGACCGCTATCCAACATGCATCTAGAGTATTAAGTTAAAAACATAGTAACGCCTTAAGCAAGATGACATGATGTAGAGGGATAGACTCATGCAATATGAAGAAAACCCCATCGTGTTATCCTCGATGGCAACAATACAATACATGACTTGCTGCCCTTACTGTCACCGGGAAAGGACACCGCAAGATTGAACCCAAAGCTAAGCACTTCTCCCATTGCAAGAAAGATCAATCTAGTAGGCCAAACCAAACTGATAATTCAAAGAGACTTGCAAAGATAACCAATCATACATAAAAGAATTCAGAGAAGATTCAAATATTATTCATAGATAGACTTGATCATAAACCCACAATTCATTGGTCTCAACAAACACACCACAGAAAGAAGATTACATCGAATAGATCTCCACAAGAGAGGGGGAGAACATTGTATTGAGATCCAAAAAGAGAGAAGAAGTCATCTAGCTACTAACTATGGACCCGTAGGTCTGAAGTAAACTACTCACACTTCATCGGAGAGGCTATGGTGTTGATGTAGAAGCCCTCCGTGATCGATGCCCCCTCCGGCGGAGCTCCGGAACAGGCCCCAAGATGGGATCTCGTGGATACAGAAAGTTACGGCGGTGGAATTAGGGTTTTGGCTCCGTATCTGATCGTTTGGGGGTACGTGGGTATATATAGGGGGAAGAAGTACGTCGGTGGAGCAACAGGGGCCCCACGAGGGTGGAGGGCGCGCCTGGGGGGGCAGGCGCGCCCCCTACCTCGTGGGCTCCTGTTACATGGCTTGTCGTATGGTCCAAGTCTCCTGAGTTGTATTCGGTGAGAAAATCACGTTCCTGAAGGTTTCATTCCGTTTGGAATCCGTTTGATATTCCTTTTCTTCGAAACCCTAAAACAGGTAAAAAACAGCAATTCTGGGTTGGGCCTTCGGTTAATAGGTTAGCCCCAAAAATAATATAAAAGTGGATAATAAAGCCCAATAATGTCCAAAACAGTAAATAATATAGCATGGAGCAATCAAAAATTATAGATACGTTGGAGACGTATCAATCGGTTGAGCCATGAGGGGCCCACGAGGGGGGAGGGTGCACCCAGGGGGTGTAGGCGTGCCCCCTGCCTCGTGGACTCCTCATTTGTTTCTTGACGTCCACTCCAAGTCCTCTGGATCACGTTTGTTCAAAAAATAACTCTCCCAAAGGTTTCATTCCGTTTGATATTCCCAACAACAATATAAAAGTGTAAAATAAAGTCCATTAACATCCAAAACAGATAATATAATAGCATGGAACAATCAAAAATTATAGATACGTTGGAGACGTATCAAGCATCCCCAAGCTTAATTCCTGCTCGTCCAATGATAAAAAAAGAATTTTTGATGTGGAATGCTACCTAACATAATTCGCAATGTAATTCTCTTTATTGTGGCATGAATATTCATATCCAAAAGATTCAAGACAAAGTTTAATATTGACATAAAAATAATAATACTTCAAGCATACTAACTAAGCAATTATGTCTTCTCAAAATAACATGACCAAAGAAAGTTATCCCTACAAAATCATATAGTCTGGCTATGCTCTATCTTCACCACACAAAGTATTTAAATCATGCACAACCCCGATGACAAGCCAACCAATTGTTTCATACTTTTGATGTTATCAAACCTTTTCAATCTTCATGTAGTACATGAGCGTGAGCCATGGACATAGCACTATATGTGGAATAGAATGGTGGTTGTGGAGAAGACAAAAAAGGAGAAGATAGTCTCAAATCAACTAGGCGTATCAATGGGCTATGGAGATGCCCATCAATAGATATCAATGTGAGTGAGTAGGGATTGCCATGCAACGGATGCACTAGAGCTATAAGTGTATGAAAGCTCAAAAAGAAACTAAGTGGGTGTGCATACAACTTGCTCGCTCACGAAGACCTAGGGCATTTGAGGAAGCCCATCATTGGAATATACAAGCCAAGTTCTATAATGTAAAATTCCCACTAGTATATGAAGGTGATAACATATGAGACTTTCCATCATGAAGATCATGGTACTACTTTGAAGCACAAGTGTGGAAAAATGATAGCAACATTGTCCCTTCTCTCTTTTTCTCTCATTTTTTATTTGGGCATTCTTTTCTCTTTTTTATGGCCTCTTTTTTTCGTCCGGAGTCTCATCCCAACTTGTGGGAGAATCATAGTCTCCATCATACTTTCCTCACATGGGACAATGCTCTAATGATGATCATGACACTTTTATTTATTTACAACTCAAGAATTACAACTCGATACTTAGAATAAAATATGACTCTATGTGAATGCCTCCGGCGGTGTACCAGGATATGCAATGACTCGTGAGTGACATGTATGAAAGAATTATGAACAGTGGCTTTGCCACAAATACGATGTCAACTACATGATCATGCAAAGCAATATGACAATGATGAAGCGTGTCATAACAAACTGAACGGTGGAAAGTTGCATGGCAATATATCTCGGAATGGCTATGGAAATGCCATAATAGGTAGGTATGGTGGCTGTTTTGAGGAAGGTATATGGTGGGTTTATGGTACCGGCGAAAGTTGCGCGGTACTAGAGAGGCTAGCAATGGTGGAAGGGTGAGAGTGCGTATAATCCATGGACTCAACATTAGTCATAAAGAACTCATATACTTATTGCAAAAATTTATTAGTTATCGAAACAAAGTACTACGAGAATGCTCCTATGGGGATAGATTGGTACTAAAAGACCATCGCTCGTCCCCGACCACCACTCATAAGGAAGATAATCAATAAAACATCATGCTCTGACTTCATCACATAACGGTTCACCATACGTGCATGCTACAGAAATCACAAACTTTAGAACAAGTATTTCTCAAATTCACAACTACTCAACTAGCATGACTCTAATGTCACCATCTCCATATATCAAAACAATCATCAAGTATCCAACTTCTCATAGTATTCAATGCACTTTTTATGATAGTTTCTATTATAATGATTTTGGATGCCTATCATATTAGGACTAAATTCATAACCAAAGCAAATTACCATGCTATTTTAAAGGACTCTCAAAATAATATAAGTGAAGCATGAGAGATCAATAATTTCTATAAAATAAAACCACCACCATGCTCTAAAAGATATAAGCGAAGCACTAGAGCAAAATTATCTAGCTCAAAAGATATAAGTGAGGCACATAGAGTATTCTAATAAATTCCAATTCATGTGTGTCTCTCCCAAAAGGTGTGTACAGCAAGGATGATTGTGGTAAACTAAAAGCAAAGACTCAAATCATACAAGACGCTCCAAGCAAAACACATATCATGTGGTGAATAAAAATATAGCTCCAAGTAAAGTTATCGATGGACGAAGACGAAAGAGGGGATGACTTCCGGGGCATCCACAAGTTTAGGCTTTTGGTTGTCCTTTAATTTTACCTTGAGGTGCCTTGGGCATCCCCAAGTTTAGGCTCTTGCCACTCCTTTTTCCATAATCCATCAAATCTTTACCCAAAACTTGAAAACTTCACAACACAAAACTTAAACAGAAAATCTCATGAGCTCCATTCGTAAAAGAAAACAAACCATCACTTAAGATAATGTAATGAACTCATTCTTTATTTACATTGATGTTAAACCTACTGTATTCCAACTTTTCTATGGTTCGTACACTCAAATACTAGTCATAGATTCATCAAAATAAGCAAACAACACGCGAAAAACAGAATCTGTAAACAACAGAACAGTCTGTAGTAATATGTAGGTTTCGAATACTTGTGGAACCCCAAAAATTCTGAAATAAATTTCTGGACGTGGGAAATTCATCTATTAATTATCTTCAAAAATAATTAACTAAATAGCACTCTCCAGTAAAAAATGGCAGGAAAACTCGCGAGCGCTAAAGTTTCTGTTTTTTACAGCAAGATCGCAAAGACTTTTCCCAAGTCTTCCCAAAGGTTCTACTTGGCACAAACACTAATTAAAAACATAAAACAACATCTAAACAGAAGCTAGATGAATTATTTATTACTAAATAGAATCAAAAAGCAAGAAAGAAAAATAAAATTGGGTTGCCTCCCAACAAGCGCTATAGTTTAACGCCCCTAGCTAGGCATAAAAGTAAGGATAGATCTAGGTATTGTCATCTTCCGTATGCAATCCATAAGTGGCTCTCATAATAGATTCATAAGGTGATTTAATTTTATTTCTAGGAAAGTGTTCCATGCCTTTGCTTAACGGAAATTGGAATCTAATATTCCCTTCTTTCATATCAATAATTGCACCAATCGTTCTAAGAAAAGGTCTACCAAGAATAATAGGACATGAAGGATTGCAATCAATATCAAGAATAATGAAATACACGGGCACATAATTCCTATTTGAAACAATAAGAATATCATTAATTCTTCCCATAGGTTTCTTAATGGTGAAATCCGCAAGATGCAAGTTTAAAGAACAACCATCAAATTCACGGAAACCTAGCAAATCACACAAAGTTATAGGAATCGTGGAAACACTAGCATCCAAGTCACACAAAGCATAGCATTCATGATCTGTAATTTTAATTTTAATAGTAGGTTCCCACTCATCATGAAGTTTTCTAGGGATAGAAACTTCCAATTCAAGCTTTTCTTCATAAGATTGCATTAAAGCATCAACAATATGTTTAGTAAAAGCTTTATTTTGACTATAAGCATGCGGAGAATTTAGCACGGATTGCAACATGGAAATACAATCTATTAAAGAACAATTATCATAATTAAATTCCTTGAAATCCAAGATAGTGGGCTCATTGCTATGTAAAGTTTTGACTTCTCCCATCCCACTTTTATCAATTTTTGCATCAAGATCTAAAAACTCCGAATCATTGGGACGCCTTCTAACTAAAGTTGACTCATCTCCAGTCCCATCATTATCAAGATTCATATTGCAAAACAAAGATTTAATAGGGGACACATCAATAACTTTTAGATCTTCATCATTATTATCATGGAAACTAGAAGAACACGCTTTCACAAAGCAATCTTTTTAGCACGCATCATAGCGGTTCTTTCTTTGAACTCATCAATGGAAATTATCATAGCTTTGAGAGACTCATTGATATCATGCTTAGGAGTAATAGATCTAAGTTTCAAGGAATCAACATCAAGATAAATTCTATCCACGTTCCTAGCCAACTCATCAATCTTAGACAATTTTTCTTCAATCAAAGCATTGAAACTCTTTTGCGAACTAATAAATTCTTTAATATTAGATTCAAAATCAGAGGGCATATTATTATAATTTCCATAAGAATTTTTGTAGGAATTACCATAATTATTAGAGGAATTACTAGAAAACGGCCTAGAATTAAATTACCTCTATACGCGTTATTACCAAAATTGTTCCTACCAACAAAATTCACATTCATAGATTCATTATTATTCTCAATCAAAGTAGACAAAGTCATATCATTAGGATCGGAAGGAACACTCTTATTTGTAAAAAAATTCATAAGCTCATCCATCTTTCCACTCAAAACATTGATTTCTTCTATAGCATGCACCTTTTTATTAGTAGATCTTTCGGTATGCCATTTAGAATAATTAACCATAATATTATCTAGGAGTTTAGTAGCTTCTCATAAAGTGATGTCCATAAAAGTGCCTCCCGCGGCCAAATCTAGAAGATTTCTAGAAGCAAAGTTCAATCCGGCATAATTTTTTGTATAATCATCCAAAGATTCAAACTATGTGTAGGGCAATTACGTCTCATTAATTTCATCCTGTCCCAAGCTTGTGCAACATATTCATCATCAAGTTGCTTAAAATTCATAATATCGTTTCTAAGAGTGATGATCTTAGCGGGAGGAAAATACTTAGAGATAAAAGCATCTTTGCACTTATTCCATGAATCGATACTATTTTTAGGCAAAGACAAAAACCAAGTTTTAGCATGATCTCTAAGGGAAAATGGGAATAGCTTCAGTTTAACAATATCATTATCCACATCTTTCTTCTTTTGCATGTCACACAAATCAACAAAGTTGTTTAGATGGGTAGCGGGATCTTCAGGAAGGCCGGAATACGGATCTTTCATGACAAGATTCAGCAAAGCAGCATTAATTTCACAAGATTCAACATCGGTAAGAGGAGCAATTGGAGTGCTAATAAAATCATTATTGTTGGTATTGGAAAAATCACACAATTTAGTATTGTCTTGAGCCATCGTGACAAGCAAGCAATCCAACACACAAGCAAACAAGAAACAAGCAAAAAGAGACGAACTAGAAAAGAGAAGGAGAACGGATAAAGAGAGCGAATAAAACGGCAAGGGTGAAGTGGGGGAGAGGAAAACGAGAGGCAAATGGCAAATAATGTAATGCGAGGGATAAGAGTTTGTGATGGGTACTTGGTATGTCTTGACTTGTGCGTAGACTTCCCGACAACGGTGCTAGAAATCCTTCTTGCTACCTCTTGAGCACTGCGTTGGTTTTCCCTTGAAGAGGAAAGGGTGACGCAACAAAGTAGCGTAAGTATTTCACTCAGTTTTTGAGAACCAAGGTATCAATCCAGTAGGAGGCCACACGCAAGTCCCTCATACCTACACAAACAAATAAGAACCTCGCAACCAATGCAATAAAGGGGTTGTCGATCCCTTCACGGTCACTTATGAGAGTGAGATCTGATAGAGATGATAAGATAATATTTTCGGTATTTTTATGATAAAGATTGCAAAGTAAAATAGATTGGAAACTTATATGATAAAAGATAGACCCGGGGGCCATAGGTTTCACTAGTGGCTTCTCTCAAGATAGCATAAGTATTACAGCGGGTGAACAAATTACTGTCGAGCAATTGATAGAAAAGAGAATAATTACGAGAATATTTAGGCATGATCATGTATATAGGCATCATGTCCGTGACAAGTAGACCGACTCATGCCTGCATCTACTACTATTACTCCACACATCGACCGCTATCCAGCATGCATCTAGAGTATTGAGTTCATAAGAACAGAGTAACGCATTAGGTAAGATGACATGATGTAGAGGGATAAACTCAAGCAATATGATATAAACCCCATCTTTTTATCCTCGATGGCAATAATACAATATGTGTCGTTTCCTTTTCTGTCATTGGGATCGAGCACCGCAAGATTGAACCTAAAGCTAAGCACTTCTCCCATTGCAAGAAAGATCAATCTAGTAGGCCAAACCAAACTGATAATTCAAAGAGACTTGCAAAGATAACCAATCATACATAAAAGATTTCAGAGAAGAATCAAATATTGTTCATAGATAGACTTGATCATAAACCCACAATTCATCAGATCTCGACAAACACACCGCAAAAAGAGTTACATCGAATAGATCTCTAAGAAAATCGAGGAGAACTTTGTATTGAGATTCAAAGAGAGAGAAGAAGCCATCTAGCTAATAACTATGGACCCGAAGGTTTGAAGTAAACTACTCACACATCATCGGAGGGGCCATGGAGTTGATGTAGAGGCCCTCCGTGATCGATTCCCCCTCCGGCCGAGCTCCAGAAATGGCCCCAAGATAGGATCTCTTGGGTACAGAAGGTTGCGGCGGTGAAAATAGGGTTTCATGGTGCTCCTTGATGTTTTCAGGGTATATGAGTATATATAGGAGGAAGAAGTAGGTCGGTTGAGCCACGAGGGGGGAGGGCGCGCCCAGGGGGTAGGCGTGCCCCCCTTCCTCGTGGACTCCTCGTTTGTTTCTTGACGTCCACTCCAAATCCTCTAGATCACGTTTGTTCCAAAATAACTCTCACGAAGGTTTCATTCCGTTTGGATTCTGTTTGATATTCATTTTTTGCGAAACACTGAAATAGGCAAAAAAACAGCAATTTGCACTGGGCCTTGGGTTAGTAGATTAGTCACAAAAATAGTATAAAAGTGTAAAATAAAGCCCATTAACATCTAAAACCGATAATATAATAGCATGGAACAATCAAAAATTATAGATACGTTGGAGACGTATCAGCCCTCCTCTGGTATTTCTTTTCTCAAGTATTTTTTATTCCAAAATAATTCTCTATGAAATTTCAGCTCATTTAGAGATATGCAGAATAGGTATATCTGACCTAGCCTTTTCAGGTCCAGAATTCCAGCTGCCGGTAGTCTCCCTCTTCATGTAAATCTTACAAATTAAGAGCGAAAAGTCATTAGAATTGCTCCACAAAGTGTTATATTGATCAAAAACATTATAAATAACAGCAAGAAAACATGATGTAAAATGAACGTATCACTCTTCTTTTAGGTCCTTTTCTGCAATTTTCCAGCAATTTTCCTCCTCCATTCCAACACGCAAATTAAGAGAAAAAAACATAATAATGATGTGTAACATATGGGAAATTATGATCAATTTAAATAATAAATAGTGATGGAAAATGGACGTATCAGCATGTTAGTGTGTGAGTGTTTGCCCATTGTTATGCTTCTTATTTGGTCATGTGTCGGCTTTTGCAACTTCTTCCTCATATCTCCTTCTAGTTTTCTTCCAGTTTATTTATGTTTGTGGATGATTGACAAAGTTAGTTTCTTATTTGTTTCAATAGTGTAACATGACCACCATGTCACGGGCATATGAAAAAAAATTGTGCGCTCGCAAGGAGGATCACGAGCCTTATTCGTTTATGAGATAGTAGTGCTTGATCAAATAGGTGAGCATCTCAAGTTGTCCATTGTTCTTTTCCCCCTAGGCATATTCCACTGTAACAGAACAAATTTGACACATTTATTTAGATGCAAATGATCATAGGATTGTTGTGCATGATTCGCATGAGACTAACGACAACATGTTACTGTCTGGCACCTGTTCTCTGATGGTATACATGGAAAAATCATTGTCGATGGACAAGCACATGAACTAGAGACCTCAAGGGGGGGTAATGGATGTGTGAGGGCTTAGGTAAGAATTTGTGTGGGTTGCGAAGGGGAGTGGAGGTTCCTAAATGATGATGGCGAGAGATGGTAGTCGCTCTCTCGGATCAATAGGCAAGTATGTTTGTAAAACTCCAGGGTCCACCTGGCACATGTATCTTCGAATGCTCATGTAATAACATTGGACCGAAATGATATAGATGGAATGTACTACAATGGCGTATGATACATCATAATTCTCCAAGCAAGGAACCATGTTGGTATGATCCTTGTTAGGAACCATGCCATGACAAGACATGTTTTATTTCATTAACATGTATGTACGTACTACATATAGATGCATAATGATCTATTACATAATTTCACGAGATAACACAATTTTGCATGTTCAATCACTATGAACAACTTAAAATAGATCCGACTCCTATGAAACTATAATTGGTATTTTACAGACACTACTATAATTATTCAATCGTTGCTAGTAGGGTACATAATACACTCACACCACTCTCTCTCTCTCTCTCTCTCACACACACACACACACACATTAACATCACCATACACACTTATAAATCTCCATGGGGCTAATAGGATATCCAATTTATCTCGATCTTCAACATATGCATTCTTCAATCTAGAAGAATTATTATATATACATATTTTCACGTATCATTTCATCCTTTATTGCCTCGAGCAAACCTTTGACATCCTGGAAAAAAATATCAAGTATGATATGCCTTTCCATGCACAAATCATAACATAACCCATTGAATATAAGGGAAGTTTACAAAAACTATTCATGTGAATCATGCAACAAAACACATTGATGTCAGTTCACTTTGCCCTTTGGATTTGCATTCCAGCATACACATAAATAAGGTAATGTTAGGGGGAAATGACGGTCAGGAGCCAACAATCTAATTTACTCAGCTTCATAATTGTTTGCATGATGATTAGTAGCAACCATGATTTAGATTAATTCAAGTAACATAGTAACAATTGGAAAACTTTACCTCTTGAGGCCAACCATCAACATTAAAAATGCTCAAACAAAATCCATCAGTTGTGGTGAAGATGTGAGCCTCATGAACATGGAATCCAACCCCATACATCAATGCAGATAACTGCACAATGAGTAATAATATATAAGACTGAATGACGAATCTTTGAGTACACCTCACTAATGAAAAACGTTCCACTTTCTACCATCTAGTTGTATCATGGAGTATCAACGAGGGCCCAATTTACTTTCCCTTCTGCCCATCTTGTCGTTTATTACACAATCATATATTGATCTGTAACTTAGATTACAAATCAGAATAACTTATAACAAGCATGAGTTGAATTAGAGTAAACATTAATGGAAAGCGTTTTTTCCAAGAATAAATATAATATAAAATGATATTGCACTATAGTTTAAATGGCAATATCATAACAAAAAACAAGAAAAATCAATTTAATAGAGTTAATATAATGGATATATGATTTCTGTCAAGATTTAAGAAAATCTCTACGATTATTCTAGAATATATTTGACATGGCATGTCGGTCAACTACCACATAGGTTTGACATGGAGGAACATTGTTAAATGAGGTAAAAATAAAGCAAAGCATAATTACCATGAGGTGACCGGTTGGAGGAACATTATCTTTAAAAATCAACAATTTATTATATGCACACTATGAAAATCATACCGTGAACTTAAAATTCACCACATCTAATTAAGTTCCTAATGTTTCAAAAGCAGGAAGGTTGTACAAAATAAAACATACATTCTTTAAATTAATTAATAAATTACCTGGCTAAGAAGCTTGGGTTTGTCGCGGGAAGCAAAAATGATCTCATGGGTAAAGTTTTCATCTTGCATTGTACTTCTACTTGATCTGGATGCACAGAAAGTTCAGATTCCAATTAATTTCTGGAACGAAGCTAGGTGGCTAATAAACCTCAAATCTAGATTAAATTTACTTTCTACCCCAAAGATCTGATTTTTGTGACGATGAGTACCTTATTTGAGATATTTATCAACAATATACCCCATTTAGCAAGTTTATTGACATTGTACTCTTTTTAGCAAATTGACTAGGGAGGAGATACAACCGAGAACAAGTACAAAGTGAATATGGTGTGAACATGAACACGGAAGTGAAACTTTGTTGGAACTCGCAAATCAGTTGGATCATACACAACCAACCAAACAAAGATGTTTAATTGGGGACCATCATGGACGTTAGGAAGCGTGCCGGCGAGAATGTGTGGATAACATGAGTGGGAGGCGTGCAGGTGAAGGGAGAAGCATTGGAGTAGTGAGGGGAATATATTATTTGACATGATTTAGTTGGGTCAAAAGTGTATGCATGCTGGGCCGAGGTGGGTCACACAGACAAAAGATGAACAGGAACTTCAGATACGAAAAATCCATTTTCATATGAGTTCCACCGGAAAAGACCATTCCATTTCTATTTTCATATTTAAGAGAAACTTTCCGTCTCCGCTTTCGTTTCCATAAACTTTCGGGTTCTTTTTTCATATGTGCTTTTCTTCTCAGAACGGACATGGAATTTACTCCGCATTTTTATCCATACACATATTTGTGAAATATGCTATCTAACTGCCAAAAGGGAAACTGTTAATTTGGTCAATATAGCCAAACCGACTAGTTGTTTCGCTCATGAGCCTCATTAACAAATCTTGATCTTATCGCGGTCGGTGAGATTACTTGCCATGTGATATCCGGGGTGTGGAATTTCCAATACAAAACACTACCAACAACCGGTGGCAAGTCTAGGAAGAAAGTGAAGGGTGGGCTCAAAGTTCACATTTGGTGAACTAAACACCCTTTTATATAAAAATTCAGATAGGTTTAGCAAGATGCCCAATATCTTCTAGTCCTATTGTCCAATTAAGCTCAACACTTTCCAAATTACTTGTTGGAACATTTACTAGAAAAATTTGTGAGTTTTTTTTAAAGAGCTAAATTTTAGATCTATTAAACAAAATAGTCATTATCTCTCGATCATGTTGTCCAAATAAGCTTAAAATTTGCAAGATTACTACCGAGATCATGCAATATTTATTAGAGAAAATAGAATTTTTATTATAGAAATTTTGTGTACTAATGCAATACCAAGAAGAGACCAAATAAAGTAATTTTCTGCAATATGACAAGTGTGAGCTAAGCTAGTTCGTTAGCACGAAGACACCAAGGTTTCTATCAGTTCCTACCAACGCAAATTCGACTACTCTCAAATCTATTTTTTACTATTTCTCTGCACCATTCGCCGTTGTAGGAAGGAATCTAGAGTGTACAGATGGGCTGGGCCGAGAACAATGACAATAGTAGGATTCATTTTACTTATTTTAAAGGGTAGGCTTCAGCCCGTCGAAGCACCGCTGTTGGAATCGCCATTACCGACAACTAAGGTTAGGATTGGAGTGGCGGTGGCGACACCCAGTGAATGGCTCAACGTCAAGGAAGGCAGGTGCGAAGACGGGGCAAAAACTGATATCCCCGATCCATATGAATGGTCGCTGCACTAATACAACTTTGTATTAGTACTAACATGACATGGTGCCCTTTGTCAGCTAGAAAGTGTATTCCACGTGGCATGACTAGCTAGCCGGCTAGCCTTTTTTGTCAGTAGGGGAACAAGTTAGGTACTCCCTCGGATTTGAGTGTTAAATGCATCCGTCAAATTTAAATGCTATATACATTCATTTGTCAGTAGGGGAACCCTTTTTTGTCAGTAGAGTTTATACCTCAACTCCTGCAGCGGTGGCTGAGCCCCTCGTGGATCGCCGCCGCTGTCATCGTCGTAGTGGACTTGAACACGGTGCATGAGGCGGGCGTGGGCGACGAGGCGCTTCTTTGCTTCGGCGTCGGCGAGGAGCTTCTGGTCGAGCAGCACGTCTTCCGGCGACCCCACGCAGCGGGTGTGCAAGTAGCTCCGCGGCAGGCGATCAAAGTGATGGCTGAAGGAGGAGAGCGGCTCATGCGATTTGCCCGTCGCCACCAGCCGGTGGTGCATCATCCGCACAGCAGCCGCCTCCCCGTCCTCCATTGCGGCTCGCCGGCGGCGGCAGCGGCGAAGGTATCAACTAATCGCGCGATCTTGGGTATGTACGCTGGCTCAAGTAAAAACGGAAGATCGAGCTTGGTATGTACGTAGTGTCGACCTATAAATCAGGTGGATACCCTCTCCCAGCCACATGTATTAACAAATGCATAAATGAGGTCGGCGTACCATGGATCCATCGATCGATGGTAACGATGCGCTTGGTAGATTCATTTACCCCCCGCAAAAAAGATTCATGCACCCATTATACTATTTCATTCATTTTCTTTTGAGCCTGACTGCTTCACATTTTTTAGAGTACTCGTTAATCGTTATGCCATCCCAGTCGGTGATCGCACAAAGAACACGTGGTGTGTGAGAAAGCATCGAGGTCATCTACAGGACTACAGCTCCGGCTCTTAGTCCAAGCGCTAGGGTTTGGTTCCTCGTCATTTACGGTCAAATTCTGTCTGATCCCAGGATTCTTGCTTCCGTCGATATGGTTTCTGTCACTCGGGAGCCTTACCTCCTTTTAAAATTCTGTATGTATGTAAACCTTCCTCGCCATGACAGAATCCTCAATACGAACAGAGACTCACGGTTCGGGGATGGCCTCATGACCCCCATGTTTATGAAGAGTCGTTAGGGCATCTCCAATGATGACCCGCAAAACATTTGCAATACGTTCGGACTGAGTTGTATAGATATAGTTTGTCATTCATTGTGGATCCGTATTTGTCTGCGGACGCTTCCACTTGTTCGAATTCTTGTAAACCAGATGCAAACTAGGGGAAGGGAGTATTGGATGTATGAATTGCACGATGTATTGATTCGGTGCAATGTGCACGGTATATATAAGTACAAGGTGGGGCCTCTACCTCAATCTATACAACAAACTAGAGAGGTGGGCCTAGTCAATATACATGCACAAATAA
>NC_041392.1:483379876-483412032 GCF_002162155.2 Triticum dicoccoides | reverse complement strand
GGCACCGCGGCTGACGCAAAGACTGGACCGGAACTCCTCAAAAGACGCCGTAGGCAAGCCCTTGGTCATGATATCTGCAAATTGTTGGGAAGTAGGGACGTGTAAAACACGAATATGGCCAAGAGCCACCAGTTCCCGAACAAAGTGAATATCCAACTCAATATGCTTGGTCCGGCGATGATGTACCGGGTTAGCCGAGAGGTAGACCGCCGAGACGTTGTCACAGTAGACCACCGTGGCACGGTCAACAGGGCAGGAAAGCTCCTGAAGCAGCTGGTGAAGCCACGAACACTCGGCGACGGCGTTGGCCACCGCACGATACTCAGCCTCAGCACTGGAACGAGAGACCGTAGGCTGCCGCTTAGACGACCACGAGATAAGTGAGGGTCCAAGGTAGACACAATAGTCCGAAGTGGAACGACGAGTGTCAGGACAGCCCGCCCAGTCTGCATCGGAGTAGGCGATGAGGACGGTGTCGGCGGAGGCGTGAAGCGTGACGCCAAGATCCATAGTGCCACAGACATAGCGAAGAATCCGCTTGACGGCAGCCCAGTGAACGTCTCGAGGAGCATGCATATGAAGACACATCTGCTGCACGGCATACTGGATCTCCGGTCGAGTCAGGGTGAGGTACTGAAGAGCACCAACGATGGACCGATAGAAAGCAGCATCCGAAGCAGGAGAACCATCCGTGGCAGAAAGCTTGGCCTTTGTATCAACAGGCGTAGCGGCGGGCTTGCAGTTAAGCATGCCGGCGCGCTCCAGGAACTCATGAGCGTACTTCCGCTGATGAAGGAAGAAGCCATCCGGACGGCGCACCACCTCGACACCGAGGAAGTAGTGCAAAGGGCCAAGTCCTTGATGGCGAACTCGGCGCGAAGACGAGCCGTGAGCTGACTGAGGAGACCAGCCGTACATGCTGTCAGGATGATGTCGTCGACATAGAGCAGCAAGTAGGCCATGTTGGAGCCCTGATGATAGACGAAGAGCGAGGCGTCTGAGCGGGTAGAGCGAAACCCAAGCTGGTGGAGAAACGCCGCGATGTGCTGGTACCAAGCACGCGGAGTCTGCTTGAGTCCATACAAGGACCGCGAGAGCAGGCACACGTGGTCGGGAAGCGTCGGGTCAACAAACCCGGTGGGCTGCTGGCAGAAGACCTGCTCCTCGAGGTGACCATGGAGGAAGGCGTTGGAGACATCCATCTGGTGCACCGCCCAAGCAAGGGAGACCGCAAGGTGAAGAACCGTGCAAATCGTGCCGGGCTTGACGACCGGTGCGAAGGTGTCGGTGAAGTCGATGCCAGCACGCTGCCTGAAGCCCCGAACGACCCAGCGCGCTTTATAGCGATTAAGAGTACCATCAGGACGGAGCTTGTGTTTGAAGACCCACTTCCCGATAATCACGTTGGCGTGCCGGGGACGGGGAACAAGCTGCCACGTCCGGTTGCGCAACAGGGCGTCAAACTCCTCTTGCATCGCAGCCATCCAGAGCGGGTCACGAAGAGCGGCTCGGACGGAGGATGGCAATGGCGACGGCTCAGAGGTGGACGCCTCATAGAGGTAGTCATCCGCGGAGTAGCATGAGGTCGGGCGAAAAACGCCCGTACGGGCGTGGGTGACCGGGCCGGCCACAGGTGCCGGAGGCGCGGGGCTGGGGGCGCCGAGGAGGCCGTGGGCGCCGAGGGGCGCTGGTGGCGCTGAGGAGGCGAGGGGCGCCGGGGGCGCCGAGGGGGCCGAGGAGGCCGCGGGCGCCGGGGGGGGCCGCGGGGGCCAGTCCCACGGCTGTAGGAGGTGCCGCGGGCGGGGGGCGCGCCTCAAAGCCAGGGGCAGGCCAATAGAGGCACGCAAGCACCCTGGGAGCGACACCGAGGAACCCGCGTCACCGGTGGTGGGAGGAACAACCGGAGGTACCTGCTGAAACGGAAACACATGCTCATCAAAGTAAAGTTGCCGGGAAGTGAACACACGGTGGGAGACGGAATCGTAGCACCGATATCCCTTGGAGTTGGAGGGGTAGCCGATGAAGATGCAAGCTACAGAACAAGGTGCGAGTTTGTGAGGAGCTGAGTCCCCAGTGCTAGGATAGCAAAGGCACCCGAAAATACGCAAGTCATCATAAGATGAGGGCGTACTGAAGAGAAGATGGTGAGGTGCATAGTTCCATCGTGGGCGGCAAGGGCGAAGGTTAAGGAGAAGTGAAGTAGTAGCGAGTGCATCTGGCCAGAAATGAGGCGGCACATTAGCGTGGAACAAGAGCGTCCGAACGCAGTCGTTCAGAGTGCGAAGGACGCGTTCGGCTCGACCGTTCTACTGTGAAGTATACGGGCATGTGAGACGAAAAATTGTGTCGTGGTGTGGCAGAAAAGTGCGGAAAGCAAGATTTGATAACCCACAAGTATAGGGGATCGCAACAGTTTTCGAGGGTAGAGTATTCAACCCAAATTTATTGATTCGACACAAGGGGAGCCAAAGAATATTCTCAAGTATTAGCAGTTGAGTTGTCAATTCAATCACACCTGGAAACTTAATATCTGCAGAAAAGTGTTCAGTAGCAAAGTAATATGATAGTAGTGATAATGGTAGTAAAAGGTAACAGTAATAAAAGCCATATTTTTGGTATTTTGTAGTGATGATAGCAATAGCAACGGAAAAGTAAATAAGCGAAGCACAATATATGGAAAGCTCGTAGGCAATGGATCGGTGATGGAGAACTATGCCGAATGCGGTTCATCATGTAACAGTCATAACCTAGGGTGACACAGAACTAGCTCCAGTTCGTCAATATAATGTAGGCATGTATTCCAAATATAGTCATATGAGCTTATGAAAAAGAACTTGCATGACATCTTTTGTCCTACCCTCCCGTGGCAGCGGGGTCCTTACGGAAACTAAAGAATATTAAGGCCTCCTTTTAATAGAGAACCGGAACAAAGCATTAACACATGGTGAATACATGAACTCCTCAAACTATGGTCATCACCGGTAAGTATCCCGATTATTGTCACTTCGGGGTTAACGGATCATAACACATAATAGGTGACTATAGACTTGCAGGATAGGATCAAGAACACTCATATATTGATGAAAACATAATAGTTTTAGATCTGAAATCATGGCACTCGGGCCCTAGTGACAAGCATTAAGCATAGCAAAGTCATAGCAACATCAATCTCAGAACATAGTGGACACTAGGGATCAAACCCTAACAAAACTAACTCAATTACATGATAGATCCCATCCAACCCATCACCGTCCAGCAAGCCTACGATGAAATTACTCACGCACGACGGTGAGCATCATGAAATTGGTGATGGAGGATGGTTGATGATGACGATGGTGACGGATTCCCCTCTCCGGAGCCCCGGATGGACTCCAGATCAGCCCTCCTAAGAGGTTTTAGGGCTTGGCGGCGGCTCCGTATCGTAAAACATGATGATTTCTTCTCTTTTATTTTTTTCTCCACGAAACTCAATATATGGAGGTGGAGTTGGAGTCGGAGAGGCAATAGAGGGCCCACGAGGTAGGGGACGCGCCCTAGGGGGGCAGGCGTGCCCCCCACCCTCGTGGAGAGACGGTGGGCCCTTGGCCTTCATCTTTGGCAGGTATTTTTCTTATTTTCTAAAAAGTGTCTCCGTGAAGTTTCAGGACATTCCGAGAACGTTTGCTCCTGCACATAAATAACACCATGGTAGTTCTGCTGAAAACAGTGTAAGTCCAGATTAGTTCCATTCAAATCATGCAAGTTAGAGTCCAAAACAAGGGCAAAAGTGTTTGGAGAAGTAGATACGTTGGAGACGTATCAAGATTGTCGAACTCTTTTCCATTGTCAGTCTGAAGAGCAAGGATGGGACGCCCAAACTGCGTGCTGACATAGGAGTAAAGGCCGACAAAGTGGAGAGTGCATCCGACTTTCGTCGTAAAGGAAACGTCCACACATAGTGAGAATAATCATCAGGAATAACCAGATAATATAAATAGCCCGAATTACTAGGAACCGGAGAGGTCCACACATTGCTATGAATCAACTGAAAAGGAAAAGAAGCTATGGTGGTGGATTTATTAAACAGAAGGCGAACATGTTTGCCGGCACGACAGGCATGATAGGTGTGATCCTCTATCTTATTACAACTGAAACTGAAACTCCTAAGAATATGACGAAGTGTGACGGGGTTGGGATGACCCAAACGAGCGTGCCAGAGATCGACGCCGGCGGAGAGAGCAACCGGTGCGGTGGTGGAGGTCGACGGCGGATGCACCGGATAGAGCTCGTCGAGGCTGTCACATCGGTGAAGTACCATCCTAGTTCGAGCGTCCTTGATACAAAAACCAAGCTCGTCAGATTCAATAGTAACAGAATTTTCACGAGTTAAACAACGAACGGAAACAAGATTCTTAATAAGATGAGGTGACACAAGTATGTTAGACAAAGTAATAGGCATAGAAGTAGAAGGAAAAGAAATGTGCCCAACATGTGTGATAGGTAGTGCGGAACCGTCGCCGACAATGATGTGGCGGTCGGTGGTGACAGGCATGAAGGAGGCAAGATTATCAGGATGAGCAAACATGTGAGCCGTAGCCCCGGTGTCCATGTACCAATCACCGCCTCCAGTGTAGTTGTTCGGCGTAGGCGCAGCGTGCAGCCCGACGAGGAGCGCCGGATCCCAAGGTGTCGGCGGCAGGACCGGCAAGGGCGGCGGCGGGACCGCAGGGAGACCGTAGGCGCCGCTCATCTGTGGCGGTGGGTATCCTCCGTACGACTGCGGAGCCGCATAGTACACTTGGTGCGCCAGTGGGCGCGGCACGGGAAGCGTCGGTGCAGGAGCCCGTGGAACCGGCATGGTGTACGCATGGACGACAACGGTCCAGGGGTTGTAGCCGGAGGCCCATGGGGGCGGCACCTGGAGCTGCTGCGGCGCCTGAAAGTGCTGCTGCTGGCCAGCTTGCTGCGGCTGCTGCTACTACTGACCGCCGCGTCGGCCACCGCGCCGGCTCCCGCGGCGCTTTTCAGCGGGAGGAGCGGGGGGCACGGGTGGGCCGTACGGCAGTGGCAGGAGCCCCGGCTGCTGGGGCGCCGGGAAAGGCGCCTGATGACGCTGCTGGGGCGCCGGGACAGCTGGAGGCGCCGGAGGCCTACCGCGGGAGGTGCCGGCGATGAGGGCGGTGTGGATGGCGTGAGTCTTCACCTCCTTCATCCGCTTCTCCTCCAAGCGGAGGTACGCAATGAACTTGGCGAAGGACAGGTTGGGGATGAGGCTGAGGTCCCCCGCAGCATTACCGAAATCCTCGTTGAGCCCGGTGGTGAGCGTGTTGAGGAGGAGGTCATCATCGACCTTGGCGCCAATCGCGAAGCTCATCGGCGAGAGTCTTAAGGCGGCGACAATAGTCATCGATGGAGGTGTTGTCCTGATGACACCCAAAGAACTCTTGCTGCAGAAAAACGTGACGCTGGAGCTTGTTGTCGGTGAAGAGCCCGTTCAGCTTGGTCCACACAGCACATGCATCATCACTGTCCGTCACGACCGTCTGGAAGAGGTTGGGTGTGATGGTGAGGAAAAACCAGCGGATGATCATGGTGTCGATGGTGGACCAGTCGTGAAACTCGGGGACGAGGCTGGAGTCAATGGTGCCGTCCATGTGGTCCATTAGATGGTACTCCCGGAACACGAGGGAGAAGTACGTCTTCCACGTGTGATAGGAGGAGTATGTCTGGGAGAGACGAACCGGCACCCGCTCGAAGATGTTGAGCCTGCGGATGTCGTTGACATCGAGAGGGTTGGCGTCGGCGAACGGGTGGGAGTTGGTGGACGCGGAGGAGGTGACGGATGACATGGCACTCGACGGCGCGGCGGCATCAAGGCTTCAGATGAGTCAAAGAGGGGCAGACGCGCGCGTGAGCAGAAGTGGTGCGGAGGGCCGAGCAGGTGTTTGGGCAGGCGCGTGAGTGGGCATATGTGTTTGCGGGATGCAGGTGGCTAGCGAGCAGATCGAGATCGGGTGGGACTCGGCAGCTGGGGAAGCACGCAACCGGATCGGGAGGACTTGGCGGCTAGCGAGGCGACCGGATCGGTGGGACTCGGCGGCTGGGGAAGCAGGCGATGCAGCGAGATGCAGGGCGGCGCTAGCAGGGAGATGACGCTGGCGGCCGCAGCAAGTAGAGGAAGCAGCGGCAGCCGGCACGCAAGAGTGCGAGGGCGGCACCGGCGGTGGAAGCGAGAGGAAAACCTAAAAAACTGATACCATATTGGATGTATGAATTGCACGATGTATTGATTCGGTGCAATGTGCACGGTATATATAAGTACAAGGTGGGGCCTCTACCTCAATCTATACAACAAACTAGAGAGGTGGGCCTAGTCAATATACATGCACAAATAACATACTCAACAGGGAGGTTTGCGGGCGTCAATACCTCTGTCGCATAGGAATCTCATACCCTGCAACGCCCCGTATGTAACTTGCCATATTTGTATTCCAACTCTTGCCATTTTTGGCTCTAAGTTATGATATTCCTTCGTGGTTGGGTTTTGCCTTCATTTGGCTTTTTGTCCATGTCATGCATTTCATATCATGTCATCATGTGCATTGCATTTGCATACATGTTCGTCTCATGCATCCGAGTATTTTGCCCGTTGTCCGTTTTGCATTCCGGCACTCCTATGTCCTCCGGCGACCCCTTTTGGCTCTTTTCGTGTGCGGGTGTTAAACCTTCTCGGAATGGACCGAGATTTGCCAAGCGGCCTTGGTACACTACCGGTAGACCGCCTGTCAAGTTTCGTGCCATTTGGAGTTCGTTTGATACTCCAACGGTTAACTGAGGAACCATAAAGGCCTCGTGAGTGTTGCAGCCCAACACCCCTCCAAAGTGGCCCAAAGCCCATCCAAAACCCCTCCATCCTCTCGGCCGTTCGATCAAGATCGCGTGGGCGAAAACCACACTCTATTTGGACTCTCCTAGTTCCTTCCATGTATAAATAGGTGCCCCCTCCTCCAAATTCGCGGTGAAACCCTAAGGAATAGCCCCTGCCGCCGCCCGCGGCCAACCGACGCCCGCCACGTGGCGTGCCTTCGCCCCCAACCGCGCCGGCCTGCCGAGCCCGCAGCGGGCCCTCCCTGGCCCGCGCGCCCGCCGCCGCGGGAGGCCGCGCCCGAGGTCGCCGCCCTCCTGCGCCTTCGTCGCCCTGCGTCACCTCCGCTGTCGTTCGCCCCCACCGACGCCGGCCGCCGCCTCCTCCTCGCCTCCACGCTGGCCACCGGAGCTCCGCGGCGCTGCCCCGCCGTCACAGGCGACCATTCCGGCCGGATCCGGGCAAGAACCGCTCGGATCTCGCCGCCCCGTCCACCGGCGTCCTTTTCCGGCCAGTAGCTCTCGTGATGTTGCTGATTTCAGGGACTTAGAATTTCACTAAGTCATTTCCCATCTATTATTTTTATGCCATGTATTCATGTTGCTACAGAGTGATCCATACTTCTTTTGAGTATATTCAGTAAGGATGATTTAATCATATGGTTATGCTCTATCCATCCATGTCCCTGTTTGCATTTATAGAGTACCCTAGCATGACTCAATCTTGCTCTACTTTTGCTATAGAATGTTCCTGGAAGATTGTTTACGTGTTAATCAATTTTGCCAAGGTTGTTGTAGTTGATCCATGCATGCTATGAGATTGTTCTTGCCATGTTTAGCTTCATAATCATGTCTTATTGTTGGGTGTATGCTTAGCTTGTCATGAAATGCCTTGTGTTGAGTGCATCGAGCTCGCAAACATGCCTACGTAACTCTGTTTTTTGCCATGTCCGGTTTTCTGCTAAGTCCGAATCTGTTAACGAAACTTGCTATGTTTATATGGGTGCCATAATATTTTCTGTGCCCTTTTGGCTTATGGTCAGTAAGGGACTTTTGTTATATGCTTTGAGTACATTCATGCCTTGTGTTGCTATGATCTGATCCTGTAGCATGTTGTTCTCTTGCTCTAAACATTGCTTCCTGGTATTAAATCCTGATATGTTGTAATTTTCACTAAGTCTGTGAAGCTGATATCTTTTGCACTTTTGGCATGCTTGTTTGAAGCTGCTATTGTGTGATTTAGACATAGCTCAGGGTCATCTTTTGTCAAGCATCTTGAGTAGATCACTGCCATGTGCTTTGTTGTTATGTTGGTGAGCAGTAGCTTAGTTTCTTGTTGCATTCTAGATGGCATCATGTTGCTAATCGCAGAATTGTGCCATTCTTGTTTTGCTTGCCATTTGCAAACCATGCATCAGGTTCCGGTGATCTTTATATCGATTTCGACCGAAATCAACTCATCCTTCCAGCGGCGCTCTTGGTTTGCCAAGTAGAGGCCTGGTTCAATATTTTCCTTCCGGAGCACGCATATGCATTGCATATCACATCCCGTGTATCATGCCATATTTTGCATCATGTTGCTTGCGCATTGCACCGTGGTTGATTGTGTTTCCCTTGCTTGTGTTCTTGCCTTGGGTAGAGCTGGGAGACGAGTACGTGATCGAGGAACACATTGAGTATGCTTACGAGGATCAAGCTTACGTCAACTCGCAGAACTTTGCAGGCAAGATGACCATACCCTCGAAATCACTTCTATCTTTGCTTGCTAGTTGCTCGCTCTATTGCTATGCCGCGATACCTACCACATGCTTTATCATGCCTCCCATATTGCCATGTTAACCCTCTAACCCACCTCGTCCTAGCAAACCGTTGTTTGGCTATGTTACCGCTTTGCTCAGCCCCTCTTATAGCGTTGCTAGTTGCAGGTGAAGATTGGAGTTTGTTCCTTGTTGGAACATGATTATTGTTGGGATATCACTATTATATCTTATTTACTTTAATGCACCTATATACTTGGTAAAGGGTGGAAGGCTCGGCCTTATGCCTGGTGTTTTGTTCCACTCTTGCCGCCCTAGTTTCCGTCATATCGGTGTTATGTTCCTTGATTTTGTGTTCCTTACGCGGTTGGGTTATAATGGGAACCCCTTGACAGTTCGCCTTGAATAAAAATCCTCCAGCAAGGCCCAACCTTGGTTTTGCCATATGCCACCTAAGCCTTTTTCCCTTGGGATTCGCGGACTCAAGGGTCATCTTTATTTTAAACCCCCGGGCCAGTGCTCCTCTGAGTGTTGGTCCAACTTGTCAGCCGCCGGTGGCTACCAGGGGCAACACTGGGTTGGCCTATCGGAAGTTTGGACAATTTGGTGTGCCCTGAGAACGAGATATGTGCAGCTCCTATCGGGATTTGTCGGCACATTCGGGTGGCTTTGCTGGTCTTGTTTTACCATTGTCGAGATGTCTTGTAACCGGGATTCCAAGTCTGATCGGGTCTTCCAGCGAGAAGGAATATCCTTCGTTGACCATGAGAGCTTGTGATGGGCTAAGTTGGGACACCCCTGCAGGGTTTTGAACTTTCGAAAGTTGTGCCTGCGGTTATGGGCAGATGGGAATTTGTTAATATCCGGTTGTAGAAAACCTGACACTTAACTTAACTAAAATGAATCAACAGCGTGTGTAGCTGTAATGGTCTCTTTTTGGCAGAGTCCGGGAAGAGAACACGGTCTCGTGTTATGCTTGAACGTAAGTAGTTCTAGGATCACTTCTTGATCATAGTTTATCGACCGTGCTTTGCTCCTCTTCTCGCTCTCATTTGCGTATGTTAGCCACCATATATGCTAGTGCTTGCTGCAGCTCCACCTCACTACCTTTTCCTACCCATGAGCTTAAATAGTCTTGATCGCGAGGGTGTGAGATTGCTGAGTCCCCGTGACTCACAGGTTACTTCCAAAACCAGATGCAGGTGCCGATGATGCCATTCCAGGGGATGCGACCGAACTCAAGTGGGAGTTCGACGAGGATTCAAGACGTTACTATGTTTCCTTTCCAGACGATCAGTAGTGGAGCCCAGTTGGGGCGATCGGGGATCTATCGCATTTGGGGTTGTCTTTATTTTGGGTTCCGTAGTCGGACCTTGATTGTATTTTGGATGATGTAATGCTATATTTATGTATTGTGTGAAGTGGCGATTGTAAGCCAACTCTTTATCTCGTTCTTGTTCAGTACATGGGATGTGTAAAGATTACCCCTCTAGCGACATGCCTACAATGCGGTTATGCCTCTAAGTCGTGCTCCGACAGGTGGGAGATATAGCCGCATCGTGGGTGTTACAAGTTGGTAATCAGAGCCTTCCCCGACTTAGGAGCCCCCTGCTTGATCGAATCGCTGGTGTTGTTGAGTCTAGAAAAATATTTTGAGTCTTATAGGATTATATATATCCGAGAGTAGGATTCTTTTTACTCCTCAGTCCCTTCGTCGCTCTGGTGAGGCCTCCTGACGTAGAGTTTTGACTCTTCTCTCCTCAAATTTCACGGAAAAAAAATTTAGGATCACACGGGTATCTTGGAATCGTTTCAATGGTTTTGTGATGAGAACATTGTTCTTGGTGCCTCCTAACATTTAGGGGTTGTGGCAGTGTCCCGGGGAGTTGAGCTCTGAGGTGTTGTCGTCACAATTTTATTGTTGCAGTTCTGGAATACCTGAGTTTCGCCGACATCGAAAATCTCTTTTATGAAGTTGTTGGTGAGATAACCTTGACGCCACCCAGTACTGGGGTGGGAGTTCAGGAGTATTGCCATAACTCGTATAACGGATGCTTTTCGAAGGTTGAGGTAAATGATTTCCGAAGGTTTCTTGGTTATGTGTTGAAGGATGGATACAGCTGGATGTAAGATATGCTAGTTTTGGGTGAGATATTATGCTTCCCCTGTATCCCCCACACCTGATTGCATAACCAGAAAGTTTCGGGAGTTTCATAGGTGGGAATTCATGTAACTCTAGTATTTCTTCCGCAGATATTTGGTTTGTGATTGGGTAATCCTTACCAAGTATTTGTTCATATCCGTACCATGTTGCTTTATTCATCTACCTCTATCTAAGTGGCTTCTCAATTTATGGAAGTGTGATCATTTAATTTGGAATTCATTCATTCATTTTTGTTCGAATGTTAAGGCTACATGTTGCAATTTCGATCCATTGATTCAGCTTGAATATATGTCTGTCAAGATGCTAACGGATGTCACCCTCTTCAGGATGGCTCCTCTGATACGTCTCCAACGTATCTATAATTTTTGATTGCTCCATGCTATTTTATCTACTGTTTTGGACTATATTGGACCTTATTTTCCACTTTTATATTATTTTTGGGACTAACCTATTAACCGGAGGCCCAGCCCAGAATTGCTGTTTTTTGCCTATTCAGTGTTTCGAAGAAACGGAATATCAAACGGAGTCCAAACGGAATAAAATCTTCGGGAACGTGATTTTCTCACCGAACATGATCCAGGAGACTTGGACCCTGCTCCAAGGAACAAAAGAGGCGGTCACGAGGGTGGGGGGCGCCCCCCCCTAGGGTGCGCCCCCCTGCCTCGTGGGCCCCTCGTTGCTCCACCGACGTACTCCTTCCTCCTATATATACACACGTACCCCCAAACGATCAGAAGAGGAGCCAAAAAACTAATTCCTGAAGGAAATATGCCCTAGAGGCAATAATAAAGTTATTAATTATTTCCTTATATCATGATAAATGTTTATTATTCATGCTAGAATTGTATTAACCGGAAACATAATACATGTGTGAATACATAGACAAACAGAGTGTCACTAGTATGCCTCTACTTGACTAGCTCGTTTATCAAAGATGGTTATGTTTCCAAACCATGAACAAAGAGTTGTTATTTGATTAACGAGATCACATCATTAGTTGAATGATATGATTGACATGACCCATTCCATTAGCTTAGCACCTGATCGTTTAGTATGTTGCTATTGCTTTCTTCATGACTTATACATGTTCCTATAACTATGAGATTATGCAACTCCCGTTTGCCTAAGGAACACTTTGGGTGCTACCAAACGTCACAATGTAACTGGGTGATTATAAAGGAGCATTACAGGTGTCTCCAAAGGTAGATGTTGGGTTGGCGTATTTCGAGATTAGGATTTGTCACTCCGATTGTCGGAGAGGTGTCTCTGGGCCCTCTCGGTAATGCACATCACATAAGCCTTGCAAGCATTGCAACTAATATGTTAGTTGTGAGATGATGTATTACGGAACGAGTAAAGAGACTTGCCGGTAACGAGATTGAACTAGGTATTGGATACCGACGATCGAATCTCGGGCAAGTAACATACCGATGACAAAGGGAACAACGTATGTTGTTATGCGGTCTGACCGATAAAGATCTTCGTAGAATATGTAGGAGCCAATATGGGCATCCAGGTCCCGCTATTGGTTATTGACCGGAGACGTGTCTCGGTCATGTCTACATTGTTCTCGAACCGTAGGGTCCGCACGCTTAAAGTTACGATGACAGTTGTTATGAGTTTTATGCATGTTGATGTACCGAAGTGAGTTCGGAGTCCTGGATGTGATCATGGACATGACGAGGAGTCTCGAAATGGTCGAGAAATAAAGATTGATATATTGGAAGCCTATGTTTGGATATCGGAAGTGTTCCGGGTGAAATCGGTATTTTACCGGAGTACCGGGAGGTTACCGGAACCCCCCGGGAGCTATATGGGCCTTAGTGGGCTTTAGTGGAAAGGAGAAGGGGCAGCCCAAGATGGGCTGCGTGCCTCCCTCTTCCCCTAGTCCTATTAGGACTAGGAGAGGTGGCCGGCCCCCCTCTCTCTCTTTCCCCCCTCAAGGAATCCTATTCCAACTAGGATTGGGGGGGGATCCTACTCTCGGTGGGAGTAGGACTCCCCTGGCGCGCCCTCCTTGGCCGGCCAGCCCCTCCCCCTTGGCTCCTTTATATACGAAGGCGGGGGGGCACCCTAGGACACACAATTGATCCTTCGTGATCGTTCCTTAGCCGTGTGCGGTGCCCCCTGCCACCAAATTCCACCTCGGTCATATCATTGTAGTGCTTAGGCGAAGCCCTGCGTCGGTAGAACGTCATCATCGTCACCACGCCGTTGTGCTGACGGAACTCATCCCCGAAGCTTTGCTGGATCGGAGCCCGGGGAGCGTCATCGAGCTGTACGTGTGCTAAGAACTCGGAGGTGCCGGAGTAACGGTGCTTGGATCGGTCGGATCAGGAAGAAGACGTACGACTACTTCCTCTACGTTGTGTCAATGCTTCCGTTGCGATCTACAAGGGTACGTAGATCATACTCTCCCCTCTCGTTGCTATGCATCACCATGATCTTGCGTGTGCGTAGGAAAATTTTGAAATTACTACGTTCCCCAACAGTGGCATCCGAGCCTAGGTTTTATGGTTTGATTTTATTTGCAGGAGTAGAACACAAGTGAGTTGTGGGCGATATAAGTCATACTGCCTACCAGCATGTCATACTTTGGTTCGGCGGTATTGTTGGACGAGACGACCCGGACCAACATTACGCGTACTCTTACGCGAGACCGATTCCCCCGACGTGCTTTGCACATAGGTGGCTTGCGGGCGACTGTCTCTCCAACTTTAGTTGAACCGAGTGTGGCTACGCCCGGTCCTTGCGAAGGTTAAAACGGAGTCAAATTGACAAACTATCGTTGTGGTTTTGATGCGTAGGTGAGATTGGTTCTTGCTTAAGCCCGTAGCAGCCACGTAAAACTTGCAACAACAAAGTAGAGGACGTCTAACTTGTTTTTGCAGGGCATGTTGTGATGTGATATGGTCAAGACATGATGCTAAATTTTATTGTATGAGATGATCATGTTTTGCAACCGAGTTATCGGCAACTGGCAGGAGCCATATGGTTGTCGCTTTATTGTATGCAATGCAATCGCGATGTAATGCTTTACTTTATCACTAAACGGTAGCGATAGTCATGGTAGCATAAGATTGGCGAGACAACAACGATGCTACGATGGAGATCAAGGTGTCGCGCCGGTGACGATGGTGATCATGACGGTGCTTCGGAGATGGAGATCACAGGCACAAGATGATGATGGCCATATCATATCACTTATATTGATTGCATGTGATGTTTATCTTTTATACATCTTATCTTGCTTTGATTGATGGTAGCATTATAAGATGATCTCTCACTAAATTATCAAGAAGTGTTCTCCCTGAGTATGCACCGTTGCGAAAGTTCTTCGTGCTGAGACACCACGTGATGATCGGTGTGATAGGCTCTACGTTCAAATACAACGGGTGCAAAACAGTTGCACACGCGGAATACTCAGGTTATACTTGACGAGCCAAGCATATACAGATATGGCCTCGGAACACGGAGACCGAAAGGTCGAGCGTGAATCATATAGTAGATATGATCAACATAATGATGTTCACCGATGAAACTACTCCATCTCACGTGATGATCGGACATGGTTTAGTTGATTTGGATCACGTAATCACTTAGAGGATTAGAGGAATGTCTATCTAAGTGGGAGTTCTTAAGTAATATGATTAATTGAACTTAAATTTATCATGAACTTAGTACCTGATAGTATCTTGCTTGTTTATGTTGATTGTAGATAGATGGCTCGTGCTGTTGTTCCGTTGAATTTTAATGCGTTCCTTGAGAAAGCAAAGTTGAAAGATGATGGTAGCAATTACATGGACTGGGTCCGTAACTTGAGGATTATCCTCATTGCTGCACAGAAGAATTACGTCCTGAAAGCACCGCTGGGTGCCAGGCCTGCTGCTAGAGCAACACCAGATGTTATGAACGTCTGGCAGAGCAAAGCTGATGACTACTCGATAGTTCAGTGTGCCATGCTTTACGGCTTAGAATCGGGACTTCAACGACGTTTTGAACGTCATGGAGCATATCAGATGTTTCAGGAGTTGAAGTTAATATTTCAAGCAAATGCTCGGATTGAGAGATATGAAGTCTCCAATAAGTTCTATAGCTGCAAGATGGAGGAGAACAGTTCTATCAGTGAGCATATACTCAAAATGTCTGGGTATAATAATCACTTGATTCAATTGGAAGTTAATCTTCTAGATGATTGCGTCATTGACAGAATTCTCCAATCACTGCCACCAAGCTACAAGAGCTTCGTGATGAACTATAATATGCAAGGGATGAACAAGACTATTCCCGAGCTCTTCGCAATGCTAAAAGCTGCGGAGGTAGAAATCAAGAAGGAGCATCAAGTGTTGATGGTCAACAAGACCACTAGTTTCAAGAAAAAGGGCAAAGGGAAGAAGAAGGGGAACTTCAAGAAGAATGGCAAGCAAGTTGCTGCTCAAGAGAAGAAACCCAAGTCTGGACCTAAGCCTGAAACTGAGTGCTTCTACTGCAAGCAGACTGGTCACTGGAAGCGGAACTGCCCCAAGTATTTGGCGGATAAGAAGGATGGCAAGGTGAACAAAGGTATATGTGATATACATGTTATTGATGTGTACCTTACTAATGCTCGCAGTGGCACCTGGGTATTTGATACTGGTTCTGTTGCTAATATTTGCAACTCGAAACAGGGACTACGGATTAAGCAAAGATTGGCTAAGGACGAGGTGACGATGCGCGTGGGAAACGGTTCCAAAGTCGATGTGATCGCGGTCGGCACGCTACCTCTACATCTACCTTCGGGATTAGTATTAGACCTAAATAATTGTTATTTGGTGCCAGCGTTGAGCATGAACATTATATCTGGATCTTGTTTAATGCGAGACGGTTATTCATTTAAATCAGAGAATAATGGTTGTTCTATTTATATGAGTAATATCTTTTATGGTCACGCACCCTTGAAGAGTGGTCTATTCTTATTGAATCTCGAGAGTAGTGATACACATAATCATAATGTTGAAGCCAAAAGATGCAGAGTTGATAATGATGGTGCAACTTATTTGTGGCACTGTCGTTTAGGTCATATCGGTGTAAAGCGCATGAAGAAACTCCATACTGATGGACTTTTGGAACCACTTGATTATGAATCACTTGGTACTTGCGAACCGTGCCTCATGGGCAAGATGACTAAAACACCGTTCTCCGGTACTATGGAGAGAGCAACAGATTTGTTGGAAATCATACATACAGATGTATGTGGTCCGATGAATATTGAGGCTCGTGGCGGATATCGTTATTTCCTCACCTTCACAGATGATTTAAGCAGATATGAGTATATCTACTTAATGAAACATAAGTCTGAGACATTTGAAAAGTTCAAAGAATTTCAGAGTGAAGTTGAAAATCATCGTAACAAGAAAATAAAGTTTCTATGATCTGATTGTGGAGGAGAATATTTGAGTTACGAGTTTGGTGTACATTTGAAACAATGCGGAATAGTTTCGCAACTCACGCCACCCGGAACACCACAACGAAATGGTGTGTCCGAACGTCGTAATCGTACTTTACTAGATATGGTGTGATCTATGATGTCTCTTACTGATTTACCGCTATCATTTTGGGGATACGCTCTAGAGACGGTCGCATTCACGTTAAATAGGGCACCATCAAAATCCGTTGAGATGACGCCTTATGAACTGTGGTTTGGCAAGAAACCAAAGTTGTCGTTTCTGAAAGTTTGGGGCTGCGATGCTTATGTGAAAAAGCTTCAACCTGATAAGCTCGAACCCAAATCGGAGAAATGTGTCTTCATAGGATATCCAAAGGAAACTATTGGATACACCTTCTATCACAGATCCGAAGACAAGACTTTTGTCGCTAAATTCAGAAACTTTCTGGAGAAGGAGTTTCTCTCGAAAGAAGTGAGTGGGAGGAAAGTAGAACTTGACGAGGTAACTGTACCTGCTCCCTTATTGGAAAGTAGTACATCACAGAAAACTGTTTCAGTGACACCTACACCAATTAGTGAGGAAGCTAATGATGATGATCATGAAACTTTAGATCAAGATACTACTGAACCTCGTAGATCAACCAGAGTAAGATCCGCACCAGAGTGGTACGGTAATCCTGTTCTGGAAGTCATGCTACTAGATCATGATGAACCTACGAACTATGAAGAAGCGATGGTGAGCCTAGATTCCACAAAATGGCCTGAAGCCATGAAATCTGAGATGGGATCCATGTATGAGAACAAAGTATGGACTTTGGTTGACTTGCCCGATGATCGACAAGCAATTGAGAATAAATGGATCTTCAAGAAGAAGACTGACGCTGACGGTAATATTACTGTCTACAAAGCTCGACTTGTCGCAAAAGGTTTTCGACAAATTCAAGGAATTGACTACGATGAGACCTTCTCACCCGTAGCGATGCTTAAGTCTGTCCGAATCATGTTAGCAATTGCCGCATTTTATGATTATGAAATTTGGCAGATGGATGTCAAAACTGCATTCCTGAATGGATTTCTGGAAGAAGAGTTGTATATGATGCAACCAGAAGGTTTTGTCGATCCAAAGGGAGCTAACAAAGTGTGCAAGCTCCAGCGATCCATTTATGGACTGGTGCAAGCCTCTCGGAGTTGGAATAAACGCTTTGATAGTGTGATCAAAGCATTTGGTTTTATACAGACTTTTGGAGAAGCTTGTATTTACAAGAAAGTGAGTGGGAGCTCTGTAGCATTTCTGATATTATATGTGGATGACATATTACTGATTGAAATGATATAGAATTTCTAGATAGCATAAAGGGATACTTGAATAAAAGTTTTTCAATGAAAGACCTCGGTGAAGCTGCTTACATATTAGGCATTAAGATCTATAGAGATAGATCAAGACGCTTAATTGTACTTTCACAAAGCACATACCTTGACAAAATTTTGAAAAAGTTCAAAATGGATCAAGCAAAGAAAGGTTTCTTGCCTGTGTTACAAGGTGTGAGATTGAGCAAGACTCAAAGCCCGACCACTGCAGAAGATAGAGAGAAAATGAAAGATATTCCCTATGCTTCAGCCATAGGCTTTATCATGTATGCAATGCTATGTACCAGACCTGATGTGTGCCTTGCTATAAGTCTAGCAGGGAGGTACCAAAGTAATCCAGGAGTGGATCACTGGACAGCGGTCAAGAACATCCTGAAATACCTGAAAAGGACTAAGGATATGTTTCTCATATATGGAGGTGACAAAGAGCTCATCATAAAAGGTTACGTTGATGCAAGCTTTGACACTGATCCGAACGATTCTAAATCGCAAACCGGATACGTGTTTACATTAAACGGTGGAGCTGTCAGTTGGTGCAGTTCAAAACAAAGCGTCGTAGCGGGATCTACATGTGAAGCGGAGTACATAGCTGCTTCGGAAGCAGCAAATGAAGGAGTCTGGATGAAGGAGTTCATATCCGATCTAGGTGTCATACCTAGTGCATCGGGTCCAATGAAAATCTTTTGTGACAATACTGGTGCAATTGCCTTGGCAAAGGAATCCAGATTTCACAAGAGAACCAAGCACATCAAGAGACGCTTCAATTACATCCGGGATCTAGTCCAGGTGGGAGACATAGAGATTTGCAAGATACATACGGATCTGAATGTTGCAGACCCGTTGACTAAGCCTCTTCCACGAGCAAAACATGATCAGCACCAAGAATCCATGGGTGTTAGAATCATTACTGTGTAATCTATATTATTGACTCTAGTGCAAGTGGGAGACTGAAGGAAATATGCCCTAGAGGCAATAATAAAGTTATTAATTATTTCCTTATATCATGATAAATGTTTATTATTCATGCTAGAATTGTATTAACCGGAAACATAATACATGTGTGAATACATAGACAAACAGAGTGTCACTAGTATGCCTCTACTTGACTAGCTCGTTTATCAAAGATGGTTATGTTTCCTAACCATGAACAAAGAGTTGTTATTTGATTAACAAGATCACATCATTAGTTGAATGATCTGATTGACATGACCCATTCCATTAGCTTAGCACCCGATCGTTTAGTATGTTGCTATTGCTTTCTTCATGACTTATACATGTTCCTATAACTATGAGATTATGCAACTCCCGTTTGCCTAAGGAACACTTTGGGTGCTACCAAACGTCACAACGTAACTGGGTGATTATAAAGGAGCATTACAGGTGTCTCCAAAGGTAGATGTTGGGTTGGCGTATTTCGAGATTAGGATTTGTCACTCCGATTGTCGGAGAGGTGTCTCTGGGCCCTCTCGGTAATGCACATCACATAAGCCTTGCAAGCATTGCAACTAATATGTTAGTTGTGAGATGATGTATTACGGAACGAGTAAAGAGACTTGCCGGTAACGAGATTGAACTAGGTATTGGATACCGAGGATCGAATCTCGGGCAAGTAACATACCGATGACAAAGGGAACAACGTATGTTGTTATGCGGTCTGACCGATAAAGATCTTCATAAAATATGTAGGAGCCAATATGGGCATCCAGTTCCCGCTATTGGTTATTGACCGGAGACGTGTCTCGGTCATGTCTACATTGTTCTCGAACCGTAGGGTCCGCACGCTTAAAGTTACGATGATAGTTGTTATGAGTTTTATGCATGTTGATGTACCAAAATGAGTTCGGAGTCCCGGATGTGATCACGGACATGACGAGGAGTCTCGAAATGGTCAAGACATAAAGATTGATATATTGGAAGCCTATGTTTGGATATCGGAAGTGTTCCGGGTGAAATCGGTATTTTACCGGAGTACCGGGAGGTTACTGGAACCCCCCGGGAGCTATATGGGCCTTAGTGGGCTTTAGTGGAAAGGAGAAGGGGCAGCCCAAGATGGTCTGCGCGCCTCCCCCTTCCCCTAGTCCTATTAGGACTAGGAGAGGTGGCCGGCCCCCCTCTCTCTCTTTCCCCCCTCAAGGAATCCTATTCCAACTAGGATTGGGGGGGGGGGAATCCTACTCCCGGTGGGAGTAGGACTCCCCTGGCGCGCCCTCCTTGGCCGGCCAGCCCCTCCCCCTTGGCTCCTTTATATACGGAGGCAGGGGGCACCCTAGGACACACAATTGATCCTTCATGATCGTTCCTTAGCCGTGTGCGGTGCCCCCTGCCACCAAATTCCACCTCGGTCATATCATTGTAGTGCTTAGGCGAAGCCCTGCGTCGGTAGAACGTCATCATCGTCACCACGCCGTTGTGCTGACGGAACTCATCCCCGAAGCTTTGCTGGATCGGAGCCTGGGGAGCGTCATCGAGCTGTACGTGTGCTAAGAACTCGGAGGTGTCGGAGTAACGGTGCTTGGATCGGTCGGATCGGGAAGAAGACGTACGACTACTTCCTCTACGTTGTGTCAACGCTTCCGTTGCGATCTACAAGGGTACGTAGATCATACTCTCCCCTCTCGTTGCTATGCATCACCATGATCTTGCGTGTGCGTAGGAAAATTTTGAAATTACTACGTTCCCCAACAATTCCACCGCTGCAACTTTCTGTATCCACGAGATCCCATCTTGGGGCCTGTTCCGGAGCTCCGCCGGAAGAGGGCTGTCATCACGGAGGGCTTCTACATCATCCTAGCCTCTCCGATGAAGTGTGAGTAGTTTGCCTCAGACCTTCAGGTCCATAGTTAGTAGCTAGATGGCTTCTTCTCTCTCTTTGAATCTCAATACAAAGTTCTCCCCCTCTCTTGTGGAGATCTATTCGATGTAATCTTCTTTTTGCGGTGTGTTTGTTGAGACCGATGAATTGTGGGTTTATGATCAAGTCTATCTATGAATAATATTTGGATCTTCTCTGAATTCTTTTATGTATGATTGGTTATCTTTGCAAGTCTCTTCGAATTATCCGTTTGGTTTGGCTAACTAGATTGGTAGTTCTTGCCATGGGAGAAGTGCTTAGCTTTGGGTTCGATCTTGCGGTGTCCTTACCCACTGGTAGAAGGGGCAGCAAGGCACGTATTGTATCGTTGCCATCGAGGATAACAAGATGGGGTTTATTTCATATTGCATGAATTTATCTCTCTGCATCATGTCATCTTGCTTAAGGCGTTACTCTATTTTTAACTTAATACTCTAGATGCATGCTGGATAGCGGTCGATGAGTGGAGTAATAGTAGTAGATGCAGAATCGTTTCGATCTACTTGTCACGGACGTGATGCCTATATACATGATCATGCCTAGATATTCTCATAACTATGCTCAATTCTGTCAATTGCTCAACAGTAATTTGTTCACCCACCGTAGAATACTTATGCTCTTGAGAGAAGCCGCTAGTGAAACCTATGGCCCTCGGGTCTATTCTCATCATATCAATCTCCATCACTTTAATCTTGCTTTGCCTTTTACTTTGCTTTTACTTTTTACTTTGCATCTTTGTACCAAAAATACCAAAAATATTATATCTATCAGATCTCACTCTCGTAAGTGACCGTGAAGGGATTGACAACCCCTAATCGCGTTGGTTGCGAGTAGCTATCTCTTTGTGCAGGTACGAGGGACTTGAGCGTGGCCTCCTACTGGATTGATACCTTGGTTCTCAAAAACTGAGGGAAATACTTACGCTACTCTGCTGCATCATCCCTTCCTCTTCGGGGAAAACCAACGCAAGCTCAAGACGTAGCAAGAAGGATTTCTGGCGCCGTTGCCGAGGAGTCTACGCAAAAAGTCAACATACCAAGTACCCATCGCAATCCCTATCTATCGCATTACATTATTTGCCATTTGCCTCTCATTTTCCTCTCCCCCACTTCACCCTTGCCGTTTTATTCGCCATCTCTCTCTCTCTCTCTCTCTCTATCCTCCCTCTCTATTTGCCTCTTTTTGCCCGTTTCTTGTTTGCCCGTATGGTTGGAATAGTCGTTTATTTATTACTAAACAGAGAACCTAAGAATTATGGATCCTCATCTGCTTGCTAATCTTTTTAAGAGATCCAGTTATGTTGAACCAATTGCTAGTGAGTTTTGTGCACTAGATTATCTTTATGAAGTTTTGCTTGAAATTCGTGAATCTGAAAATTGCGATGAAGTATTTTATGAAGTGATTCACGATAGATCTTTGAATAAAAAGCATGATTGCAATGATGTTATTATAAATTCTATTAATGACAATTGTGCTATTAATATGCAAAACCCTAAGCTTGGGGATGCTAGTTTCGCTATGTCCTCTACTTGTTGCAATGATCATGATTGGGGTGATTCTTCTTATGATCTTGAAAATTTATTTAAGCCCCATGATGAATATGAGATTGATAATAGTGTTTGCAATATTATTGAAAGTGGGTTTGGCAGAGTGTCAACTTTAGATCCCACATATTTGGAGAATGTTCAATCTTATGAAAATCTTGATAAAAGTGGGTTTGGAGAAGTCATGACTTTAGTTAATGTTAATCCCACTATTTTGGAAGTCTGTCAACTTTGCATGCATATGGATCATGTTGAAAATATTTTATGTGATAGCTATTTTGTTTAATTTGCTTATGATCCTACATGTAATTACTATGAGAGAGGAAAATATGGTTGTAGAAATTTTCATGTTACTAAATTACCTCTCGTTATGTTGAGATTGCTATTGTTTCTTTCCTCTTCCTTGCATATGATAGTTTTTGCTTGCCTTGATAATTTGTTTGCCTATAAGATGCCTATGCATAGGAAGTATGTTAGATTTAGATGTGTTTGTCACATGCTTTATGATGCTCCTTTTGTGCTTCAATTCTTGTCTTTCATGTGAGCATCATTAAAATTATCAATGCCTAGCTATAAGGCTTTAAAGAAAAGCGCTTGTTGGGAGACAACACAATATTCCTCATTGCTATTATTCAATAAATAATTTATTTAGCCTCTGTTTTAGTTGTGTTTTTTGTGTTTAATTAGTGTTTGTGCCAAGTAGAACCGTTGGGAAGACTTGGGGAAAGTCTTGTTGAACTTGCTTTAAAAAACAGAAACTTTAGCGCTCACGAGAACTGCTTTCATTTTTATTTGAAAGAGTGATATTTAGTTAATTATTTTTGCAGATGATTAATAGATAAATTCCTCACGTCCAGAAATTTATTTTAGAATTTTTGGGGTTCCAGATCTTGCGCTAGCTACAGATTACTACAGACTGTTCTGTTTTTGACAGATTCTGTTTTTCGTGTGTTGCTTGCTTATTTTGATGAATCTATGGCTAGTAAAATAGTTTATAATCCATAGAGAAGTTGGAATACAGTAGGTTTAACACCAATATAAATAAAGAATGAGTTAATTACAGTACCTTGAAGTGGTCTTTTGTTTTCTTTCGCTAACGGAGCTCACGAGTTTTCTATTTTGAGTTTTGTGTTGTGAAGTTTTCAAGTTTTGGGTGAATTCTTGTGATGGATCATGGAACAAGGAGTGGAAAGAGCCTAAGCTTGGGGATGACCATGGCATCTCCAAGATAATCCAAGGACACCAAGAAGTCAACGCTTGGGGATGCCCCGGAAGGCATCCCCTCTTTTGTCCACTTCCATCGGTAATTTACTTGGAGCTATATTTTTATTCACCAGCATGATATGTGTTTTGCTTGGAGCGTCTTGTATTATTTGTGTCTTTGTGTCTTAGTATGCCACAATCATCCTTGCTGTACACACCTTTTGAGAGAGCCATACATGAATTAAAATTTGATAAGAATACTCTATGTGCTTCATTTATATCTTTTGAGCTAAGTAGTTTTGCTCTATGTGCTTCACTTATATCTTTTGAGCTAAGTAGTTTTGCTCTATGTGCTTCACTTATATCTTTTGAGCTAGATAATTTTGCTCTATGTGCTTCACTTATATCTTTTGAGTGTTATAATTTTGCTCTATGTGCTTCACTTAGATCTTTTAGAGCACGGTGGTGGATTTGTTTTAAAGAAACTATTGATCTCTCATGCTTCACTTAAATCATTTTGAGAGTCTCTTAATAGCATGGTAATTTGCTTAATAATAATATGCTTGGTATTCAATATTTGTGAAACTATCTTTTGAGTGTGTTGAATACTAAGAAAAGATTGAAGCATGATAATTGTTTTGAGATATGGAGGTGATAATATTAAAGTCATGCTAGTTGAGTAGTTGTGAATTTAAAGAATACTTGTGTTAAAGTTTGTGATTCCCGTAGCATGCACGTATGGTGAACCGTTATGTGACGAAGTCGGAGCATGATTTATTTATTGATTGTCTTCCTTATGAGTGGCAGTCGGGGACGAGCGATGGTCTTTTCCTACCAATCTATCCCCCTAGGAGCATGTGCGTAATACCTTGCTTTGATAACTTCTAGATTTTCGCAATAAGTATATGAGTTCTTTATGACTAATGTTGAGTCCATGGATTATAAGCATTCTCACCCTTCCACCTTTGCTAGCCTCTCTAATATCGCGCACCTTTCGCCGGTATCATACACCCACCATATACCTTCCTCAAAACAGCCACCATACCTACCTATTATGGCATTTCCATAGCCATTCCGAGATATATTGCCATGCAACTTTCCACCATCTAGTTCATCATGACACATTCATCATTGTCATATTGCTTAGCATGATCATGTAGTGACATAGTATTTGTGGCAAAGCCACCGTTCATAATTTCTTCATACTTGTCACTCTTGATTCATTTCATATCCCAGTACACCGCCGGAGGCATCCATATAGAGTCATACTTTGTTTTAGAATCAAGTTGTAATCATTGAGTTGTAAATAAATAAAAGTGTGATGATCATCATTCAATAGAGCATTGTTCCAAAAAAAGAGAAAGGCCAAAGAAAAAAAAGAAGGCCCAAAAAAAGAAAATAAATAAAAAGGGGCAATGCTACTATCCTTTTTTCCACACTTGTGCTTCAAAGTAGCACCATGATATAGCGAGTCTTATATATTGTGCTTCAAAGTAGCACCATGTTCTTCATATAGAGAGTCTCATATGTTATCACTTTCATATACTAGTGGGAATTTTACATTATAGAACTTGGATTGTATATTCCAATGATGGGCTTCCTCAAATTGCCCTAGGTCTTCGTGAGCAAGCAAGTTGGATGCACACCCACTTAGTTTCTTTTGTTGAGCTTTCATACATGTATAGCTCTAGTGCATCCGTTGCATGGCAATCCCTACTCACTCACATTGATATCTATTGATGGGCATCTCCATAGCCCGTTGATACGCCTAGTTGATGTGAGACTATCTTCCCCTCCTTTTTGTCTTCTCCACAACCACCATTCTATTCCACCTATAGTGTTATATCCATGGCTCACGCTCATGGATTGCGTGAAGATTGAAAAAGTTTTGAAAAAGTTAGAGTATGAAACAATTGCTTGGCAGCATAGCCAGACTATATGATTTTGTAGGGATAACTTTCTTTGGCCATGTTATTTTGAGAAGACGTAATTGCTTTGTTAGTATGCTTGAAGTATTATTATTTTTATGTCAATATAAACTTTTGTCTTGAATCTTTCTAATCTGAATATTCATACCACAATTAAGAAGATTTGCATTGAAATTATGCCAAGTAGCACTCCACATAAAAAATTCTCTTTTTATCATTTACCTACTCGAGGACGAACAGGAATTAAGCTTGGGGATGCCTGATACGTCTCCAACGTATCTATAATTTTTGATTGCTCCATGTTATATGATCTACTATTTTGGACTATATTGGGCTTTATTTTCCACTTTTATATTATTTTTGGGACTAACCTATTAACCAGAGGCCCAGCCCAGAATTGCTGTTTTTTGCCTATTTCAGTGTTTCGAAGAAACGGAATATCAAACGGAGTCCAAACGGAATAAAATCTTCGAGAACGTGATTTTCTCACCGAACGTGATCCAAGAGACTTGGACCCTGCTCCAAGGAACAAAAGAGGCGGTCACGAGGGTGGGGGCGCCCACCCCCCTAGGCCGCGCCCCCCTACCTCATGGGCCCCTCGTTGCTCCACTGACGTACTCCTTCCTCCTATATATACACACGTACCCCCGAACGATCAGAACAGGAGCCAAAAACCTAATTCCACCGCCGCAACTTTCTGTATCCACGAGATCCCATCTTGGGGCCTGTTCCGGAGCTCCGCCGGAAGAGGGCCGTCATCACGGAGGGCTTCTACATCATCCTAGCCTCTCCGATGAAGTGTGAGTAGTTTACCTCGGAACTTCGGGTCCATAGTTAGTAGCTAGATGGCTTCTTCTCTCTCTTTGAATCTCAATACAAAGTTTTCCCCCTCTCTTGTGGAGATCTATTCGATGTAATCTTCTTTTTGCGGTGTGTTTGTTGAGACCGATGAATTGTGGGTTTATGATCAAGTCTATCTATGAATAATATTTGAATCTTCTCTGAATTATTTTATGTATGATTGGTTATCTTTGCAAGTCTCTTCGAATTATCCGTTTGGTTTGGCCAACTAGATTGATAGTTCTTGCCATGGGAGAAGTGCTTAGCTTTGGGTTCAATCTTGCGGTGTCCTTACCCAGTGACAGAAGGGGCAGCAAGGCACGTATTGTATCGTTGCCATCGAGGATAACAAGATGGGGTTTATTTCATATTGCATGAATTTATCTCTCTACATCATGTCATCTTGCTTAAGGCGTTACTCTGTTTTTAACTTAATACTCTAGATGCATGTTGGATAGCAGTCGATGAGTGGAGTAATAGTAGTAGATGCAGAATCATTTCAATCTACTTGTCACAGACGTGATGCCTATATACATGATCATGCCTAGATATTCTCATAACTATCCTCAATTCTGTCAATTGCTCAACAGTAACTTGTTCACCCACCGTAGAATACTTATGCTCTTGAGAGAAGCCACTAGTGAAACCTATGGCCCGGGGTCTATTCTCATCATATCAATCTCCATCACTTTAATCTTACTTTGCCTTACTTTGCTTTTACTTTTTACTTTGCATCTTTATACCAAAAATATTATATCTATCAGATCTCACTCTCGAAGTGACCGTGAAGGGATTGACAACCCCTAATCGCGTTGGTTGCGAGTAGCTATCTCTTTGTGCAGGTACGAGGGACTTGAGTGTGGCCTCCTACTGGATTGATACCTTGGTTCTCAAAAACTGAGGGAAATACTTACGCTACTCTGCTGCATCATCCCTTCCTCTTCGAGGAAAACCAACACAAGCTCAAGACATAGCATCCTCCAATGCGTCAGAATCCGGAACCTCCGCCACCACCTCCACCTCCGGAGGCATGGCAAGCTGTGATGGCCGCCACCAACGACAACACGCAGATGCTTATGCAACTCTTGCAAGAACAAAACCAAGGAAATCAAGGCCATGGCAACAATGAAGTTCAGTTTGCTACCCTCAACCAGTTCCTCGCAAACCAGCCGAAGTCCTTCAGTAACTGTGTCGAGGCTACGGATGCTGACGATTGGCTCGTGGATATCTGCAAACATTTTGAGTGTAGCAACATCAGGCCTGAGGACTTTGTCAAGTTTGCTTCGTTCCAACTCAAAGACCAAGCTGCTGAGTGGTATTAATAATACAAATATTCCAGAGGAGGTTGTGTGATTACCTGGGATGATTTCCACCGAGACTTCAAAGCTCACCACATTCCTCAAAGTGTTGTTGAAAGTAAGCGTGAGGAGTTCCGTAATCTGAAGCAAGGCAGCTTGTCTGTTTACCAATACAACATCCTGTTCCAGAGGCTCACTCGCTTCGCCAAAAAAGACGTCCCTGATGAAAAGAGCATGATTTATCAATTCAGAGGTGGCCTCACAGAAGATCTGCAACTAGCTCTCGTGCTTTTTGAGCCAAAACAGTATGATGAGTTCTACAACATGGCACTAAAGTAAGAGGCTGCTCAGCTCAAGTGCGATGCTTCCAAGAAGAGTGTTAGGGATGCAACTCCTTCATCTTCAACTCAAGTGGCAGCTAAGCAGCAAAAGTACTGGTTGCCTCCTCCTCCTCTGTTCCGTCAGCCTTATCAGCAGAAGAGCAAAGGTGGCAATGGATCTTCCCACCCACCCAACCTAGTCTTTCAGAACAAACCGCAGTCTCATGCTCCAAGGTCAAGTGCTCCGTATCACTGTCCGCTCTCAGAGGTTACGTGTAACAAGTGTCAGCAGAAGGGTCACTATGCAAACAAATGCTTCAACCAGAGGTGTCTTCCGCCTCCTCCTCCTGTGAGATCTGCCAGCAATGCAGTGGTCAAGCATAATCCCAAGTTTGCAAAGGTCAACATGATGAACACAGCTCAGGCAGAGGACTCTTCAGAAGTAATCATGGGTAATCTTCCTGTTAATGATATTCCTGCAAAAGTTCTTTTTGATACTGGTGCATCGCATTGTTTCATCTCAAGACCATTTGCATCTAAGCATGAGTGGGTTTTCCAAGATTTGCCTAGTCCGTTAGCAGTGGTCTCACCGGGTAAATGCTTGCACGCAAGCTACATGGTTCCGGATGTTTCTATCAAGATGGGTGACTATAAGTTTCTGTCCTCTCCAATTGTTATTGGTAACTCGGATATTGATCTAATTCTCGGCATGGATTGGCTTTCTAAGTACAAGGCTCAGCTTGATTGTGCTGCCAGGCAGATTCAATTGACACACTCGTCTGAGGATGTGATCGTCTTTGCCGCTCGTGATGATACCATTCGTCTATTTTCTCTCAGTGAGAAGGGCGAGCTAAATGCCATCTCTCATATTCCAGTTGTTTGTGAATATCAAGACGTCTTTCCAAAAGAGCTTCCAGGAATGCCCCCTCACCGGGTAGTTGAATTCATCATTGATCTTGAGCCTGGCACGGAACCTGTTTGCAAACGTCCTTACAAGCTTGGTCCAGAAGAGTTGAAGGAGCTGAAGAAACAACTCGATATACAAGAGCGTATGGGTCTGATCCGACCAAGTTCTTCTCCATGGGGTTGTGGTGTTCTTTTTGTCAAGAAGAAGGATGGCACGGACCAACTTTGTGTCGACTACTGTGCATTGAACAAGAAGACCATAAAGAACAAGTACCCACTTCCCAACATCAATGAGCTTTTCAAACAACTCAAAGGTGCTCAAGTATTCTCCAAGCTTGACCTCCATATGGGCTATCATCAGATTCGCGTTCGTGAACAAGATATCCCTAAGACAACATTCAGAACAAGCTATGGTTCTTATGAATACACTGTCATGTCTTTCTGCCTTGTCAACGCTCCTCCAACATTCTCTCGCATGATGAAATTCATCTTCAACCCTTACACAAATGACTTCGTCTTGGTCTATCTCAATGACATTTTGGTCTTTTCCAAGAACAAGGAGGATCATGCCAAGCGCTTGAGATTGGTGCTGGACAAACTCAGAGAATATCAGTTCTACGCGAAGTTTTCAAAGTGCAAGTTTTGGCTCGATGAGGTTCTCTACCTTGGGCATATCATCTCCGCCAAGGGCATAGTTGTTAATCCTGAGAAAGTGTCTGCAATTGTGAATTGGGAACCGCCTCAGAATGTGAAGCAGCTCTGCAGCTTTCTTGGGCTCGCAAGCTATTGTCGAAGATTCGTTGAGAATTTCTCTAAGATCGCGAAGCCTCTTTCCAACCTCCTCTAGAAGCATGTGAAGTATGTATGGACGCCTAAATGTGACGTGGCTTTCAACACCCTGAAAGAGAAGTTAGTCACAGCTCCAGTTCTGACTCCTCCTGATGAATCCAAACCATTCGAGGTTTTCTGTGATGCTTCCCTGCAAGGTATCGGTGCTGTGTTAATGCAAGAGAAGAAAGTTGTGGCCTATACCTCTCGCCAGTTGAAGCCCAACGAAAAGAACTACCCCACTCATGACCTAGAGTTGGCGGCAGTTGTCCATGCTCTTTTAACATGGAGACATCTCTTGTTGGGAAGGAAAGTGGACATCTTCACTGATCATAAGAGTCTCAAGTATATCTTCACTCAGCCCAACCTCAACCTCAGGCAGACTCGTTGGGTCGAAATGATTCAAGAGTATAATTCGAGTATTGAATATACTCCAGGCAAGGCCAATGTCATTGCTGACGCTTTGAGCAGGAAGGCTTACTGCAACAGTTTGATTCGCAAGCCCTTCCAATCGGATCTTTGTGAAGCTTTTCGCAAACTTAATCTCCAAGTTGTTCCTCAAGGATTCCTTGCCAACCTCCAAGTCTCTCCTACTTTGTAAGATCAGATTCGTGAGGCTCAACTTCTTAATGAAATGGTGAAGAAGGTGAAGATTGGGATTGCCAAGAGCCAACCCAAGTACAAGTGCTACGCCTTGATGACAAAGATACTCTATTCTTCGAGGATTGAATTGTTGTTCCTAAGGGTGACCTTCGTAAAGTCATTATGAACAAGGCTCACAATTCACTCCTATCTATTCATCCTGGAAGTACAAAGATGTACCATGACCTCAAGCAGTCGTATTGGTGGACTCGAATGAAGCATGAGATTGCTCAGTTCGTGAATGAATGTGATGTCTGCAGAAGAGTGAAGGCAGAACACCAACGGCCAACTGGTCTCCTCCAACCTCTTGCCATTCCAGAATGGAAGTTTGATCATATTGAGATGGACTTCATGACTGGATTTCCCAAGTCCAAGCGTGGCAATGATGCTATCTTCGTCGTCATCGACAAGCTTACTAAAGTGGCTCATTTTCTTCCTATCAAAGAATCTATCACAGCAGCTTAGTTGGCAGAGCTATATACCTCTAGGATTGTCTCCTTGCACGGTATTCCGCAGTTGATATCTTCAGATTGTGGAAGCATCTTTACTTCTAAGTTCTGGGACTCCTTTCAGAAGGCCATGGGCACCAACATTCGATTCAGCACAGCCTTCCATCCTCAAACTAGTGGACAAGTCGAGTGAGTTAATCAAATTCTTGAAGATATGCTCAGGGCTTGTGTCATTTCCTTCGGTATGAAGTGGGAAGATTGTCTTCCATATGCCGAGTTCTCCTACAACAACAGCTTCCAAGCAAGTTCGGGCAATGCCCCATTCGAGATTCTCTGTGGCAGAAAGTGTTGTACTCCTCTTAACTGGTCAGAGACTGGTGAACGCCAACTTCTTGGCAATGACTTGATCACAGAGGCTGAAGAAATGTGCAAAGTCATTCGTGAAAATCTCAAAGCCGCGCAATCGCGCCAGAAGAGTTACTATGATAGCAAGCATCATGACTTGGCTTTCGAGATCGGAGACCATGTCTACCTCCGCGTCTCTCCAATGAAAGGTACTCGTCGCTTTGGTATCAAAGGGAAGCTTGCCCCTAGATACGTGGGTCATTTCAAGATCATTAGCAAAAGAGGCAATCTCGCCTATCAACTTGAGCTTCCATCCAACTTTGCAAACGTGCACGACGTGTTTCACGTGTCTCAGCTACGCAAGTGTTTCAAGACTCCTGACCGCACCATCAACTTCGAGGAGATTGATCTCCAAGAAGACCTGTCTTATCATGAGCATCCCGTTGCTATTCTTGAAGAAACTGAGTGCAAGACTCGCAACAAGTCTATCAAATTCCTGAAAGTGAAGTGATCACATCATTCCGACCGAGAGGCCACCTGGGAACGCGAGGACCACCTCCGTTCTGAATATCCGGGGTTTTTCCAGTCCTAGATCTCGGGACGAGATCCTTTCGTAGTGGTGGAGTGTTATATTTGTATGTAACTTGCCATATTTGTATTCCAACTCTTGCCATTTTTGGCTCTAAGTTATGATATTCCTTCGTGGTTGGGTTTTGCCCCTTCGTTTGGCTTTTTGTCCATGTCATGCATTTCATATCATGTCATCATGTGCATCGCATTTGCATACATGTTCGTCTCATGCATCCGAGTATTTTCCCCGTTGTCCGTTTTGCATTCCAGCACTCCTATGTCCTCCGGCGACCCCTTTTGCCTCTTTTTGTGTGCGGGTGTTAAACCTTCTCGGAATGGACCAATATTTGCCAAGCAGCCTTGGTACACTACCGGTAGATCGCCTGTCAAGTTTCGTGCCATTTGGAGTTCGTTTGATACTCCAACGGTTAACCGAGGAACCGTAAAGGCCTCGTATGTGTTGCAGCCCAACACCCCTCCAAAGTGGCCCAAAACCCATCCAAACCCCCTCCATCCTCTCGGCCGTTCGATCACGATCGTGTGACCAAAAATCGCACTCTATTTGGACTCTCCTAGCTCCTTCTATGTATAAATAGGTGCCCCCTCCTCCAAATTCGCGGTGAAACACTAAGGAATAGCCCCTACCGCCGCCGGACGTGTCCGTTTCCGCCGGACACGCCCGCACCGCCGCCCGCGGCCAACTGGCGCACTCCATGTGGCGTGCCTCCGCCCCTAACCGCGCCGGCCCTCCGAGCCCGCGGCGGTCCCTCCCCGGCCCGCGCGCCCTCCGCCACCTGCCCCGGGAGGCCGCGCCCGAGGTCGCCGCCCTGCATCACCTCTGCCGCCGTTCGCCTCCACTGGCACCGGCTGCCGCC
>NC_041392.1:483368306-483379438 GCF_002162155.2 Triticum dicoccoides | reverse complement strand
TCGTAGGCGACCGTTCCGGCCGGATCCGGGCAGGAGCCGCCCGGATCTCACCGCCCCGTCCACCGGCGTCCTCTCCGGCGTCCTTTTCCGGCCAGTTCTCGGGCGAACCTCGGGATCCGCGCGAGGAACCCTAGATCTGAGAGAGGTTGACTCTCCAATTTTCTCCAAGTCCCTAGTTCCTTATATTTTCTAGCACTTTTCAACATGCCATAACTTCGCATCTGTAGCTCCGTTTCGCGCGTGTGATATATCAAATTGTTCGTTAGGATGTCCTCTTCATTTCATTCCATTGCGCCATGCTTGTTTGAGTCCATATTCATGCCTAAAATGCTGTAGCAAGAGTGCTATAAAATGTTAGTTCCTGATTCTTATGAGATTATGAGCTTTTGTCATTTTTGCCATGATTAATGTGTGCTGCATATGAGTATGAGCTCTACATGTGTTTTGGGCTATGCCATGCCATCTTTACAGAGGTGTATGCCATGTATTTTTGTGATCAATGTGGTGACTAGAACATGCATGCAAAGTAGCTCTCGTGATGTTGCTGATTTCAGGGACTTAGAATTTCACTAAGTCATTTCCCATCTATTATTTTTATGCCATGTATTCATGTTGCTACAGAGTGATCCATACTTCTTTTGAGTATATTCAGTAAGGATGATTTGATCATATGGTTATGCTCTATCCATCCATGTCCCTGTTTGCATTTATAGAGTACCCTAGCATGACTCAATCTTGCTCTACTTTTGCTATAAAATGTTCCTGGCAGATTGTTTACGTGTTAATCAATTTTGCCAAGGTTGTTGTAGTTGATCCATGCATGATATGAGATTGTTCTTGCCATGTTTAGCTTCATGATCATGTCTTCTTGTTGGGTCTGGGTGTATGCTTAGCTTGTCATGCAATGCCTTGTGTTGAGTGCATCGAGCTTGCAAACATGCCTACGTAACTCTGTTTTTTGCCATGTCCAGTTTTTTGCTAGGTCTGAATCTGTTAACGAAACTTGCTATGTTTATATGGGTGCCATCATATTTTCTGTGCCCTTTTGGCTTATGGTCAGTAAGGGACTTTTGTTATATGCTTTGAGTAGATTCATACCATGCCTTGTGTTGCTATGATCTGATCCTGTAGCTTGTTGTTCTCTTGCTCTAAACATTGCTTCCTGATATTAAATCCTGACATGTTGTAATTTTCACTAAGTCTGTGAAGCTGATATCTTTTGCACTTTTGCCATGCTTGTTTGAACCTGCTATTGTGTGATTTAGACATAGCTCAGTGTTCATATTTTGTCAAGCATCTTAAGTAGATCACTGCCATGTGCTTTGTTGTTATGTTGGTGAGCAGTAGCTTAGTTTCTTGTTGCATTCTAGATGGCATCGTGTTGTTAATCGCAGAATTGTGCCATTCTTGTTTTGCTTGCCATTTGCAAACCGTGCATCCGATTTTGGTGATCTTTATATCGATTTCGACCGAAATCAACTCATCCTTCCAGCGGCGCTCTTGGTTTGCCAAGTTGAGGCCTGGTTCAATCTTTTCCTTCCGGAGCATGCATATGCATTGCATATCACATCCCGCATATCATGCCATGTTTTGCATCATGTTGCTTGCGCATTGCACCATGGTTGATTGTGTTTCCCTTGCTTGTGTTCTTGCCTTGGGTAGAGCCGGGAGACGAGTACGTAATCGAGGAACCCGTTGAGTACACTTACGAGGATCAAGCTTACGTCAACTCGGAGAACTTTGCAGGCAAGATGACCATACCCTCGAAATCACTTCTATCATTGCTTGCTAGTTGCTCGCTCTATTGCTATGCCGCGATACCTACCACATGCTTTATCGTGCCTCCCATATTGCTATGTCAAGCCTCTAACCCATCTTGTCCTAGCAAACCGTTGTTTGGCCATGTTACCGCTTTGCTCAGCCCCTCTTATAGTGTTGCTAGTTGCAGGTGAAGATTGAAGTTTGTTTCTTGTTGGAACATGATTATTGTTGGGATATCACTATTATGTCTTGTTTACTTTAATGCACCTATATACTTGGGTAAAGGGTGGAAGGCTCGGCCTTATGCCTGGTGTTTTGTTCCACTCTTGTCGCCCTAGTTTCCGTCATATCGGTGTTATGTTCCTTGATTTTGCGTTCCTTACGCGGTTGGGTTATAATGGGAACCCCTTGACAGTTCGCCTTGAATAAAACTCCTCCAGCAAGGCCCAACCTTGGTTTTACCATTTTCCACCTAAGCCTTTTTCCCTTGGGATTCGCGGACTCAAGGGTCATCTTTATTTTAAACCCCCGGGCCAGTGCTCCTCTGAGTGTTGGTCCAACTTGTCAGCCGCCGGTGGCCACCAGCGGCAACTCTGGGTTGGCCTACCAGAAGTTTGGACAATCCGGTGTGCCCTGAGAACGAGATATGTGCAGCTCCTATCGGGATTTGTCGGCACATTCAGGTGGCTTTGATGGTCTTGTTTTACCATTGTCGAGATGTCTTGTAACTAGGATTCCGAGTCTGATCGGGTCTTCCTGGGAGAAGGAATATCCTTCGTTGATCGTGAGAGCTTGTGATGGGCTAAGTTGGGACATCCCTGCAGGGTTTTGAACTTTCAAAAGCCGTGCCCGCGGTTATGGGCAGATGGGAATTTGTTAATATCCGGTTGTAGAAAACCTGACACTTAACTTAACTAAAATGAATCAACAACGTGTGTAGCCGTGATGGTCTCTTTTCGGCGGAGTCCGGGAAGAGAACACGGTCTCGTGTTATGCTTGAGCATAATTAGTTCTAGGATCACTTCTTGATCATAGTTTATCGACCGTGCTTTGCTCCTCTTCTCACTCTCATTTGCATATGTTAGCCACCATATATGCTAGTGCTTGCTGCAGCTCCACCTCACTACCTTTTCCTACCCATGAGCTTAAATAGTCTTGATCGTGAGGGTGTGAGATTGCTGAGTCCCCGTGACTCACAGGTTACTTCCAAAACCAGATGCAGGTGCCGATGATGCCATTCCAGGGGATGCGACCGAACTCAAGTGGGAGTTTGACGAGGATTCAGGACGTTACTATGTTTCCTTTCCAGACGATCAGTAGTGGAGCCCAGTTGGGGCGATCGGGGATCTATCGCATTTGGGGTTGTCTTTATTTTGGGTTCCATAGTCGGACCTTAATTGTATTCTAGATGATATAATGCTATATTTATGTATTGTGTGAAGTGGCGATTGTAAGCCAACTCTTTATCTCTTTCTTGTTCAGTACATGGGATGTGTAAAGATTACCCCTCTTACGACATGCCTACAATGCGGTTATGCCTCTAAGTCGTGCTCCGACACGTGGGAGATATAGCCGCATCATGGGTGTTACATACCCCCAGCTCAAATCCCATTTTGGGCCACTTTTTCTTTCACTCTACCCCTGCTTCCCCTTATTCTGTATCCGCACCCTCCTCGTCTGACGCCATCGGTGTACCTCTCCGACCACCCCCAAGCATTTTTTGGACATCCGGAGCCCCCACCCACGCGCCTGTCTGCCTTGGACTACGCCGCCATCCGCCCAAAATTTGTCCGTAGCCACGTACGTTTCGCCCCCCACTGACGCTATCCATGGCGGACATCACCACCGACAGGTGTTCGATCAAATGACATTGAGCTTTTTTAAAACTTCTTGTTGTTTTCTAGAGTAAGCACGATGACAGGCTACATGATGATAGAGGATGACTTGCTGTGCGATGCATGGAAAAAGGTCATAGCCTAGGACTTTGTAGGTATGAGGCAAGGGGGTTCAATCTTTTGGCAGAACTCGTGTGTGCCTCGTTTCATGAGGAAAACAACGACACGCCCTATGACATGCACGTGATCCATGATCTCAATGTGAAGTCCCTAGGCCATCGTCGATGCACCATCTAATGGTAAGTTCTTATTCTTGATATACATGTTGGTCAATTGATTGATTCGCTCAAAATTGTAACTTGATAGTCATCATGTTGTATAGCCTAGACATGTTGCCGTGCTGTACTACAGGACCGAGGGTAGGCCATTTACGTTCAAACATTGTTGGATGAAACTCAAGGGGCATAGTGCATGAGATGACATGTGCAGATTCTGACTCGAGAATCGTTGAATTCGAAAAACTTGTTGAACATTCGGTTATTTCATATGTAGTATTTACATTTGAACTATTGTTGTACTACGAATATTTGTATGTTATTTCATCGATGAATTGATGAATTGTGCTATTTTCCATATGTTTTTAGGTGTTGCGGACATAAGAAAAAAATAGGGACAAATATATAAGGGACATGTTTGGCTGGTTGGCTCCCATATCCGTGTCTGGGGACATGTCCGAATTAGTTCGTGGACAAACAAGGTATCCCTTTTGCAGGTCAGCACTGGGGATGTCCGCAAAATAAAAAGTGGGTCGAGGGCCCATCAGACGTAGCATGCTCTTGTCTCCCGCGGTGTGGAACGGGACCTCCTCCCCGACCTACGTGAGGAAACGTGCATGCCCTACCCCCTCACGGTAGGTTGGGGACAACCTAGATGCATGGGAGGGCTCACCTGTTTGTTTGGCTTTTCATTTTTCTTGCTTTTCAATGTTTACTTTTCTGTTTCTTCTTTCTCAAAAAATGTTTTAGATTTTGAAAACGTTCATGAAGTTGTAAAGTGTTCGTAAATTTGACTTTTTTTAGTTTAAATAAATATTCACGAATTTGAAAATTATTATTGGATTTCAAAAACTGTTCATCAATTTGATAAAATATTTCTAATTCAAGAAATGTCAATGATTTTGAGAAATATTACCGGAATTCAAAATTTTCTCACTTTGCGATTTCAAAAAATGTTTTCAGTTTCCGTAATTTGATCTGGATTTTCAAAAACTGTTCCCAAATTTTAAAAATTGCCATCAATATGAAACATTGTTCTAAATACAAAAAATATTTGCGAGTACAATAGAGTTCACCAAATATAAAACATGTACGCCAATACAAAATTGTTCACTATTTCAAAAAAAATTGCGACTTCAAAATTGTCCGCGGATTCAAAAAATGTTCATGAATTACTATTTTTTTACAAATTTTAGAATTGTTCATGAAATCTAAAAACATTACTGATATTGAAAAAATTCATAATTTAAAGCATGTTCACTAATATGAAAATGTTCACACAATGCAAAATATGTTTACGAAATTTAAAACAATACATGATTTTAACAATTCTTCACGATTTTGAAAAATATATCTAATTTTTAAAATAAATCATGAATTTGAAAATTATTCCCGTATTTCCAAAAATGTTGACGTATTTCAGAAAAATAAAAAGTGTTTGTGAATTTGAATAAATGTGCATTATTTTTAGAAAATATCATGAATTTCAAAAAACAAATGTGGATTTGGAAAACATTCCCGGATTTTTAAAAATTGAGTAGTTCAAAAAATTACAGATTTTTTTAAATGTAAACAAAAGGGTAAAAGAAAGAAAAAATAAAAAAATAATAATAAAGGAAAAATATGTTCAGGGAAAGCCGTAGAACATTCCCAAAACCAGTGGGGACAAAATATCGGAATGTGCCGGCCCATATAGAGGGACAGGCGCGCTGGATAGTAAACGGTTGGTTGCTATTCAACACGGTAGTTTTATCGGGAGCAACTAGTTAACGAGCGCTTCTTCGGGAGCCTCGCAACGATCAGCGCCACTTGGCGCGCTCTTAGCCATTCGCCACGTGTCGTGTTTTGGATGCTCCATCTGGATTTTGTTTTTTTGTTTTTTCGCACGCGTTTTCGGCTTTTTAAACTGTTTTTTATCCCCTTTTTTTGACGTTTTGGTTTTCCCCGTCTTCTTTAGCTTTTCGATAAAAAAATCAAAAAAAAAAGTTTTGCGTGAAAAACGTGTTTCTTTTTTTTCTTTCTTTCGTGAAAGTCATGGTTTTCTTTCGCGAGAGGCACGGTTGCGCTTTAGCGAGAGTCACGGCCGTGCCTTTCGGAAACGGAAAAAACCGCATTTTCTATTTTTTTCGCGAGAGTCATGGTTTTGCTTCCGCGAGAGACACGGTTGTGCTTTCGCAAGAGTCACGGCCGTGCCTCTAAAAAAGGGAAAATAAAACGTGTTTTCTCTTTCTTTCTCGAGTCACGGTTTTGCTTCCGCGAGAGGCACGGTTGTGCTTTCGCGAAAGTCATGGCTGTGCTTCTCAGAAAGAGAAAAAAATACGCGTTTTTTGTTTTTTTTTTCACGAGAGTCACGGTTTTGCTTCCGCGAGATGCACGGTTGTACTTTCGCGAGAGTCACGGCCGTGCTTCTCGAAAACGAAAAAAATGTGTTTTTTTGTTTTTTTTTCCTTCCACGAGAGTCATGGTTTTACTTCCACGCGAGGCACGGGTGTGATTTTGCGAGAGGCACGGGCGTGCCTCTTTCGAAAAGGAAAAAAACCGTGCTCCCGGTTCGGGTTTTTTCGCCTTTTTTCGCGGGTTTTTTTCGTGAAAAAAAAGTTCGTCAAAACCTATCAACATGAGATCTAGTTTTGAAAATCTCGACGCGAGGAATCCAATGATGAAAACGATTCAAGATTTGGACGCATTGTTTAAAAGATAAAATATTTTAAATAAACAGATTTACGAAAAAAGAAAAACTCTCAGGTTACGACAAATGGCGCGCTGCATGTGCGCCACTTGTCACGATTGGAGAAAGTGGAGTGTTCTTTGCAACAAATACTCCTTAATTAATGATTTCGAGTTTTATCTCGCTATAAGCAAAATATATACTCCCCTGGACTGAAGATTATTCATGCGCGCTATAGTACCGGGCTGGCCTCTTACCATTTACATTTCTTAGCTGTCACTTTTTTTTCTGTTCGGTTTTCTTTGTTTCTTCCCGTCTTCCTCTTTCTGTTTTCTTTCGTTTCTCACCTTTTTTTCATTTCTTTCATGTGTTTAATGATTTTTTTCTTTTTCTTTTTCTCTCTCCAAATTTCTTCGTTTTTTTTACCTTTTTGTATGCATCAAGAATATTTTTTATGCACATGTTTAAGCATTTTTAAATACTTAATTAAATTTGTTCGAAAAATACATTGTTTTGATTTCTACTTTTTTTCTTACACATTGTATTTTTTATACATTAGGAATATTTCTTAAACAAACTTTTACCATTTTGGAAATAAATGAATATCATTTTTGAAAACATATATTTTTGGTACTTTTTTCATAACCATTGTATATTTTTTATATACATCAGGAACATTTTATGTATACATTTAGGTTTTTTACGAAATACCTAATTAAAAAAATTTAAACATATTTTTATGTCTATTTTTTCAAACACATTGTACGTTTATTGTATATATCAAAAACATTTTTATACATGTTTACCATTTTTCCAAATACTTGATTAACATTTTTGAAAATTGATCTATTTTCATGTCTATTTTTTTCATTCACATTTTACAGTCTTCATATAGTACGTCAGAATTTTTTCATACAAATTTAATATTTTCCAAATGGATGATTTAAGTGTTCTTAAAACTTGTATTTTTATGCCTATTTCTTCCATACACATAGTACTTTTTTCGTATGAATCAAAAACAGTTTTTCAAATGCATGGTTAAAATTTTCGAAAAAGTTGTGTAACTTTTTTGTAATATATATTTAGAATATTTGAAAATATGAATAAAAGTAAAAAAAAAGAAAAAAGAAAAAATGTAAAAAAGGAGGCTGTGGTCTGCCAAGCGCTGGGCCGGGCCAGTCTCGCGCTCGCGCTCAGGCGAGGCTGCCCGAGCGACCTACGCGCGAAATAGGGATCGCCATGTCCGTGTGCAGCCGTTCCGTTCCAGTTCCACCACCCGCGCCTCATCCACAACCGAACGGGCGCGACATGTGCTCGACGTTTTCCCTCTGAGACCACGCGGCCATGGCGCTCGCCTTCCTCCCGCCCGCGCCCGCAGTCCACCATCCGCCGCGCCCCCTCAATCCCCCGCCGCCCGCGTCCGCCACCAACACCGGATTCTCTTTCCTCTTCCCACCCGCCTCCCGCTGGCCCTCCCTGCAGAGGGCCAGCTCCGCGGCAGCCGGCGGTGGCGCCGGCTCGTCAGAAGCGCCGGCCGAAAGCTCGCTCGACGCAGACCTCCTCCGGAGGGTCTCCGGGGCAGAGGACGCGGACCGAGCGCTGGACATTGTCGCGGAGTCGCTGGGAGGCGGGGCCGGCTCCGGCTCGAAAGCGTCCCTTGACGCGTCCGACTCCAATGCGATAGTAGCGGCGGCGCTTGACCGGGGCAACGTCGACCTCGCGCTCTCCGTCTTCGACGCGATGCGCGCCGGCCTGGCGCGAGGTGAGCCCGCCTTGCTCCTCTGCTATTTTGTCCATTCATGAGTTGCTTGAGTGCTCCTGACTCCGGTGTCCAACTCTGAGTTTGCAGTAGGGCGCTGGGGCTGGGCAAGGCCGGACGCGCGGACCTACGCGTTGCTTGTACAGAGATTGGCGGCGGCTCTGCGCGTTTCTGATGCTATCAGGATAGTCGACTACGTGTCCCGTGCGGGTGTATCTTCTGCAGAGGAGGTGAGGTTTCGTGTTAGGAACTCATGTGCCAGAGGAATGTCGTGTGCTTATGTCATCTGTCGCATGATGCTCCAATCTGGTGTGCCAAGTATCATGCTGATTTCTGACCCATGAATTTGTAGTTTTAGAAAGTAAACGCTGAGTAGATAGATACCTCGCACAACAACACAAAATATCTGGCTGCTATCTATCTCAGTGCTTACTTTCTTCATTTTTCTGCTTTGCAGTTTAATTCTATGTAGACTTAATTTACAACTTTAATCATCTTTGACTGTGGATATGAATAAGTGCGATACAAAATCATTCCCAGAACAATCACCTTGCCATCCCATTTTCATAGCATTTCCATCAAGATATGAATAATTTCTACCAAGAAGTTGCAAATAGAAATTTAACAGATAGCAATAAATGTACTTCAGAGGAGTTTATTTGACAAAGGATTCAGTGGGAAACCATTTATGTATGGCATTACTTTCTTTTTTCCCGCCTTAGACTGATAATAACAGCAGCAAAGAAGAAATTAAGCCAGTTAGCATATTAAAATACATGGGATCAAGTTTCAAATTCGCAAGGTCAAGTACTCTTAGGTGCGTCCATCTGGCGGTTTGCAGAAGGCACACCTTAGTCCACAGTTTGGCGGGCATAACAAATGAAATCAGCTCATGAACATTCTAAGTATCCCAATTTATCCAGGACCTCCTTCGCCTCCTAGGGGTATCTTTGTTTGGGAGCCAACGTATCAAAGTTTGCATGTTGCGTGACTTAATATGCCTAGAATATATCTGCTTTGAATATTAACAGAGTAAAAATTAATTTTGAACAGTTTGGCAGTATTAATATTACAAGATTGCACATTGCCCCACAATAATGCCAGTAGTTCTGAATATCTTTGAAATTTGATAGTTTTGGTGAAAATTGAATATCCAATGTTGACATGTGGGTGCCTTAGTGAATGGAATATATCTTGTACACATTAAATTAGTGCAATTAAGTGTTACAGTAACACATTTTAGTTACTGCAGGTCCCGTTTGGCATAACTGTTCGCTGTCCAACCTGCATGGTGGCAATTGCTGTCGCACAGCCTCAGCATGGAACTCAGGTTCGATGCTTCAGAAGTAGTTGCTTTACTTCTCCTTCACATACTGAATACTACTCATCAGCTTGCAAAACACGGACTTCTAAACAATTTTCCGCAGCTGGATACATCATGGGACGCGAGACAAATGTGACTTGGAAGAATAAGAGGGAAACAATGGGGACGGTAGCTGTTAGATATTGTTAGCACAGGAACCAACATACTGTCGCCAGTAGGTAGGAGCACAGAAGGGAGAGTTCTAGGAATATAAATGCTTTTAGATCCATATGCAAATTGTAATTCTGGTAGGTGGATCTTATTTTGTAATTCTGTCCCTCACTAGGGTTTAGTGACGTGAGGGTTTAGTGACAATGGATGCTTTAGTAAATAGTTTCACTCTTTATGGTCGCACATTGCTATAACTTATAAGCACTTCAGCAGGACATTTTGATAATTTTATATAGGAAACGTATTCTTAACAGTTAACCCTCTCAATTCTCAAGTTTTATATATTCTCCACTTCACCTCTAAAATAGGAACCAATTATTCTACTCTCCTGTCTACCAAAACCGGTTGACATAACCCTCTTGCCACTTTTCACAATGACACCCCCCTCCCCCGGCCGTGCACACCTCTTACCATTGCCAATCTTCACGGTGGGGCATACACATCCCTCTTGCGCGTTGCGTGCTGCCCCCAAACTTCTCCATGGCCCGTCTTTCAATACACCACCACCTAACTCACCTTCTTTCCCGTTTGTTCCATTTTCAAGGTTGCTATAATGCCGTCATCGCCCATTTTCCGCTGGCAAGCTCTCCCAAGTGCTCTCATGGCTGTTGTTCTAGTTCGTGTGGAAATCAGTTCTTTTCCCCCTTTCTTTCTATATGTTTGTGTGACAGCCATGTCCTGCGACAGGCTATTTATCCCTCGTCAAGTCCTACAAGGATCTAGTTGTCAGGCTAGACTGCCACCATGGATAGATTATACCATGCTTGTAGGATTACTTGGACTAGGTCTGATTCTTGCTGTCAACAATATTGCTTCTATTTGTAGGAGACCATTTGGCAGATATGTTACATAGGTATACACATGCAAGTGTGTTAAATACGCAAGAAACCCTTCACAATGGGGAACTATGAACAACTATATACATGTCTAATGCCTTCCACCCCAACTCATGGCAGATCAACAACATGAACACAAAACCTGGAATATTTTTAGTTGGATGCTTTGAATTGCAAATATCGTTATGGTTTTTAGTTGGATGCCCTTCAGGTGGTTTCTTGTTCGAAGTGCCGGTACCAATATGAACTATTTTCTGGAGACGTTACAAGCATCGAGTCAGAAGAAGTGAGGTTAGTGACTGAAACATGTTTTATTCATCAAGCCGTCTATTGGATATTTCTGTACCACCTTCATAATGTTGTTTATTGTAATTTAGTGTCCTTTTAGGCTTTTAATTATGGATTATGATCACTACTTTTCAAAAGCAACTAATACGAACCTTTACCAGCAACATTTTGTTTTG
>NC_041392.1:483358268-483368079 GCF_002162155.2 Triticum dicoccoides | reverse complement strand
TGATATCTTGAATCATAACGAGTCATTGAAAATGTTGAGCTTAATCAGTAATCCGGTTATGGTCTGACTGATACTTTTTTCATGTGTTTTTGGGGGTGGTATGATGGGCAACTCAATGTTGCTCTTGTAATTGGTTTGTGGGGCGGTTCAATATTGCTCCCAAAAATATTGCTTTCCAGGATGCCGAAACGTCTTAAATGTTTGATAACTACACATTGTTCTTCGATGTAACTCTATGACAGGGATGATTTGTGGGCCTTCCAATGATTATTCATTCTCTGCGTACTCCTTTGCATTATGTAAATTGGTTAATTTCTGTTGTTTTACTGTTATCTCACAATACAAATTTTAGTGCTTCATTTCAGTTTTCCAGCAGTTACTATACTTCATGTCGCTTCTAATATTATTTCTCTAAGGATCTTCTCCTACCGAACGCAGCATGGATATTTCAGCTTTTGAGAAGGCCTTGCAATTTATAAATGTGATGAAAGATGATCTTCCAGCTGCCGTTCACTCTATCGTGGTAGCTTTCCTTTCCAAAATGCAGATTAGAAATTAGTCTATTTATATGTTGATGCTATTTACTTTAGACGGAGTTTTACTTTGTTCTTCGTGACACGTGAAATGCCTTAGGGTCTTGCATATTATGTAAAAGTATATGGTGAACTGAATGGAAGTATATTTCATCACATTTTCTGTTAAGATTGAGGCAAGAATGTTTGGATAGAATGTTCGAAATGTAAAGATGATGACGCAGTACAAAATTATCAAAATGTTGCTACCACTAATGACAAACTTGTACCAGTATTTGTTTTAAGCTCCACATCAAAAACATGAACATATCTTGTCATAGTTATCGGAAAATAACCAAACACTTGTCAGTCAAGTCAGCATGACCAAATTTGGTCGTAGAGAATTGGCAACTATCAACTCTAGAGTAAACAGTCCATTATGCCACATACCCAATGTTGCCCCATTCTTAAGTGCTGCTAATTCGACATTCAAGAATTAACTGCCGTTTCTCACTGAATACTGATTGGCGTCCGGAATTTTGTGGCAGCATGCTGGGGCTTCAGGTCAGCCTTTCATGGATGATATCATCTTCTTTTACAATCTATGCACAGTACTGTTAACAGCTTATGTCAATTTGGTTTCAGTTTCTAATTACTGATATGTTTATCTGTCATTTGTGTTGCAGATCCGTACACCCTCAGGAACAGCCCGCACACATAGATTTGCTACCAAGACTGTGGAACTGCCTGCTCAAGGAGGAGAAAGAGTGACCATTTCCTTGGCTGCCCCAGCCAATGCTTATCGTCAGATGGGTCCCCTCAAGATCGCGGCACGCTCAAAAGGGTTTAGTCCAGGAGAACCCATGTGCCTCACTAACCATGTCAGTGGAGAGATCTCAAAGTTGCTAAGAGTGCCATCAAAGAATGCGGGACCATTGTTTCTTAGTCCTTATCTAGTTGGCGGTGCTGTTGCTTTGCTTGCTTCTGGAGATGCTGTTTCTGCATTCATTGATCCAAGCCTCCCTAGACTAATTACAGCAACTGTCATTGCATCGGCTGCTGTTGGGACAACACTAAATCAAGTGATCCTGCCAGAGACACGAAAGGTATGTTTGATTTCCATGTAGCAAAAACATCTAGGGTGTTTCTTTCATTAAAGAAACGAAACAAAGTTCCCTTAAAAAAGAGAGAAAGAAATGAAACAAAGTAGTGATACTCTGAGCAGGTAGGTAAAGATCTAGTCATGTATCACCGATAAATTTGTTTACTATTAGTATTAGACTGTTCCATCTTGCTTTGTTGATGGGTTAGCTCCACCTGATCTTGCCAGTACTTGTTGGCAATACTACCCATTCCGTTAGCATTACTGATGGCAATGATAATTCTAATTATGTTCTCAACCATACTATCAACTTCAAAATCTTTTTCGTGTTGAGTAATGTTTTTTGGAGGTAAATGCAGTGACTATAGTCTTGAACTAGAAAGTGTGGTGTGTATTAACTATCCTGCATGATTTAACTCTTGTGTTTGTCCAGCTTCCGCAAAAGGCGGTAGACATAGTTGCTGTACAGCAGAAACTCTTATCTCAATATGACATGCTTCAAAGTCGTCTTAAGGATCTGAAACAGCTTGTTGAAAAAGAGGTTTGTCTGTTTAATCTCTGTAACCAGTAAATCTTCTGCTAGACGTAAAGTTTTGAAAAGCATAGTGTCCAGAATTATTCCATCGAAGGTGTGGATGCTTGCAAGAATGTGTCAGTTGGAGAACAAGATATTAGCAGTAGGCGAACCATCATATCGGTAATTTTTACAGAAGTTGCATGTTCTTCTATCATACTGGTTTAATTTACTTACTTAAAAAAGCACTGTTTTATTACAATAGTTTCATGTTCTACTGCAGTGTTTTATGAGGAGAATTGAGCATTGTACAAACTAATTTGCAGTGCTCGACGTGGTAGAGTGAAGAGGGTACGAAAAAGCTTGGAAACTACGCTTTTGGCAAAGATTGAGCTGATGGAAAGTTATGCAAAAGTAATACAAGAGACTGTAAATATAAATCTGTATACATTTCGCATGTAATGTATCTGAAATAAAATGTTGAATATGGCATTGCAGTTATGTTCTATGATTGAAATTGAAGTTGAAATGGACTCTGATGTTATCGTTGCTGAAGCAGCAACCGGTGCAGTAAGTTCCTATCAATGCATACAGTATACTCCCTCCGTTCGGAATTACTCGTCTCGGATATGAATGTATCTAGAATTAAAATACGTCTAGATACATCCATTTGTACGGCAAGTAATTCCGAACGGAGGGAGTACTTCCTAATCATTGTTTCTACCATTGTTTTTGTTTTTCTGATTAATTCCGGGCAGATAGCTAATAATGAGTGTTACAATTCAGGAAAGAATATCAGAACAAATTGAACAGTTGATGGAGATTGACAGTCTTGAAGAGGTGGAAAACCTTCGGCCCAAAATTTCTATCGAGCATACCATCGTTTACGAGGAACTAACATTTGCTTCTATAACCATTTCAGCAATGGCGTATACAAGCCGAGGCTAATGATGAAGCAGAAAGGCTTCTTGGTTCAGATTCTTCGGAAGCATTGTCTGCTGAGCGTGTATGATGATATTTTGGTATGGAAGTACATTATTTTGTTTCCCATTTTTCATATAGCTCAGTTCAATATACATGTTTTACTTCCAAACTGAGAACAAAACCATATTCCACTAGGCTTGTCACAGTGACTTGTGAAGACGATGATTCTGATACAGAAGACAAACTGATTACTATGTAGAACCATGTATCCCCCCCATAACATCGAAGTGAATATTGCAAAGAACTTGAGATCTCTAGCAGACACTTGACAGTACAGACCAGGACAAGCTTATGGATAGAAACAAGAGAGAATTCCTTATTTGACACTCTCTTAAAATCATGTTCCTTATTTGACACTGAAAAATTTCTTCCCTATATGACCTATAGTCTTAATTTCTTTCCCTATATGACACTCTAGTTCATTTTGTACACGTGAAAAGACCTTTTTGCCCCTGTACATAATGTGACCAGAAATATGTAGCATTGAGCCTAATTAGGGAAAATTCGTTTATGAGAGTGAGCACACTCAACATGTTATCTCCTCCGTTGGTCTTTTTTGGGATGCATGTGTATTTTGTATACCTGAGCGCATGCATCCAATGTATTTAGAACGTATTCAGCTGTGGGTCTAGTTTCATGCGGTATGGTTTGTGAGTGCGACTGTTTGACGTACTTTTGTACGTGTGCTTTAACACTAAAATGCATTCTTAAAAATGAATGAATTTTTTCAAGCACTTTTGTGTGTGCTTCGGTGATCACCTACGTGCATGCCATTAGTGCATGTGCACGTATTTGCATGGCCCATGCAGGACCTATAGCTGTATGGAAGAAAGTTGCGTGCTAGCACGAACGTACGCCCGGTTCGGTGCAGCCAACATGCGTATGTATATGAACCGGGTCATATGAAGCTAGAATACATGTATTCGCTTGATCGTTAGGGTGCGCGTACGTATTTAAATATCTATGCTCCGCGTACGTATTTAAATATCTACGCTCCGGCAGGCAAGCTGGCTGCGTATATGTACACAAATACGTATAGACAACTAGCCAGACCGGTCAATTAGCACATGAACCATCGAAGGCCTTGGTCATGATTTCTTGTACCGGCTGGAGATTTCCAAAGAGCGAGAGACAAAGGCTCTGTTTGCTTCAAATTTTTTTTTTGAATTTCGTTTGCTTCAATTTGTATCGATGGATTCCGTTGCTGCGCAGGGCCAAAGATTTAAACAACCTTCAAGGGGTTGAGGTAGGGACGCGTTTATCTTAAACAACGTTACATCCATATCGCTCCATAAAAATCGGAACGGCAATGGCCAGCGCCGGACCTTCTCCAGCTGCCTAAAAATACCGAGGCACAACGCACGCACAAAAGGAGGCAACGCACGGCGCACCCACGGGGAGCCACCAAGAGATCCATCCATCATCCATCCGTAGCACGCCTCAAGCATCACGCATCAGCCAGGAGATCGACGCGAGCTCGGCTGTCTTCTGGAGTAGATGGCCGGGAGGGAGGTAGCATAGCCGGCTCCGGCCGTGTTGCGGTTGCTGTCTAGCCGGCTGACTCTGTCCGCCCACCCCGCCGCTTATCCAGAGGAAAATTCCTAAACGTAGTAGACTTGACCTGATTTTTTACCAACCTGCCTAATTCAACAGACTTTTTGAAAGCATATTTGTGGTCACATTATACATATGGGTAAAATGGTCTTTTCACGTGAACAAAATGCACTAGAGTTTCATATAGGGAAAAAAATTAAGACTAGAGATCATATAGGAAAGAAAATTTTCTTCAGTGTCAAATAAGAAACACAATTTTAAGAGAGTGTCAAATAAGGAATTCTCTCTAGAAGAGAAACAAATGAAAGATGCTTACAGAGACAAGAATGTCAAACCCCTGAAGAACCATGAGATGTTCGGGGCAGTTAAGGACTGTGGCTTGGTTTGCTAGTTGCTTTAGCATGTTTCTTGGAGTTAGCAAAAGAATCTGATGCTGGCTTGTAAATGGCTCCGCGTAACTTTTATCACCATTGTGTTGAACAGTGGGGACTGTTACTGTACATAAGTGCGTAAATTGAATTGCAACACATTTTTGTCATGTCCATAGATAATTGCAGATCCTTCAAATCGATGTTTGCGGAGCATCTGTGTCTGTACAGGAGCTATCAATTTACACGCTTTATCTGACAAGAAAAATAAAAGACTTGTGTGATGTGAATGCAAGAGCACGAGCAATAGCATTTCTGGTTGCAGAATAAAAAGTGGCCCAGAACTGAACAAGGAAAATCCCCTCCTGGGCACGGGTTTGCGCTGCTTTGTACAATCAAAAAGGGGTATGCACAGCAAAGACAACTAATCATTCCCTCTTTGCTGCTGGCTATAATTGGTCTAAGTAATGTGTTGCCGGTGATGACCTTTGTTGTTGCAACCACGAAGTCACAGCCCATTCCTTCCTGTGCACCAAGAAATCGAAGCGAGGCAATCTCAGCAAATGTTACGCCAACAACAAACACAACCAGAACAACGGAGCGACGACCAACCCTGTCGGTATTCTGTCTTGCCTCGGCTGATAGTAATTCTGATGAACCACTAATGGTCGAGACACCTCTTTTCAAATCCAGATGAGGGCCCGGCAACAATTTCAACACTTCTTCGATAGATCGCCATCCAGACTTCACTGCATGCTGAACAAGGCGAATGCTAAGAGGCGCGTATCCAGCAAAGACGTATGATACATCATCAGGGGAATCAGGATCCTTTATATCAACTATAAGCTGGAGACCTCTCCTGATAATAGCCCAATTACTCCTCGATTCCCGCCCTTTAACAAGGCCAGCCTTCTCCAGATTGTATAACAAGGGCATGTGCTCAAAGCCATAGCTGTGCAGTATCTCCCGCCTCAGGTAGTCAAAACTCTTCCTCGGCAACCCAGCATTTGTAAGGGAAAATAACACCAGAAGGCGAAGCACAGTCTCAATAGGCTCTTGCTTCTGTATGATCTCCTCAATGTACTTGTAACACGTTTCATAGTCCTTCGCCTCCAGCATCTTTTGCTCAATCTCTACTCGGGCATGAAACAAGGGTTTTCCAGCAAACGACTGCAGATGGTGCGCCAAATTAACATGCCTGGTTATCTCCGGTAGTGAGTGTAACCTCTTCACAAAATCCTTGAGCTCGGAAACCGACTGTGTGTTCATTGATTTTACCTGCGCGTAATCTTGCTGAATAGACGTTGCCTTTTGGTGGACGACCCGAAGCACAACATGGAAGCTGAGGTCTCGAATCTCCCTGTACAACTTATCGCTCGAATTGAGCGGAACCTTGATCTTTTTCCCATCTTGTTGGGCGCGCATGATGCCGGCATCAACTTGCACAGATCCGTTGTGAATTTCCAACATCTCGTCTAAGAGGCCTTCATACGTTAGCTGAGAGCACATTGGTGTCACCATGTCCACCTCTCGATCTAGCAAGATAACGGTCTCTATCTCTGGAATCCCCATGTCATCCATGTCGACAGGGTCTTGGAGGTGCATATGGTTGAGCAGCTGGGCAGCTTTGGTTGATGCCACACCCTTGGCTCTAACATTGGGGATGACTCCAAAGGCAAGCTCTAGCCTATGAATAGCTTCTGCAACGTGCCAGGCAGAAGTCGCCGTATCCCCTTCCATAAGGTGACATTCCTGTGAGGAATAGTCATCATCACCAAGCTCAAAAGAAATGACATCCTCATCCAAAGGAACCAGATACAAGGGGTATTCTCCGATTATTGCCAACTTTTGATGAACTTTCTCTTCCTCCAGAATCATCTCACAGGCAACTAGACGACGTGGCACGAAATAGAGGTGGTATTCCCTCTGGAGCCCCTTGGATTCGTCGTTCTTGATTTGATTTGCCACGAATTTCATCAAGCTGAGCTGCGACCGAACAAGGTACACCACCTTGGGGCACTCCGTCTGCAGAGGCTCGGCGGAGAGGACCCGCAGCTCCGTGACATGTTCCTTTAGCGCCGAGGTGTGCAGGATCAGCGAGAGGGTGCCCGCGAGCTTCGGATCGATGACCAGACACTTGTCCCCCCTGATGCTCTTGATTATGCTGACGAGTTCCTTCTGTGACTGCTCCCTGAAGGCAGTGAGATTGAGCGGCGCGTTATCGAGGTTTGGGATCTGTGCCATCGGGGCCCGTCGGGCGTCAATGGCGTCGGGGTGGGGTGGCCGGGTGGAGTGGGCTTCTCCTAGCGATGAGGTAGCTGCTCCTGGCTGACGGCGGGACCCGGGCGTCGACGGGACGGAGGTCCGGCGGGGATGGGGCTTGCAATTGGATGGCCGGATCTGCCGGCGGAGGAGTGGAGTCGGGCGTGGCGGCGCTGTAGGGTTATTATACGAGAGTGAGAGGGGTAGCTATATAAGAGCATCTCCAACAGGCGCTGCTCGCGCCGCTCGCAAAAAACATATATACCGCACGCGCATCGGCTGGTTTGACGCGGCGCGCAGCGCTGGTTTCAACAGCTGCGCTAAAATGCAGCGCGCGCGTCGCTCCAGCAGCCGCCAAAATGCAGCTCGCGCGACCCGTCGGTGCATTGCATATGGCATTTTTCAACACAAAATGATGAACATTTTTAACACAATAAAAATTTCACACAAACAAGTTGATGAAGTTCATGCCCACAAGTTTAAAATCATGCCTACAAGTTCATCCAACCAAGTTCAAAATGCAAATCAAGTTCAATACACAAAGGAAAGACACATCATTCCTCGTCCTCGTCGTCGTCTTCGTCCTCGTCCTCATCTTCGGAAGACGATTCTTCCGCCTCCGAAGATGAATCTCCCCCCCTCTCCTCATCGCGCACCGCATCACGTGAAGCCCCGACGGTGTTGGCAAGATCTTTAACGGCATCTTCATGGGAATGTGTGCGAGGAGGCTCATCGAAATACATTCCGCCCATGGCGGCCGGAGGTGCACCCATGCCTCCCATGAGAGAAGCAAAACTCATGCCTTCCATCGTGGCCATAGCATCGGGGGGTGCTTCAAAGCCAGCCATGCCTCCCATTGCACCTAAACCGCCCACGATACCTCCGAAGCCACCCATGGCGCCGAGGCCACCGCCACCCATTGCACGAACCATGGCTCTTTTTTGGATCAAGACTTCTTGTTGGGCAAGATTGACATACTTCTTTTGCACCGCATTGAGGTTAGTGGTGTCCAAGAAGAACAAGTGCTTCTCCCATTCCAACAATCTAGTTCGCTCCTCATTGGTCACCTTCCTCTCCTCCAAAGCCACCTTCCTCTCCTCGGCCGCCACCCTCCTCTCCTCGGCCGCCAACCTCCTCTCCTCGGTCGCGGCATCTTGGGTCCTTGCCATTTTCCTCACCTCGCTGGCTTCTTTTCTTGCCTTCACAATAGCTTCCATAGCATTTTTAAGCTCATCATCTCCTTTCCTCTTCTTCTTTTGGGTTTGGTCTTTCTTGCACCCATCCGGTCGCTTTGGCTTCGAGTATGAAACCGAGTTGGGTGTAGGGCTTCTCTTGCCGTCATCACTTGATGCATCATCCTCCTCATCATCATCATCCAACTTAATTATTCGCTTCCGTTTGTCGCTCAAATGCAAATCATCCAAATCTTCACGCTTCTTCCATTTCTCATCATCCTTCAACACATCATAGCAATGAGGCAAAGTAAAGACCCTTCCTTTCTTGATCTTCTCCTTCTTGGTTTTCCTCTCCTCTTCTTTGAACAAGTTTTGCGCAATGTTGAACTACATGAAAACAAAGCAAGTTAGCACCAACAACAAGCAAAACAAAGCAAGTTTAGCACCAACATGTAAGATGAAATGGCACTTACTCTATCGTCCTCATTTGTGCCACTTGGGTTCAACTTGTCAACCGCCTTTTGACAAGCCGTCCATCTTTGACAATCTGAGTTGATTGTCGACCACCGGGACCTAAGTGATCGGTTGGAGCGGTCAATTCCACTCACATTGCGAGCATCAAAGTGTTCCTTCATCCGGTTCCAATAAGCATCTCTATTTTGATCGCCTCCAACGGATGGATCCCTCGACACTTGCAACCAAGTATTGCATGGTAAGATGTCATCGGTGTTGGTGTAATTGCCCGCTCTTCCTTTCGGTGCGTCGACAATGCCCTCACCCTCCTCGTCCACCTCGAACTCATGGTCTTCAAAATGCATGTCATTGGTTTGAGACCAATGCGAATTGTTGGAGCCAACACCCATCGTTGACATGTATGCATCATCATTGAGACTACAATTTTTTTGCACAATGCAAATAAGCTATCTATATGTGACGAATGCATTCAAAAAATAACAAAAAAATGAAAAGTTAGAATTTTTTTACCTTGGAGGCATTTCGTCGAACATGTTGTGCGCGCCGACCGTCGGCTCAACGAGTGAGCTTGCCGGCGCTTCGGCAGCCGCCGCGCCCGTCGCACGCCCCGTAAGCTTCTTCCTCTTCGCCTTGGAGGTGCCGGAGCAGTCCGCCGCCTTGTTTTTCTTCGCCGATGTCTTGCCCTTCTTTAGCCGCGCCGCATTGGGGAGCTTTGAGGAGGAGGGGGCGGTGGCTCGGGCCGGCGCCGGCGCGACGCCACCCGCCGCCGAGGTCATCCGCGGCGGCATGAAGAGGCCGCGCGCGAGGCTGCTCGTCGGAGGAGCTCCGGCGGCGGCGAGGCCAACACCACCCGGGCTAGGGTTTGT
>NC_041392.1:483336906-483357897 GCF_002162155.2 Triticum dicoccoides | reverse complement strand
GCGGCTATAGGACGGGGTGCCGGCGCGTGCGTCCATGGGTGCGGGTCGCCGGCGCCGGCGCGCGCGGGGCTTTGGAGGGGGAGAGAAGAGCGCGCAACGCGAGCGTCGAGTGTGCCGCGCGCGGAAGCGGGCGCCGCAAATACACCGCGCGAGGTACCGCTTCCACGCGCGCGCCCAACTACTTATACCGCGCGCGCGGTTATTGCGCGTCCGCTGGAGCCATTTGCCGGGTTGCGTGCGCGTTAAAACGGGCGATTTTGTGGCGCGGCGCCTGTTTAGCGCGCCTGTTGGAGATGCTCTAAGAGTTCGGTTATCGGACTCCGTCCATGCAACGTACCCGGTGAGAAGGCTAGGTTTTAGTTCCTCGCGGTTACGATTACGTACGTGGGTGGCGATCGATCCGGCCTTGAAGAGGTTGATGGCAGAGATGAGGGAGGAGACCGCGAGGGCCGGGGAGAGTGAAAGGCTGAAGACGCTGCATGAGGAGGCGGCTCACCCGAGGAGCAACTCCGACATGGACCCGGGGGCGGGTTACTTGAGGAGGAAGACAACCGAAGCCGGGGAGATGAGAGGCAGGACGGCGGTGGAAGCTGCAGGTGAGGAGGACTACGAGGCCGACATGGCTGCCAAGTTCCGCCATCGCTGGGAGGAGCGATGGTCTGGCTATTTCGGCTCCTTTGAGGACACCGGTAAGTATAAAACACTACAAGAAATGTGTTAATCCATGACGGATTTCTGGTGACGTTCTCAGAAACTGTCATGATTGATGACAGATTTGTTTGGTTCGTCATGAGATCCGTCACGGATTAATGAGATGAGAACAAACTAAACTACACTGACGCCCTTACGATGTACCGTCACGGATACCGTCATGAATCGACCATCTGTACACCAAGCAGTCCGTCATGGATGACTCATACTGATGTGTCACATGTGTTCTACCCACATATGTCCGCCTTAGTTTTTTTAAGTTGTTCAAACTGTCACATCCGGCCTTCTAGTGCTTTGTTTTAGGAAAACCTAATGCTGCTGCAGTGTGTCCCGACATTGCTTTTTTAGGGGAAAAAGGACTACTACTTTTTTTAGGAAAAAAAGAACTATTGCTGTTGTGTCGTCCAGACGTTGGGCTGCTCTAAGTTTTTTTTTGTACAGAAAAACATGATGGGCCTTCTGATGCTTTTTTTAGGAAAACGGAATGCTGCTGTTGCGTGTGCTGTCCCAGCGTTGGGCCGCGTTAAGTATTTTTTCAAAGAGAAAATTTGTATGATTTCTTTAAAAAGTCTTTATCTTTAAATTAAAAAAAGGAGAAGCAGCTAAAGGCATCGAACTAGGGACCTCTCACGCGCGCGCGCACACACACCTAAATGCTTTTATATGTTCTTATAGATAATGACCCGCAAAAAAAGTTCTTATAGATAAAATGGGCCAAGTTTTTCAGCTTTTAAAAAGGTGATTGAAACGGGGATTTGAACCACATAGCACTAAACTCTACGTTCCAACGAGCCAAATTATTATGTACAACGAGCCATGTTTTTTTAGTTTCTATAGTACATTTCACGCGTAGGTAACAATATGTTTTTTCTTTTGCGAAAAAGCAACAATAGTTATGTAATGTACAACTTAACGTCAATGTATAGCAAACATTCGTGAAATCTCCTAAATTTTCGTGTCCCTCTAATGAATTAATAACATTGTTCCATGCCCATTTATAAGAATTGTCTATTGTATTTTGATATTATTATCATTTTTTTCTAATAGGTTGCAAATAGAAGTTTCGAGTTATCCCCAAGTATCTTCTGACATTTTTATTTGTTTCTAAGATATGAGCTAAAATAAAAAATATTTCCTTAAATATCTTTTTTGAAATGTTTAATCCTTATTTGACTTACATATACATGAAAATGGCAGTACCTCTGGTAACCACACATAAATGCATTTAAACCATAGAAAATATTAAATAATCTCTAAAATTATTGAAACTGCTACAGGACAAAATATATATATTATAGTACATGTGAAAATTCTATAGGAGTATGCCGCATGTTTTGATTAAAAAAAAGAACATCACATGAATAGAACACGAAGACGAGACACGAATTCTAAGCGGTAATGTAACGCCCCGAGACCGATGTGCCAGGTGTCGTGCAGTTATTCGCTGTAGTTGCCATGTCATTTGCTTGTGTGTTTCATTTCATCATGTCATCATGTGCATTGCATCATCATGTTTTAAAACTTGCATCCGTCCTGGTCTCCTCGTTCCTTCCGTTGTCCGTTCTGAGCCCAGACACACTTGCACGCGCCCGCGGCATGTCCGAAATAGTATTTTATAAGTGGCCGGAAAATGTTCTCGGAATGGGATGAGAGTTGACGTGCGGTCTTATTATAGTGTAGGTAGACCGCCTGCCAAGTTTCATCGCGTTCGGAGTTCGTTTGATAGCCCAACCGTTAAACTATAGCGGCATTATAGCCGGTCTAACGTCGGACGTTTTCGGTCTCCGGAAACAGTCGCCGGGCCTCCCTCTCTTCTCTTCTCTCAGCTCGAGACCGTCTGCACAGCCCACCTAGTCCATCCTCCTTCCCCTCTTCGCTTCCGGAGTTGCCCGATGCGATCGCGCGGTCCGAAACCCTCTCTGCACAATGCATCGAACCCCTCACGCGAGCGCCCGAAAGCTGTCCCGGACCCGACTCGGACAGTCGTTACCGCTGTGTCCGGATCATCCCCAAACATCTGCAAAATATCTTCGTTTTATTATTCGGGCTATTTAACCTGTTTATTTACGACCGCCCGATTATAATCGGACGGACCGGATTAGTCCCTACCTAGTCCCCTGCCTATATAATCAGACCAAATCCCTAAATTTTAGGGATCCATCCCACCGCCGCCACCATCTTCCTCGGGATCCAGATCCACCCATGCTCCCTCGTTTTCCACAGCGAGCCAACCACTACATCGGAGCCGCCCGAATCCCGCAGCGCCTCCTCCTTCCTCAGTCGCGCCGCCCCTGCCTTCTGGTTGATCCCCTCCTCCACGAGCTGCCCAGCCGGGCCTCTCCTGCAGCTGAGCCCCTTCCTCGCGCGTCGGTCTCCTCTCGCTGATCCGCCTCGTCCCGGAGCAAGCTCGCCGGTGTTCCTCGTCGTCCTCGCGCTGGTGGTCGCCGGCCACCCAAGAAGCAGTAGTCCGGAGCCCCAGCTGCAACAACCTCGACCCGCGCCGTCTTCCCCGTCAACCACCTCGAGCGTGGGCCTCGTCCAGCCTCATCGTCCCCGACCTCTTTTCCGGCTGGATCCGCCCCCAGCGCCGTGGTTCCCCGGCGCCTCGAACCTCCCCTGCTTCGTCGCTGCTTGAACTCGGGCACGCTCCCAAGACCCATGGCGCCCCTCCCGTGTGCGCCTCTTCTCGTCCTCCGCGCCATTTTTCCCGTTGGCCCTGAGCGCTGACCCAATCGCCCCGCCTCATGGTCTGCCGTCGCCGCCGGAGACCAAGCAGCGCCGCCCCGCCTGCTTCACGCCTCTCCCCATGCCCGGATCCGCCGCCGCACGCACATGGGCCGCCTCCCCTTCAACCGTTGACCGCGGCCCCTGCACCCCCTCGCTCGATCCAGGCGGGATCGAGGAGCGGGACGAGCCCCTCCTCGTGGGCCTCCGCACCAGCCCAGCTCGCCCGCGCCCGAGTGGGCCACCTCCTCCGAACCGGGCTAGATCCATCTCCCACCGGCCTGCTTCCCCAGCGCGAGCGCCCCAAGGCCCAGCTCCAGCCGGCCTCGCCTCGGCCTCCGTCCTCTTCATTTTGGGCCGCGCCTCCAAAGCCCAGGGGTGAGCCGAACCCCAGCGCCCCCTCCTCTTGTTTTTTTACTCTTGTTGGGCTGCCCAGTGCACTGTTCAGATTCGGCCCGATTCATGTTTTTTCCTGCAGAACGATTTTGCCCATTTATCCAGAGATTACCAGTTTTACAGATTAGACCCTCATGTTCATGCATTTAATAACTCACGAACCCTGCATCGGATTAAAATGTTTTATATATGAAACTTGCTCAGAATTTTGTGTAGATTAATAATATCCAACTTTCATCTATGTTTGAGATGATAAAAATGCTGTTTGCATTAATTTGCTCCTATGCCATGCTAAAATGCTTTATTTCATAACTAAATAACCGTAACTCCGATTTTAATAAATTATATTTGTAAATGGGGTAGAAAAATGTCTAGTTTAACATGGTGCACTCATCTTGCATGTTTAACAACTCTAAAATATTGTTTAGGGCAGAACAGTACCAAATCTAAAATATGCTATGGGGATTTACCGGAATTGTTGTTCGTTGCTTCCGGCCTCATTTAAACTTGCCTAGATAGGTAGTTTCGTTGTGCTTCACCTCTTGCCATGTTAACCAACATTTAATATTGTTGAGTACATAAACGAGATCAAACTAAATAACTTGTTGTGGTGTTTCGTCAATATGCAACTCGTTGCATATTGATCTCCACTTAATTTGTAGAACTGCTTGTGCACCTTGCCATGCCATGCTTCATTAAACCGGACATGCATCATACTCGATTGTGCATCATGCCATGTTGTTGTGGTGGTTGTTTACTATGTTGTGTGCTTCTTTTCCGGTGATTGCTTCTTCGGGTTGGTTCCGATAACGTCGAGGTTGTGAGGATCCGTTCGTCTACGTCCGTTTGTCTTCTTCATGGACTCGTTCTTCTTCCTTGCGGGATTTCAGGCAAGATGATCATACCCTCGAAATCACTACTATCTTTGCTATGCTAGTTTGCTCGCTCTTTTGCCATGCCAATGCTACGATGCCTACCATTTGCTTGTCAGCCTCCCAATTGCCATGTCAAACCTCTAACCCACCATGTCCTAGCAAACCATTGATTGGCTATGTTACCGCTTTGCTCAGCCCCTCTTATAGCGTTGTTAGTTGCAGGTGAAGATTGAAGTTTGTTCCTTGTTGGAACATGGAGATGTTGTTCCTTGTTGGAACATGTTACTTGTTGGGATATCACAATGTATCTTATTTAATTAATGCATCTATATACTTGGTAAAGGGTGGAAGGCTCGGCCTTATGCCTGGTGTTTTGTTCCACTCTTGCCGCCCTAGTTTCCGTCATATCGGTGTTATGTTCCCGGATTTTGCGTCCCTTACGCGGTTGGGCTATAATGGGAACCCCTTGACAGTTCGCCTTAAGTAAAGCTTCTCCAGCAATGCCCAACATTGGTTTTACCATTTGCCACCTGGCCTTTTTCTTTTCCCTTGGGAGTCGCGCTCCTGAGGGTCATCATTATTTTACCCCCCCGGGCCAGTGCTCCTCTGAGTGTTGGTCCAACTGTCAGCTACCGGTGACCACCAGGGGCAACTCTGGGTTGGCCTACCCGTACCTAAGACAATCTGAGTGTGCCCTGAGAAAGAGATATGTGCAGCTCCTATCGGGATTTGTCGGCACATTCGGGCGGTGTTGCTGGTTTAGTTTTACCCTGTCGAAATGTCTTGTTGTACCGGGATACCGAGTCTGATCGGAATGTCTCGGGTGGAGGTCTATTCCTTCGTTGACCGTGAGAGCTTGTGATGGGCTAAGTTGGGACACCCCTGCAGGGATTGAACTTTCGAAAGCCGTGCCCGCGGTTATGGGCAGATGGGAATTTGTTAACGTCCGGTTGTAGAAAACCCGAAGTTGACCTTAATTAAAATACATCAACCGTGTGTGTAACCGTGATGGTCTCTTTCCGGCGGAGTCCGGGAAGTGAACACGGTGTTGGAGTTATGCTTGACGTAGGTAGTCCAGGATCACTTCTTGATCATACCTTTATCGATCGTGCTTTGCCTTCTCTTCTCGCTCTCATTTGCGTATGTTAGCCACCATATATGCTAGTCGCTTGCTGCAGCTCCACCTTATTATCCCAGCCTTCCTATAAGCTTAAATAGTCTTGATCTCGCGGGTGCGAGATTGCTGAGTCCCCGTGGCTCACAGATACTTCTAAAACCAGTTTGCAGGTGCCTATATTATTGAGCAGGAGAAGCAACCAAGCCCAAGGAGGAGCTCGATGAAGATCTTGCCCTTTGTGTTGTTTCGTTTTAGTTGATCAGTAGTGGAGCCCAGTTGGGGTCGATCGGGGACCTTTGTCGCATTTGGGGTTCTTCTTTTATTTAGGCTCCGTAGTCGGGCCCTGATTGTATTTGGTTGTTGTAATGCTTTATTCATGTATTTGTGTGAAGTGGCGATTGTAAGCCAACTATGTACCTCTTTCCCTTATGTATTACATGGGTTGTGTGAAGATTACCTCACTTGCGACATTGCTTTCAATGCGGTTATGCCTCTAAGTCGTGCTTCGACACGTAGGAGATATAGCCGCATCGAGGGCGTTACAAGTTGGTAATCAGAGCCTTCCCCGACCTTAGGAGCCCCATTGCTTGATCATTTTTAGCGGCCGAGTTGTGTCTAGAAAAATGTTTTGAGTCATTTAGGAATTATATATCGGAGAGTTAGGAATTCTTTTTACTCCCCAGTCTCTTCATCGCTCTGGTGAGGCATCATGACGTAGAGTTTTGACTCTTCTCTTCTCAAATTTCACTAAAAAAAATTTTAGGATCACGCGGGTATCTTGGAATCGTTCCGATGGTTTTATGACGAGAACATTGTCTTGGTGCCTCCTGTCAGGGGTTTTGTGGAAGTGTCCCGGGGAGTTGAGCTCTGAGGTGTTGTCATCATAATTTTATCGTTGCAGTTCTGGATTACCTGAGTTTAGTACGCCGACATCGAAAATCTCTTTTATGCAGTTGTTGGTGAGATAACCTCGACGCCACCCAGTACTGGGGCGGGAGTTCGGGAGTATCGCCATAACTTGTATAACGGATGATTTTCGAAGGTTGAGGTAGAGGATTTCCGAAGGTTTCTTGGTTATGTGTTGAAGGATGGATACAGCTGGATGTAGGATTTGTTAGTTTGGGTGAGATATTATGCTTCCCCTGTATCCCCAACACCTGATTGCATAACCGGAAAATTTCGGGAGTTTCATAGGTGGGAATTCAAGTAGCTCTTAGGATATCTTTCCGACAGATGTATGATATGAAATTGGGGTTCGACGTCTAGTGGTCCGCCTTTCCACGGTCGTTTTTACAGTGGTCTCGTTGTGTCTTAAAGAGTCCTTGGCTATGCCGACTCGGGGACGCTTCGTATGTCATGTGCACTGCCTTGTACATGATGGTGCTGTACGATCGAGCCCGTGTAGGCCCCACCACGAAAACTTCGGACGAAATCTCTATCATATGTTTGTTCCGGCTTATTCTGCAAGCAAGTCCTTTGTTTTTGTTTTGAGTTGTGGTATTCGAGTTGCTTCAATGTCAAGTGTTGATTCCATACCTTTCCGAAATGGTGTTCTCATACTCCGATGTGAATACCAATCCTTCTCGACAATCGAGATTGTCATGTCAATCCTTCAACCAGCGTCTTTCTCTTCAAGTGGATCCGATCATTTCAACATTCGCAAGATCACCTCTCAGTTTTCTCAACGGTGTTTGTTTCATCCGTCCCAAGTTGTTTTTGTTTTCCCACCCCTTTTTTCTTCAAGGACTCAGATTTCTTAATCGAGTATCCATTTTATTGATGGGAAGTTTCTCCATTCTTTTCCGTCAATGTTCTTATCCGGTGATTCTCATGAAGATTCTAATGGAGCTTCAAGTTCGTCATTCCTCATTCCTTTCTCTTCTCCGGTGGATTCAAGTCAAGATTTGTCGATTATATCCCTTTTTTTCTCGTCTCAAATACCTTCTCTTGACGGTGCTCCTCATATTTATTCATTTCTCGCTATTCTATTGTTCCGGAGTGCTCAAGATATCTCGAAGATTCGTGTTTCCACTCTGCATTCGTTCAAGCTCTTTCGAGATTGGTATCTCATTCAAGTCATTTAATTCAACCGGTGCAACATCTCTTTTAAATCTTTTCAACGGTGTTCTTTTGAGTGGGCCCTAACCCACAGGTCTTTTCCCAGGATCTTACCTGACTCTTCTAATTCTCCCGGAGATGTCCTTAAAATTCTTTTCGAAGTTTGACGTAAGAATGAGTTATCATCAGTCAAATGCCATCTCCTAGATCTTTCACAATTATTTTTCATCGTTGGCTCAACCTCTTCGTTTTGATTCTTTCGGAGTGTCTAAATAATTCTTGGTGGTGTTTCTCGTTGTCATTCTCATCATTTGAAGACCGAAGAAGAGTTTCTCTTTAATCTTGCTCTATTCTCTTCAAGATTCATGGTGCTAGCTTGTTGCCATCCTCTCATAATTGTTTTGATCGTGAGAATTCTTTTCATCCATCCGGAGTTATTCAAGAGTCTTCTCAGTTTGTCGTCCGGAGTCCATCAATTCAGATTTATTCATTCTCAGTTTGCAGTTATCATTCTCCGATCTTACCGGTGCCTTGTTCAAGTGATCTTTAATCGGCTCGTGCTCTCTTCGTTCTCATGTATCTAAATACCCTAAAGTATCTTCATTCATTTTGCAATTCTTCCCGGTGATTTGTGCATTTGCTACGTTCAATTTCAATTCTTACGGTGGTTCGTTCAAGAGTTCTCTTTCTTTGTTATCATATCAATTCATTCGTTCTTTCCAAATCCTACCGGTGGTTCGTTGAAGACCTTCTCAAGTTTACGCCATATCTCTCTTAATCCTTTCTACAAGAATAAGTGGTATGCCAAATCCGTTGCTTGTCATCAATTTAAATTGGTGAAGGATACGCATAACATAATTCTTATTCTGGTTTCATCCAAGTGATTAATCCTTTCCTTCAGAGTTTGTCCAGGAGGAATAAATTCTTGGCTGCTTGTTGTTCATCTTTCTTCCGGAGTTCTAAGTTTTCCGCATTATCTCGTCGTGAAGCTCCATCTAAATCATCGCAAGGCTTCACCTTGTGTTTTCAACTTCTCTTTCTTTTTATCATCCTTTTATTATCGGAGTTCTTCATGGAGGCTCTACATGATGGTTCATCAAGGATTTATATTTCTTCTTGAAGTGTTCATCGAGATTCTTTTCTAAGAAACTCAAGCATTCTTCATCTTGCTATCCGGAGTGCAATTTCTTTCTACCGTATCTTTGGAGGTGGTATTATGTCCTTCTTGATAATTCCCCTTCGTTGCTTCGTGAGTCACAAGTTATCAAGAATGAGATATTTTAAATCCATCAATCTCTTCTTTGGAGTTATCTTGAGTTATATTTCACCTAAAGCCTTCCCTAAGGATTGTTGCCATTTATGGTGCTTGTAAATGATCCAAGTACTTCATTTATCCTCCCGGTGAAATAAGTTTCTCGTCTCCTCGTTCATATTAATCCAATCAATTCTTTTCCCGTGAGTGGCAGGCTGTCACCTCATAATTTGAGATGTTTTCCATAAGACCATATCAAGTTTATTCTTTTCGTTGTGGATTGTTTCAACAACTCCGTGTGACCCTTCTCTTTAAGATGCTTTTCAAGCTCATTGGAGGTAGAAGATGTTGTTTTCTTCTCCGCTCTTTTGTTCCGTCGATACAACTTCTATTCTTTCGTTCCGGAGGCATCGTGTTGTTGTTCTCTTCAACCCATCTTCTTGTTGTGTCAAGATCATGTTCTTTTCGTGCTTATCCATTTAACCAGAGTGTCGTGTCCTCTGCTCAAGTTCTTTTCATCTTATCTAGTCTTGTATCACTTTTCAACCGGAGTGCTGTTCGAATTTGGTCTTCCTTGATCCCCTTCCTTAACCGGCGCGTTTTCAATATATATCTTCCCTTCAACCTCAAGGTTTCGCAATGCTCTTTGTCCCTAGTTTCTAACGGAGTGTTTTCGACTTTGTTCTCCTTCGTTCTATTCTTTTCTCGAATTAGTTCAACCTCGCAAGGTTCTTTGGTTTCACTCGTTCGTCAAAGGAGCAACTTAGTTTTACCTCTCCTCTCTTTCTCTTCCGTTGTCCCTCCGGTGCCATTCTAGATCTCGGGACGAGATCCTCTCATAGTGGTGGAGTGTTGTAACGCCCCGAGACCGATGTGCCAGGTGTCGTGCAGTTATTCGCTGTAGTTGCCATGTCATTTGCTTGTGTGTTTCATTTCATCATGTCATCATGTGCATTGCATCATCATGTTTTAAAACTTGCATCCGTCCCGGTCTCCTCGTTCCTTCCGTTGTCCGTTCTGAGCCCAGACACACTTGCACGCGCCCGCGGCATGTCCGAAATAGTATTTTATAAGTGGCCGGAAAATGTTCTCGGAATGGGATGAGAGTTGACGTGCGGTCTTATTATAGTGTAGGTAGACCGCCTGCCAAGTTTCATCGCGTTCGGAGTTCGTTTGATAGCCCAACCGTTAAACTATAGCGGCATTATAGCCGGTCTAACGTCGGACGTTTTCGGTCTCCGGAAACAGTCGCCGGGCCTCCCTCTCTTCTCTTCTCTCAGCTCGAGACCGTCTGCACAGCCCACCTAGTCCATCCTCCTTCCCCTCTTCGCTTCCGGAGTTGCCCGATGCGATCGCGCGGTCCGAAACCCTCTCTGCACAATGCATCGAACCCCTCACGCGAGCGCCCGAAAGCTGTCCCGGACCCGACTCGGACAGTCGTTACCGCTGTGTCCGGATCATCCCCAAACATCTGCAAAATATCTTCGTTTTATTATTCGGGCTATTTAACCTGTTTATTTACGACCGCCCGATTATAATCGGACGGACCGGATTAGTCCCTACCTAGTCCCCTGCCTATATAATCAGACCAAATCCCTAAATTTTAGGGATCCATCCCACCGCCGCCACCATCTTCCTCGGGGTCCAGATCCACCCATGCTCCCTCGTTTTCCACAGCGAGCCAACCACTACATCGGAGCCGCCCGAATCCCGCAGCGCCTCCTCCTTCCTCAGTCGCGCCGCCCCTGCCTTCTGGTTGATCCCCTCCTCCACGAGCTGCCCAGCCGGGCCTCTCCTGCAGCTGAGCCCCTTCCTCGCGCGTCGGTCTCCTCTCGCTGATCCGCCTCGTCCCGGAGCAAGCTCGCCGGTGTTCCTCGTCGTCCTCGTGCTGGTGGTCGCCGGCCACCCAAGAAGCAGTAGTCCGGAGCCCCAGCTGCAACAACCTCGACCCGCGCCGTCTTCCCCGTCAACCACCTCGAGCGTGGGCCTCGTCCAGCCTCATCGTCCCCGACCTCTTTTCCGGCTGGATGTGCCCCCAGCGCCGTGGTTCCCCGGCACCTCGAACCTCCCCTGCTTCGTCGCTGCTTGAACTCGGGCACGCTCCCAAGACCCATGGCGCCCCTCCCGTGTGCGCCTCTTCTCGTCCTCCGCGCCGTTTTTCCCGTTGGCCCTGAGCGCTGACCCAATCGCCCCGCCTCATGGTCTGCCGTCGCCGCCGGAGACCAAGCAGCGCCGCCCCGCCTGCTTCACGCCTCTCCCCATGCCCGGATCCGCCGCCACACGCACATGGGCCGCCTCCCCTTCAACCGTTGACCGCGGCCCCTGCACCCCCTCGCTCGATCCAGGCGGGATCGAGGAGCGGGACGAGCCCCTCCTCGTGGGCCTCCACACCAGCCCAGCTCGCCCGCGCCCGAGTGGGCCACCTCCTCCGAACCGGGCCAGATCCATCTCCCACCGGCCTGCTTCCCCAGCGCGAGCGCCCCAAGGCCCAGCTCCAGCCGGCCTCGCCTCGGCCTCCGTCCTCTTCATTTTGGGCCGCGCCTCCAAAGCCCAGGGGTGAGCCGAACCCCAGCGCCCCCTCCTCTTGTTTTTTTTACTCTTGTTGGGCTGCCCAGTGCACTGTTCAGATTCGGCCCGATTCATGTTTTTTCCTGCAGAACGATTTTGCCCATTTATCCAGAGATTACCAGTTTTACAGATTAGACCCTCATGTACATGCATTTAATAACTCACGAACCCTGCATCGGATTAAAATGTTTTATATATGAAACTTGCTCAGAATTTTGTGTAGATTAATAATATCCAACTTTCATCTATGTTTGAGATGATAAAAATGCTGTTTGCATTAATTTGCTCCTATGCCATGCTAAAATGCTTTATTTCATAACTAAATAACCGTAACTCCGATTTTAATAAATTATATTTGTAAATGGGGTAGAAAAATGTCTAGTTTAACATGGTGCACTCATCTTGCATGTTTAACAACTCTAAAATATTGTTTAGGGCAGAACAGTACCAAATCTAAAATATGCTATGGGGATTTACCGGAATTGTTGTTCGTTGCTTCCGGCCTCATTTAAACTTGCCTAGATAGGTAGTTTCGTTGTGCTTCACCTCTTGCCATGTTAACCAACATTTAATATTGTTGAGTACATAAACGAGATCAAACTAAATAACTTGTTGTGGTGTTTCGTCAATATGCAACTCGTTGCATATTGATCTCCACTTAATTTGTAGAACTGCTTGTGCACCTTGCCATGCCATGCTTCATTAAACCGGACATGCATCATACTCGATTGTGCATCATGCCATGTTGTTGTGGTGGTTGTTTACTATGTTGTGTGCTTCTTTTCCGGTGATTGCTTCTTCGGGTTGGTTCCGATAACGTAGAGGTTGTGAGGATCCGTTCGTCTATGTCCGTTTGTCTTCTTCATGGACTCGTTCTTCTTCCTTGCGGGATTTCAGGAAAGATGATCATACCCTCGAAATCACTACTATCTTTGCTATGCTAGTTTGCTCGCTCTTTTGCCATGCCAATGCTACGATGCCTACCATTTGCTTGTCAGCCTCCCAATTGCCATGTCAAACCTCTAACCCACCATGTCCTAGCAAACCATTGATTGGCTATGTTGCCGCTTTGCTCAGCCCCTCTTATAGCGTTGTTAGTTGCAGGTGAAGATTGAAGTTTGTTCCTTGTTGGAACATGGAGATGTTGTTCCTTGTTGGAACATGTTACTTGTTGGGATATCACAATATATCTTATTTAATTAATGCATCTATATACTTGGTAAAGGGTGGAAGGCTCGGCCTTATGCCTGGTGTTTTGTTCCACTCTTGCCGCCCTAGTTTCCGTCATATCGGTGTTATGTTCCCGGATTTTGCGTCCCTTACGCGGTTGGGCTATAATGGGAACCCCTTGACAGTTCGCCTTAAGTAAAGCTTCTCCAGCAATGCCCAACATTGGTTTTACCATTTGCCACCTAGCCTTTTTCTTTTCCCTTGGGAGTCGCGCTCCTGAGGGTCATCATTATTTTACCCCCCCGGGCCAGTGCTCCTCTGAGTGTTGGTCCAACTGTCAGCTACCGGTGACCACCAGGGGCAACTCTGGGTTGGCCTACCCGTACCTAAGACAATCTGAGTGTGCCCTGAGAAAGAGATATGTGCAGCTCCTATCGGGATTTGTCGGCACATTCGGGCGGTGTTGCTGGTTTAGTTTTACCCTGTCGAAATGTCTTGTTGTACCGGGATACCGAGTCTGATCGGAATGTCTCGGGTGGAGGTCTATTCCTTCGTTGACCGTGAGAGCTTGTGATGGGCTAAGTTGGGACACCCCTGCAGGGATTGAACTTTCGGAAGCCGTGCCCGCGGTTATGGGCAGATGGGAATTTGTTAACGTCCGGTTGTAGAAAACCCGAAGTTGACCTTAATTAAAATACATCAACCGTGTGTGTAACCGTGATGGTCTCTTTCCGGCGGAGTCCGGGAAGTGAACACGGTGTTGGAGTTATGCTTGACGTAGGTAGTACAGGATCACTTCTTGATCATACCTTTATCGACCGTGCTTTGCCTTCTCTTCTCGCTCTCATTTGCGTATGTTAGCCACCATATATGCTAGTCGCTTGCTGCAGCTCCACCTTATTATCCCAGCCTTCCTATATGCTTAAATAGTCTTGATCTCGCGGGTGCGAGATTGCTGAGTCCCCGTGGCTCACAGATACTTCCAAAACCAGTTTGCAGGTGCCTATATTACCGAGCAGGAGAAGCAACCAAGCCCAAGGAGGAGCTCGATGAAGATCTTGCCCTTTGTGTTGTTTCGTTTTAGTTGATCAGTAGTGGAGCCCAGTTGGGGTCGATCGGGGACCTTTGTCGCATTTGGGGTTCTTCTTTTATTTAGGCTCCGTAGTCGGGCCCTGATTGTATTTGGTTGTTGTAATGCTTTATTCATGTATTTGTGTGAAGTGGCGATTGTAAGCCAACTATGTACCTCTTTCCCTTATGTATTACATGGGTTGTGTGAAGATTATCTCACTTGCGACATTGCTTTCAATGCGGTTATGCCTCTAAGTCGTGCTTCGACACGTAGGAGATATAGCCGCATCGAGGGCGTTACAGGTTAGCACCTTCCCACTTGGCAACTTGTCAAGGTGTATCAAAAAATGTTATGTGTGCATACGAAAAATGTACAATGACTATTTGATAAAGTTCACATGTATTTTTAAAAAAGTAAAGTGAAAATGATAAAAAGACAAAAAAATGAACTGAAAAAATTCAAAAAGTTTCTTAAAATCATGTACATTCATTCACGACCACAAGCACACAATTATTGTGTATATGCATTTGTGTTTTTTAAGAGAAAAAATATTTTAAAAAATGAAAATGTATGTTAAAAAATTATTATGTGATATTAATATAAATTCTAGAAATGTGTTAAAATAGCTCAACTTCTATTAAAAATAAATATGTTTCTTCAAATGCCAGAGTGATTTTAAACTATAAGTTTTTAATACATGTTGAACATTTTCTTAGAACACGTTGAACATTCGTTTGCAATATTTAAGTCAATACGTGTATTTCTAGGCATTTAACCGATATAATTCAATTTTGAATTGCGAGTGCATTAGGAAGTTGGTAAAATGGGCTGAACTTTTTTACCTATGTTAATAAGTCTTTATTTAGGGGTGCCAAGTTTTGGAGGCCGGGCTCCAGTGAGCATGGTATTTTGAAAATATGAAAAAGTGTGTTTAAAAGTTTCAAAAAAATATGAAAAAAACATGGAATCATATATGTATTCCGCAAGAATGTGTTCAATTTCGTCGAAAAATGTTGTGATTTGTAGGCTGTACAAAAAAAACAAATTTCTGGCCCAATAACAAAAGTAAAAGGCCCATTTGAAAATGCACATTTGTCTTTTTTCTATACGCCGAATGTAAACGTATAATTATGTGAAATTTTGCATATATATAGTACATGTGCATGTGTGCTCACAAAATAAATTTGGATTTTTTCACGATCCGAGATAATAAAATTTGTAAACAAGCTCACCGGAGCTCGGCCTCCATTGGCATTTTTCGTATATTTAGGCCTTATCCAAAAAGAGAGGAGGAATTCCAAACATCATGGTGCCAAGACTCGACCATGAACATGTAGCTTATCGGCATTTTTGATTTACAAAATTTGTACCATGTCTGAAAAACATGAAACCTGATATGGTGTTATCATATTTATGATCCCCATAGAGTGTGATGAAAATTTCAGAAGGTTTCACAGAAGTTATGACGTACACTACTTGGAACCAGAACATATGTAAGGAAGAATCGTGGGTTTGGGAGGGAACGTGTCAGGTTTCAAGGCGAAGTGTTGGTTGCTTTAGTGTTTCACATTGAATTTTTTTCTACGCTCAACATACACCATCACATGTTCCATGTCAACATTTCACACTTTTTGGAGTTTGTTTGCAATACTTAAGAAATTAAGTGTATTTACATGCATCACATGATCCATGTTAACATTTCACACTTTTTGGAGTTTAAATTTATTATTTTTGTTAATGAGTCTATGTTTAGGCTTTAACCAAGAAAAGAGGAGGAATTTCAAACATCAGGGTGCCAAGACTCGACCCCAAACATGTAGCTTATCATGTTGTAGTCTATAAAATTTAAACTAAGTTTGAAAACACACGAAACCTGGCATGGTGTCACCATATGATCCTTAGAGAGTGTGGTAAAACTTTGAGAAGGTTTCACAAAATTTATGGCGTACACTACTTGGAAAGTGGAACATCTTCGAGGAAGAATCATGGTTTCAAGAGGAGAAATTTTGCCAAGCATATGCACCCATTATGTTATTTCATGATAAATTACATGATTTTGATCTCTTTAAGATATATTATCCTTCCCCCCTATAGGTTGCAAATAGAAGTTTCAATTCTTCACAAAAACTTTTGAAACATTGTTCCATTTTGGGATATGACCTAAACATATACACTTGAATATCTACTTCAAAAGATTATATAACTTTTTTCACACAAATGTAGTTCGAAGTGGAATGATTTTCAATACACATGTGAAAGTTCATTAAACAATAGAAAAAATATATCATTTGGATTTTTTTGAAACTCCTAAAAACATATATTTAGCATATCTAATGTAAAAATGTATTGGGGTACATAAGATATTTTTTGCAAGTTACTACTTCACACGTATAGCTTATTTAGTTATTGGGGAAATATGAAACAAAAATGTAAAAGTTACTCGCTGTTGGGCTGAAAGCAGAAAAAGCCCATTATATCTCTCAGTCGAGGGGCGATCCAACTTGAGTGAAATCGTGCCCTCTGGTTGGTCGAACCAACATGCCCACGGATCGCCAATTTCAACCGTTCGATTTTCCAAGATCCGACGGATGGCGTGCAAACCCTATCCTATCTTCTTTCTCCCCTACCCCCGCACCCACCAACTCCTCTTCCGCCGAGAAATCAACCGCCATTCCTCCTAGCCTCTTCTCCAAGTGCCTCCCATCTCGCTGGTCGCATCTCGGCATTCCAAAACGGACCACCACCGTGTGCCAGACGACCGAGGGCCCAGCCGTCGATGCTTCTCGTCGACCCGTTGCGCCGGCCTCTAGGAGGAAGACTTCTATGGTGATCCCGACGTCCGCCCTCGTCCTCTTCTCCTTCAAAATCAATTCATTACTATCCAGCCCCTGCTCTTCTTGATCTCCGCTGCCCATTCTCCAATTCATCCCCCTTTCCTTGCAGGTCTTGGAGCTCGAAGGCCGCAGTAAGGGAAGGAGCGCCACCACGAAGTGCAGACACCCCAACAACCGGCGGGGCGTCGCGTGGGCCACCGAGAGGCGTGGGGCTTCGTTGACCCTATGCCGAGGAGATGTGCTGACCCGTCGCGTAGATCTTTGTAGTGGTGGCCCCAGCCATCGATGGCCAATCACTGCAACGACCTCCTATCTCGACTGGCGGCGGTCAGTGTTGTGGACTACGGGGGTCGATGTCGTCGCCGGTCAGTGTTTTCCCCATCCACCGTGCATGCTGGAGGTCAATGGCATAGGGGCGATGACATGCTCGTCATCCCCTCCCACCGCTGCTTATCTGGCGTACACGGATGGCGTCAATGTGTGCTAAGATTGGAAAAGGGCGGCCATGGAGGGATGGATGTGCAGGATCTCCGGCGAGCGCTGGGTGATGACAAGGGGGTGGCAATGGTTGCATAGTGCTTTAGGGAGTAATTTGTAATTTTATTTTTTGTGGTGCACATTTTGATTTTGGTGGCATTTGTCATTTATTTTTGTTGAGTGATATTGCCTGAGTTATTAAAAAAATAACTGATGTGACGAAAATGTTAATTTTTTTAGGGATGAAAATGTTAATTATGGATATTGATTTGGATAGAATTTATGGGCTGAAGACATCAGTCTGAGCTAAGATTATTGGGCCGATTATGAAATGTGCCATAACTAAAACTAGTGGCTTGTAACCCTCATTGGGCCAATCTTCACATAGGTCGAAACCAAAATACTGGGCCAGAATCCTAAGTGGGCCGATAACCTTATGGACTGCCATCTCAGATCCATGTTGGCTCCCACGTCAGATGATGACATGGCATGCACGTTAACGATGTTAACGGCATGGCATCCATGACGGTGCATTTCTGTCATCGGTGGGGATCACATCCATGACAACTTTGGTAATCTGTCATGGAGTGCACCGTGGTGAAATTATGACGCAATATACATGACGGATTTCAAATTCGTCATGGACGTCCACCCTGACAGTTTTGTGCCCACCTATGACGGTTCATCTCCGTCATGGATTAACAGATTTCTTGTAGTGAAAAGAATTAACTTCCTCTTCCTAACCCTAGATATTTCGTTCATGTAAATAGATTTTCAAACTTGCGGACTACATACATTATATTGATGCATATATGTATGCAACGCTTATTCCCCCGATGCATTTCACGGATGAACCACCTGGGCCACGAGACTTCGTGTGCTCCTACATGCACACTCTCAACGTCTTCTCAATCAAGCTTGTTGAACTACATCGGGATTTAGCATGGCCATTGCATGTGTTCGGCATCGTCGCCGCACGCGACACTCTGGATCACAATCGTAATATCATCTTCCATCGCACCAAGGATAACTGGCAAATCATCCACCAGGAGGTTTGTGTTCGAATTCGTTGCTTCCCACAAGATTTTTCTGGTACATCTTCATATTGTAGTCTAAGTTGACTAAAGTTTGCATTTCTCTGGCTAACAAGCAATTAATATGCTCATGTTCGCTGTGAATCATATAAGCACCTAACCTTGAGGCCAAACTGCACCACATATACTCCCTCCGTTCCTAAATACAAATCTTTTTAGATATTCCACTATGGACTACATACGGATCAAAATGAATGAATCTACACTCTAAAATATGTCTATATGCATCCGTATGTAGTTTGTAGTCAAATCTCTACAAAGACTTATATTTAGAAACGGAGGAAGTAGTTTTCTAAGTTGACTAAAGTTTGCATTTGAGTATGATCTTTGGTGCATCTCTGGTGTCACTATGGTGCACGTTTTCAGGTATAGAGGAGTTTTATGGAACAATAGTGCATGGCATATGCATGCGCATTTTCACTCTTCACTTATTATATATTTAAACTGGTTCTATAGATCTAAAGGGTTCTCAAGATTTAACATGCTTCAAGATCAAACTCAAATTCATGTCGAATTTTGTGCCCCATGGATCATTTTTGTGTCGCCAACATATTTCTAATTGCCATTGTTCTAGTTACTTTCACTTGATATATGTCTCATATTTTTTTAACTTTTACGAGGACTTATACACGTCTTCTTATTAATCATTAAGGAGGGGCTATATATCAGCATTACTCGGTTAACTAATCATTGTGTGCATGCAGGATCCCTCCTAGAATTGACAGGTCCTATCCGTGGTATCGTGGTGATTGATCCTGTGAAATTTGAGGTTGTGTTGAAAGTGAAGGGCTCCACTGAATCCGAGGACAAAGATTTAAGCTTTCTGGTTGTGCGGTACTTTAGTGGCGGTAGTGAGAGTCGGTCACTTGTGATCAACAAAATCAGGACTAAGGCCAACTCCACCGCACGACCCCAAATAGACGTCCGCTTTGTCCGAATTTCGTCCATTTGGGGTGGGATTTGGGGTCGTGTCCGGGCGTGTCCTGGGATGCGGTGGCCGTGCGCCCAGCACGCGGCCGCATCTATTTGCCTCATTCTGTCTGTGTGTCTATTTAAAAAACCAAAAGAACGTTTCAAATGCCAAGCCCTAGTTCAGGCCAGCGGTCTACACGTCCATCGCCGCCATCAGCCAGTGGCCGGCAACACAGTCAGCCTCCAAAATGAATAGTTGTCCTCGCCGGCAACGCAGCCAGCGGCTGGCAACACAGCCGGCCATCAAAATGAATGTTTTCTCGCCGGCACACAGCCAACGACCCAGCGGGCGGGCGGCACCCATGCCAGCCTCCAAAAAGAACGGCCATGGCTGATCGAATGACCTAGTTCAGGCCTTCGGCTTCGAGCATCTCCTTCTGCTTGGCCTCGAACCAAGCCCTCGTCTTGTCGCTCATCTTCGACAAGTCCACGCTCATGATCGCAAGGGCCACCTCCTTCGCTTTGGTGGCGGCGTTCGTGGCCTCGATGTCGAGCTGCCACTGCCTGGCCTTGACGTTGTCGGCCTCGATGTGGAGCTGCCTTTGCCGGGCCGCCTCCTTCATGTCGATCTTCCTCCTCTTAGCCGCCTCCTCCATCTCAAGCTTCTTTCTTTGAAGGTCTAGGTATTGCTTCATTTGCTCCTCCTTGCTTTGCCGCTTCTTCTCGTCCCTCACATCCTTTTGGGACATCATGCCATGCAAAGTGTCATGCAATGCCATGGATGAGGCATCACGTATGTCATCAACCTTGGAGTTGGTCTTGCCCCTCGGCCTCTTCAAGGCCTCGCCATCTCCACCTCCGACGTACTTGGCCGTCTTTAGTCCTCTCTTCCTTTGTAGTTCACGGTATTGGTCCTTGAACTTAGGGCAATTGTTGATGATCGTCCAACAATGCATAAGAGTGAATGGCTTGTCATTGTGCCGGGCCTTGAATGCCTCCAAAGATTGAAATGCCTAAATCACATGATCAACAACAAGTGAACATGCAAACATATACACGGCCGAAGTGTCATGCCCGTAGCAAGGAAAGGGCTAGGAAGAGGAGAGCATACCATGTCCCCAACGCCGAGACCACTCACGGGCCGTGCTTCAACGCTCTCAAATGCGGCACAATACTTGTTTCACTCTTGTTGGATGAACAACCATCTCTTTTGAATCGAGCCGATGCCACAGTTGCTTGTAAATTGGTAGGGCTCAAACATCTTCCTTTCATGGAATGTTTTGTGGACTCTCATCCAAAAAACAATGCCCTTTTGTTGTGCGCCGGTCCTCGGATCTTGGCTAATCTCCATCCAAGCTTGGCAAATCAACTTGTCCTCATCTTGTGTGTATGAACCCGTGCGAATGCTCTTCCTCTTCTTTTGTGCTTCCGCTCTTTGGGTGAGCTCGTCGATGAACAATGGCTCGCCACTAATATCAACGTCATTGCCTTCTTCTTCATCACCGTCACCTTCGACATAGATGTCATCGTCTTCATGCCACGAGTCACCATGGTCGTAGTCAGCACGGTCGTCAGCCTCTTCATCGGGCACATACTGGGCGCGGCCATCCTGACTTTGGGTCTCCTCGGGGTCGTAGGCACATCCATGCCCACCCTCAAAGATAACGTCCTCCATGTACTGGTTGTAGAAGGGGTCGTCGGCCGTTGGCGTTGGTGTTGACATTCCGTCAA
>NC_041392.1:483230339-483336637 GCF_002162155.2 Triticum dicoccoides | reverse complement strand
TTGCTTTCTTTGCATCTCGACGGACGCCCGACCGCCGCTACTGGATCCAGGCGTGACGTTGAGGTCGATGACGGCCGCGGGACACGGTGTGGACGGCGCGAACAAGCCCACGTCCGGTGACCCCGAGAAACGGGTCTGGCTGTCGTGCCTTGGCGAAGGAAAGTCGGGTGACATGGGCGCGGTCCACGATGTCGGCGACTGGCAGTGCGGAGGCCGGGCGACCGACGAGCCTGTGCTCGCGGGACCAGCGGCCGCTGCAGGGAACCCGGCCGGACGGCCCATGCCAAGCATGAGGATGGCGTGCACTTTGTTGATGAGGTCCTCCTTCTTGTCGGTAGAGGCCTTGCATCGCGCGGCCTCCAGCTCCTCGCGCTGGGCGGCGAACTTGGCCGCGGCGGCATTGACCTTGACGACCGCTCTCTGTTCCCTCCTCTTCGCCGATTCCGCGTCCAACTTGGCGATCTCCTCTGGCGTGCACTCCGACTGCGGCTTCCTTGGCGCCTTGGCCGCCTTCTTCTTCACCATTATGGGCGGGTCGACGGCCAGGCCGCCAGAATTCGGCGGGGCGTTAGCCATGGACGGGGGAGAGAGGGGGTGGGCGGGAGGGACGTGGGAGGGTTTGTGGAAAATGGCGCCAAATGGTCGTGGGGGGTTTGGTTTCTCCCACCGACAGGCGGGCCAGGGGAGGACAAGCGCGCGCATCCCGCCCGTCCGCGCACTGTCCGTTTCACCCCAAAACCGGCGCAAACTTGGACCACAGATGGGTCGAAAGCGGACACAAAGCGGACAAATATCCGTTTGCAGTCGCGCGCTGGGCCGTCTGGTTTGTCCATTTTACCCCAAACGGACGAGGGCGGACAGGATAGGGTCGCGCGGTGGAGTTAGCCTAACAAGCTTAGCACACTAGAGTTGACATTCAGCCACATTGTTCGCTCCGTGGAGGCCACGATTAGTGTGAGAGTGATTGGTGGTCCATGGTTGGATGGGTTTCGAGGTGTATTTACCGCTACCACTAGCAGCATAAATCACATGAAGTTCTTGTTGCTTTCTTTTAGAAACTGTAAGTTTCTTGTCAAGTCTGATGGAATGATCTTGCTGTCACGATGTGTTGTTTGCGTCGAACTCGATGGTGAACTCGGGGTTTTCGTCATGGCACGACATGAAGACGAGGAGAAAGTTGATCAGAGTGATGATAACGTTTTTACACCTAAGAAAGCCGGTAGAAGCCATAATATCCTCAAGATTGGGTCGTGCGAGATGGAAGTCGTGAAGGAAATATGCCCTGGAGGCAATAATAAAGTTATTATTTATTTCCTTATATCATGATAAATGTTTATTATTCATGCTAGAATTGTATTAACCAGAAACATAATACATGTGTGAATACATAGACAAACATATTGTCACTAGTATGCCTCTACTTGACTAGCTTGTTGATCAAAGATGGTTATGTTTCCTAACCATAGACATGAGTTGTCATTTGATTAACAGGGTCACATCATTAGGAGAATGATGTGATTGACATGACCCATTCCGTTAGCTTAGCACCCGATCATTTAGTATGTTGCTATTGCTTTCTTCATGACTTATACATGTTCCTATGACTATGAGATTATGCAACTCCCGTTTACCAGAGGAACACTTTGTGTGCTACCAAACGTCACAACGTAACTGGGTGATTATAAAGGTGCTCTATAGGTGTCTCCAAAGGTACTTGTTGGGTTGGCGTATTTCGAGATTAGGATTTGTCACTCCGATTGTCGGAGAGGTATCTCTGGGCCCTCTCGGTAATGCACATCACTTAAGCCTTGCAAGCATTGCAACTAATGAGTTAGTTGCGAGATGATGTATTACAGAACGAGTAAAGAGACTTGCCGGTAACGAGATTGAACTAGGTATTGAGATACCAACGATCGAATCTCGGGCAAGTAACATACCGATGACAAAGGGAACACCGTATGTTGTTATGCGGTTTGACCGATAAAGATCTTCATAGAATATGTAGGAGCCAATATGAGCATCCAGGTTCCGCTATTGGCTCTTGATCGGAGACGTGTCTCGGTCATGTCTACATAGTTCTTGAACCCGTAGGGTCCGCACGGTTAACGTTATGATGACAGTTATATTATGAGTTTATATGTTTTGATGTACCGAAGGTTATTCGGAGTCCTAGATGTGATCACGGACATGACGAGGAGTCTCAAAATGGTCGAGACATGAAGATTGATATATTGGAAGCCTATGTTTGGATATCGGAAGTGTTTCGGGTGAAATCGGGATTTTACCGGAGTACCGGGAGGTTACCGGAACCCCCGGGAGGTAAATGTACCTTAGTGGGCCTTTACGGAGAAGAGGAGAGGCGGCCAGGGCTGGGCCGCGCGCCCCTCCCCCCTAGTCTGAATAGGACAAGGAGAGGGGGGCGGCGCCTCCCCTTTCCTTCTCTCCCTTCTCTTTCCCCCTCCCGAATCATATTCCAACTTGGAAAGGGGGGGGGGGTCCTACTCCCGATGGGAGTAGGACTCCTCCTGGCGCGCCCTCTCCCTGGCTGGCCGCACCCCCTTGCTCCTTTATATACGGGGGCAGGGGGCACCCCATAGACACAACAATTGATCAAGTTGATCTTTTAGCCGTGTGCGGTGCCCCCCTTCACCATAGTCCACCTCGATAATACTGTAGCGGTGCTTAGGCGAAGCCCTGCGTCGGTAGAACATCAACATCGTCACCATGCCGCCGTGCTCACGAAACTCTCCCTCAACACTCGGCTGGATCGGAGTTCGAGGGACGTCATCGAGCTGAACGTGTGCTGAACTCGGAGGTGCCGTGCGTTCGGTACTTGATCGGTCGAATCATGAAGATGTACGACTACATCAACCGCGTTGTGCTAAAGCTTCCGCTTTCGGTCTATGAGGGTACGTGGACAACACTCTCCCCTCTCGTTGTTGTGCATCACCATGATCTTGCGTGTGCGTAGGATTTTTTTGAAATTACTACGTTCCCCAACAGTGGTATCAGAGCCAGGTTTTATGCGTAGATGTCATATGCACGAGTAGAACACAAGTGAGTTGTGGGCGATATAAGTCATACTGCTTACCAGCATGTCATATTTTGGTTCGGCGGTATTGTTGGATGAAGCGGCCCGGACCGACATTACGCGTACACTTATGCAAGACTGGTTCTACCGACGTGCTTTGCACAAAGGTGGCTGGCGGGTGTCAGTTTCTCCAACTTTAGTTGAACCAAGTGTGGCTACGCCCGGTCCTTGCGAAGGTTAAAACAGCACCAACTTGACAAACTATCGTTGTGGTTTTGATGCGTAGGTAAGAACGGTTCTTGCTAAGCCCGTAGCATCCACATAAAACTTGCAACAACAAAGTAGAGGACGTCTAACTTGTTTTTGCAGGGCATGTTGTGATGTGATATGGTCAAGACATGATGGTAAATTTTATTGTATGAGATGATCATGTTTTGTATCCGAGTTATCGACAACTGGCAAGAGCCATATGGTTGTCGCTTTATTGTATGCAATGCAATCGCCCTGTAATGCTTTAGTTTATCACTAAGCGGTAGAGATAGTCATGGAAGCATAAGTTTGGCGAGACGACAATGATGCTACGATGGAGATCAAGGTGTCGCGCCGGTGACGATGGTGATCATGACGGTGCTTCGGAGATGGAGATCACAAGCACAAGATGATGATGGCCATATCATATCACTTATATTGATTGCATGTGATGTTTATCTTTTATGCATCTTATCTTGCTTTGATTGACGGTAGTATTATAAGATGATCTCTCACTAAATTTCAAGATAATAGTGTTTTCCCTGAGTATGCACCGTTGCCAAAGTTCGTCGTGCCCAGACACCACGTGATGATCGGGTGTGATAAGCTCTACGTCCATCTACAACGGGTGCAAGCCAGTTTTGCACACGCAGAATACTCAGGTTAAACTTGACGAGCCTAGCATATGCAGATATGGCCTCGGAACACTGAGACCGAAAGGTCGAGCGTGAATCATATAGTAGATATGATCAACATAGTGATGTTCACCATTGAAAACTACTCCATTTCACGTGATGATCGGTTATGATTTAGTTGATTTGGATCACGTGATCACTTAGAAGATTAGAGGGATGTCTTTCTAAGTGGGAGTTCTTAAGTAATATGATTAATTGAACTTAAATTTATCATGAACTTAGTACCTGATAGTATCTTGCTTGTCTATGTTGATTGTAGATAGATGGCTCGTGCTGTTGTTCCATTGAATTTTAATGCGTTCCTTGAGAAAGCAAAGTTGAAAGATGATGGTAGCAATTACACGGACTGGGTCCGTAACTTGAGAATTATCCTCATTGCTGCTCAGAAGAATTACGTCATGGAAGCACCGCTAGGTGTACCACCTGCGCCAGCAACTGCAGACATTGTGAATGCCTGGCAGTCACGTGTTAATGACTACTCGATAGTTCAGTGTGCCATGCTTTACGGCTTAGAGCCGGGACTTCAACGACGTTTTGAACGTCATGGAGCATATGAGATGTTTCAGGAGTTGAAGTTAATATTTCAAAAGAATGCCTGGATTGAGAGATATGAAGTCTCCAATAAGTTCTATAGCTGCAAGATGGAGGAAAATAGTTTTGTCAGTGAGCATATACTCAAGATGTCTGGGTACTGCAATCACTTGATTCAACTGGGAGTTAATCTTCCAGATGATAGCGTCATTGACAGAATTCTCCAATCACTTCCACCAAGCTACAAGAGCTTCGTGATGAACTATAATATGCAAGGGATGGATAAGACAATTTCCGAGCTCTTCGCAATGCTAAAAGCTGCGGAGGTAGAAATCAAGAAGGAGCATCAAGTGTTGATGGTCAGTAAGACCACCAGTTTCAAGAAGGGCAAAGGGAAGAAGAAGGGGAACTTCAAAAAGAACAACAAGCAAGTTGCTTCTCAGGAGAAGAAACCCAAGTCTGGACCTAAGCCTGAGACTGAGTGCTTCTACTGCAAGCAGACTGGTCACTGGAAGCGGAACTGCCCCAAGTATTTGGCGGATAAGAAGGATGGCAAGGTGAACAAAGGTATATTTGATATACATGTTATTGATGTGTACCTTACTAGAGCTCACAGTAGCACCTAGGTATTTGATACTGGTTCTATTGCTAATATTTGCAACTCAAAACAGGGACTACGGATTAAGCGAACACTGGCAAAGGACGAGGTGACGATGCGTGTGGGAAATGGTTCCAAAGTCAATGTGATCGCGGTCGGCATGCTACCTCTACATCTACCTTCGAGATTAGTATTAGACCTAAATAATTGTTATTTGGTGCCAGTGTTGAGCATGAACATTATATCTAGATCTTGTTTGATGCAAGACGACTATTCATTTAAATCAGAGAATAATGGTTGTTCTATTTATATGAGTAATATCTTTTATGGTCATGCACCCTTGAAGAGTGGTCTATTTTTGATGAATCTCGATAGTAGTGATACACATATTCATAATGTTGAAGCCAAAAGATGTAGAGTTGATAATGATAGTGCAACTTATTTGTGGCACTGCCGTTTAGGTCATATCGGTGTAAAGCGCATGAAGAAACTCCATACTGATGGACTTTTGGAACCACTTGATTATGAATCACTTGGTACTTGCGAACCGTGCCTCATGGGCAAGATGACTAAAACGCCGTTCTCCGGAACTATGGAGAGAGCAACAGAATTGTTGGAAATCATACATATTGATGTATGTGGTCCGATGAATGTTGAGGCTCGTGGCGGATTGAAAGTGCGTTATATCGACTAGAGGGGGGTGAATAGGCGATTTTTATGAAAGTCTTCAAAACATGGAAGTTATGAAGACAAACGATAGGAATAAACCTATTACCCTGCAGCGGAAGGTAGACTACACTAGGCAAGACATAGCCAAGTATTCAATAGAGTGAAAGCACAATGACTAATAGTAGCAATGTAGTAAGGATCAGGTAGGAAGATATTGTGAAGCCACACAGAACACGCAGTCACTTAGTGAAGACAAAAGATAGTGCGAACATACAATGATTTCACAAGGAGTAACAGTAAGTAAAGGGAAGGGAAGATGAAACCAGTGACTCGCTGAAGACAATGATTTGTTGGACCAGTTCCAGTTGCTGTGACAACTGTACGTCTGGTTAGGGCGGCTAGGTATTTAAACCTTAGGACACACAGTCCCGGACACCCAGTCCTGAACACGCAGCTCAGGACACCCAGTCCTCACCGTATTCCCCTTGAGCTAAGGTCACACAGACCTCGCCCAATCACTCTGGTAAGTCTTCAAGGTAGACTCCCAAACCTTCACAGACTTTGTTCACCGGCAATCCACAATGTCTCTTGGATGCTCAGAATGCGACGCCTAACCGTCTGGAGGATGCACAGTCCTCAAGTGTAATAAGTCTTCAGATCACACAGACAAGAAGACTTAAGTGATGCCTAATTCTCTTTGGCTCTGGGTGGTTAGGGCTTTATCCTCGCAAGGAATTCTCTCTCAAATGCTTCGAGGTGGGTTGCTCTCAAACGACAAAAGCCGTACTCTGAATCTGAGCAGCCAACCGTTTATGGTTGTAGGGGGTGGGCTATTTATAGCCACTTGGCAACCCGACCTGATTTGTCCGAAATGACCCTAGATCACTAAGGAACTGACACGTGTTCCAACGGTCAGATTTCAAACTCACACGGCAACTTTACTTGGGCTTCAAGCAAAGCCGACTTACCCGACTCTGGACAAGATTCGCTCTCAAAGTATTCACTCGAAGACATAGGTTTTGTTTAAGAATCACTTCGGTCATTCTGACTGGTTCTCTTGGACCCCACTTAACAGTACGGTGGTTCCTATGACTCAACACAGAAGAAAGAGAACTACGAAAGATCTAAGTCTTCGAGCTCCATAGGCTTCATGTGGTGTCTTCTCTTGTCATAGTCTTCAATGTGAATATCTTCATATACCACCTTTGACTTCAATGTCTTCATACATTTTTAGGGGTCATCTCTGGTAGGAAAACCGAATCAATGAGGGACTTCTACCTGTGTTATCCTACAATTCTCACAAACACATTAGTCCCTCAACTAGGTTTGTCGTCAATACTCCAAAACCAACTAGGGGTGGCACTAGATGCACTTACAATCTCCCCCTTTTTGGTGATTGATGACAAACTAGTTGAAGTTTTCAACGGGGAATATAATCTGTGAAATTGTAAAGGATAAGGAATTGTCTTCATAAGTTGCAAGGGCTCCCCCTGAAGATGTGCATATAAGTAATTTGCTTTTGGAATGCAAATGCACATGGTAGGTTGTACTTGTGGAGATCCGCTTCAACTTATGATGACAATCCACTATGCATGTGAAAGTATATGAAGATAATGACATGCATAATGGAAAATGGACGTCTGCAGAATGATCTAAGTGCGGAATTTATCGTCGCACATGCGGAATTTATCATCGCAACACAAGGTGGCAGATAAGTAGCAGACGACCATCGAGTTTAAGTGTTACAACTCAAAGAACCAAATGTAGCAAAACGAGAGTTGTAAGCACGATGCAAAATATAAAGTACTCGCCCATATGGACCCGCTTGAAGACTATAAACCTCATATGCTTCTCCCCCTTTTGTCAGTAAGGACCAAAAAGGTTTGAAGACATAGAGCATCTACTCGTTCCCAAGAGGAGTAGGTGAAGCAGCAGGGTCATTGGTGGTGTTTGGCGGTGCTGAAGAGCTTGGAGCAGAGTCGAAGCGTGCTGAAGGAGGTGGCGGTGAAGTAGCATCGTCTTCATCCTCGATCACTCTGGCATTCACAGTTGCAGCAGAGGAAGAGAACTCAGAGTCTTCGAGGGATGGAGTTCATCGCAGCACTGCCCTTCGAGGAGGTGTGGAGTCAAACTTGAATTGCTCAGTGAAGCCATCCTCTTGAAGATCATCTTCAGAACACATCAGCGTTAGCCCTTTCCATATGCGGTGAGAGGTTTCATGGGCAACAAAAGCATTCTTGGTGGCAAGATTGCGAATGCGATTAACATCCACCAAGAGGCTTTGCATCTGACACTTCAGCTAGTCATGATGCCTATCCTGTTTCTGATGAAGAGCCACAAGAAGCTCTCGATCGTTGAGAACACGAGTGTGCTTCTTGGGTCGTGGAGCAGTTGTACTGTCAGTGGCTTCAGTGAGAGCAGGATGCGGTGCACGTGTAGTGCCAGCCAAAGGATACACACGAGTTACGGCTTCCACGCCTTTAACGTTCTGAGTGAAACTTTGATGCTCTGCATTCTGAAGACTTAGGGGTTCCTTGGCAGGCTCAGGATAGATGGCTTCAATCGACATATCCACATCAGGCAGAAAAATCCGATGATTGCGAGCAGATGGCTGATATGAGATAGTGGAGTGAAGTTTGATCAGCCGCATGACCCATGGGGCATAGAACTTCAAGCCAAACAGATCAGAGCCTGATGCAGCAAGTTGGCGAATGAAGAAATCCTGTGTATTGAAGCATTTTCCATGAAGAATGTAGAAGACCAAAGTCTTCATTGCACCTTCCAGCTTGGCATGGGGAGAATGTCCTTTGATTGGCCAGAGAGTTCGCCTTATGATGTGATAAATGGTTCTTGGCAGATACTCAAGGTCTTCAACGAAGAACTCTTTGGGATATGCAGCGTCTTGAGGTAATGGCTTCATCATACTGAGCATCTGACTCATGTTAGGTTCAGGCTTCTGAAAGATGCTCTCCACAGCTTCACTGTGAAGTTGACAGCCAGATTCGTAGAGATCTCCGGGAGTGGGCAGACCAGTGAGCTCAATGATGTCAAAGGCTTTAGCTTTGTGATGAATGTTTCCTGTCATCCACTCTAGGACCCAAGTCTTCGGGTCTCTGTTATACCCGCGGATGTGAAGTGTGGCATAGAATTGGAGCAGCAATCTTCATTCCAATGCTCTTGGTCAGTGACGAATGGCAGCAATCCAACTTCTTTGAAGCAATCCAGAGCTTCTTCCAGTCAGGGCAGACCAGCTATAGCTTCAATGTCAAGACGCTTGTGGGGGAAGATGCGACCTTGATTGTATAGAATGTAGGGGTAATAGCTTTGCTGCGGATAGCTCCAGAACCGATCAGATGATATCCTTTCCCTTGAGTAGGGGTTCCTGGAGCTATTGAAGAATGTGTTGTCTGCTCTGAAGCCATTGATACTGAAGGAGCCAGGTGCTGATGCAGGACCTGGGAACCTGGGAAATCTTGGGATTGGCTTCTGTACCTGAGGCCTGTGCTCAACATGATAGTCGAATTGGGGACCGGCAGCAGACACAGGAACAGAAGCAGCGGGATCAGTGGCTTCGCTGACTTCTGGTGCTTTTGTTGGTGAGGGCTCCACATTTGCTTCAGCCATGACAGCGTCAGTGGCTTCAGTGGTGTTGGTGGTGGCAGCCGCAAGATTTTCATTCACATTCTCCTCGAGAACTGCTTCTTGGTGGGACAGGGGAGTAGCAGCTTGTGGGACTTCTTCTTCATCAGCTGATGCAGCCGGAATGTCTTCAGCAGATTCAGCTTCAGACGCAGAGACTGGAGGCCTTGGTCCTTTGTGAAGCCTGCGCAATGCAGGCGATGCCTGTGTAGTTGGAGTTGGCTGGGCCTCAAAGTCTTCTTCCTCTTGTGGGCGATCAGCCCATGAAGCATCCTGAGCGATTGGCGTCAGAGGACGACCAATGCTGATGAGTTCGTTGTGCTCGAGCTGAGGAAGGACTGCACCATCTTCTACATGGTCATGGTGACCAATGTCTTCAGCAGCGATGGGATCAGCTGCTGGAAAGTCTTCAGCTTCATGAGCCTCTGTGAAAGCAGGCTCATGGATTGTCAGTTGGTGTTCAGCGTCAGGACGAACCATGGAAATGGGTTCAACTATCAAAGGCTCTATGGGAGCAGCCCGATCTTTCTTGGTCTTCCTCTTCTTCTTGGAGGGGGCAATAGGAGAGGCTTCAGGATGTTTCCTCTTCCTGGCTTCAGCCTCAGCAGTCCTCGTCTTCTTGAGCTCTGAAGCGGTTGACCGGCTTTTTGGCTTCGAGCCAGTCATTCTAGTTGGGAAGACAATGGGATATGCTTCCTGCCTTGGTGCGTCAGGTTCAGCCGTAGCGGGCTTCTTCATCTTCTTTGCAGCCATCCTGGGGTCGATGCCAGGACGCCCAAGGGCCTTGCGCTTCTCAGCCTCATTGTAGGCTTGCACACATCTGTCAGCCAGAACCTTCATGCGCTCACGAGAACCTTGAGCTTCTGCATGTTTCTTGAGAAAGGCTTCCTTGAGCTCGTGCAGCATAATCTTGAAGTTCTTCACCTCTTGCACGCTGAGCTTGGCCATATGCTTCTTGAACTGAGCCTTTTCATAGTCAATCTTTTGCTTCAGTTCAACAATGCGCTGGGCGATAGCTAACTCTGAAGCAATGGCGCCATGGAAGGCGACACTGAGGCCAATGGGTAGCTGCAGATCTTCGAAGCTGATGTTTGGCGTGTCAAACCACTCATCAATGAAGTTGTGGATGATTGTCACATCGAAGAGAGGCAGGTCATTGAAGATTTATACTTCTTCTTTGCTCTTGATGAGTTGCTCAAGAGCGTCATCTGCAAGATCTTCATCACTTGACAGATCAATGGCATCATTGCGCAGAATGGCAGCAGCTGTTAGCTCTTGGCCGGTGTGTGGCAGAGGCATCTTGACCTTCTGGGGCTTGGAGATGTGTGATAAATCTTCGGACTGCACACTTTCTTCAGGAGGTGCAGTTGCCAGTGGCTTCGCCCGTGAGATTTTTGGTGAAGGGGCAGGCTTTGAAGCTTTAGGCTTCTTCAACTTCTTTGGCTTCAGCGCTGCAGGCGCTTCATCTGATTCAGCGTCAGCTGCAGGCTCATTCACTGCAGTCCCTTGAACCAAGATATGGGTGATGAGGCCTTCAAGGTTGTAGAAAGGACCGATGACATTGGGTTCTGCATCTCGTGTGCCATCAGCCCTTGGAGCTGAGGGACCAGGGTTGAAGTCTAGTTCCAATGTCTTCTTGTTTTGCTTCGCTGAGTTCTGGGCAAACTGGAAGTTGTGCTTGAACAGAATGTCGTCACGACACCATAGTAGTGACGATGGGTGTGCATCAATGGGCTGTGGCCCACGGACCATGCAGGGATAGAAGCCTTATTCAATGGCTTCATCTCTGGACCTGGGTTGAAGATTCTTGTACAGGATGTCTCCCCACGGTCTCTTGATGGCATTTTTCTCAGCATATTCCTGGGTTACAAATCGGTATTTGAACCATTGTTCTGCCCAATATCTTTGAATCCATTGGATTCGGGTCTTGCGCTGATTGTAATCCTCTTCAGGATCTATCTTGTACAGTTCTGAGAGGTCATCTGGCAGATCTCTAGATGTTTCTCCATGATGCTTTCTGCCACCCTTCCTTGCTGATTTCTCTGAAGCCATGAACTTTAAACTGAAAGGCTTCAACACGTTCAAAGGCTTCAAAGATTTTCGCTTGCTGGACAAACAGGAACTTGCTTCGGGAGAATTTATATGATGCTGTAAGAATTCTGCAAATGAATGCAGACTATGAGAACCAAGGGATTCTGCCATGGACATGTACCTGTGACAGCATTAAGGTGCGAGGGAAGGGGAAGAGGTCATATGCATTCTCAGAAGATTTTGAATATAAATCAGTTTAGAAGACATTGACCTCATCGTGCGAAGACATTCACTCATAGATAAGGAGTTGGTTCCAGATTTGTACGGATCCAGATATCAATACAAGTGAGGAATCTAACTACTTTGTGAAGCATAAGTGAATATACTAGGCATGTTATGAGATGCAGTATGGGAGAGATCTAACTTGTGTGAATAGAAACTGCTTGTGGTAGAAAGTGACAAAGCCATAGGATCAACGGTGCCGTAAAAAGGAAGTTTTATTTACCACACTAAGAACTGCTAGACGGAGTGGAAGATGAGGCCGAGCAGTTCGATCTTCCGTGCCCTAACTTGGCGACGGAGGACACCTACGGCGGCGGCAGAGAGGACGATGTCCGCGGTCGGCGTGAATACGGCGTCGGAGAGGTTGCGGCAGCGAAGCGCTTCGTCGCCGGCGTCGTCGAGGGCTAGCGGTGGCGCTAGGGTTCGTGCGAGAGTGGAAGAAGAGATAATGACCGCCGTGAAGTGTGTATTTATAGGTACAGGGGCGGCACTGCGTTATTACACAGGTGCCCCTGGCGATTCGCATCTGAGGAACACGTGACCATTATGCGGAATTTTGGGGTTTGTTCCACGTCCCACGCACGCCTGGATTGTCGGGTGGTCGTTCCTACTTCTCCGGGTTTCATGTGGAGGAATGAGCATTGAAAATGGACTTAATGGTTGTCTCTGTATCTTCTGTTGGCAAGGACGCAGAGAAGACATTCGACAGTTTCAATAGAATGCATATGATTTGGAGAGATAGAATTTGAGATAGAAAGCATAGAGAGGTTAGGGTCCGATCACATTCACTTAGTTCAAAAGATTCAACAAGAAGACATAGCTATAAGTGAATGCTGTGAGGACAGAACACTAGTATTCTATTGAGATTGAAGCCAAACCAAATGTGAAGACATAGCAAATGTAACGCCATGAGTGAAACACTTCAAACAGAACATTTGGTGGTGGCGTTACCCACCGTATAGGAAGTATTGGACCTAGACACGGCGCACAATTATCGTGGCGCTCCGAAGTCAAATTCCACATTAATGTATTCACACTTAGAATGTATGTCTTCATTGATTGAAGATATACTTTACTTCGTGTGTTGCACATCTAAGTCATCAATATGCATAAGGGTTAGGATGTGTGCCCGATCACAGGACATTTGAGGATTCCAGGATATTTAGCTCACACCGTAACTTGCAAAATCTCTTCTCATCCAAGGGCTTGGTGAAGATATCTGCCAATTGCTCTTCAGTGTTGACGTGTATGATATCAATATCTTCCTTCACAACATGATCTCTGAGAAAGTGATGACGAATTTCAATGTGCTTTGTCTTCGAGTGTTGAACTAGGTTGTTGGCAATCTTGATGGCGCTTTCGTTGTTGCAGTAGAGTGGCACTTGCTTCAGATGAATGCCATAGTATTTGAGCGTTTGCTTCATCCACAGAAGCTGAGCGCAGCAAGATCCAGCAGCAATGTATTCAGATTCAGAAGTGGAGAGAGATACACAGTTCTGCTTCTTTGAAGACCAGCATACAAGTGATCGTCCCAGAAAGGGACATGTGCCTGATGTAGACTTGCGATCAACTTTGTCACCAGCATAATCAGCATCCGAGAATCCAACCAGATCAAACTCTGAGCCCTTTGGATACCATAATCCTAGAGTTGGGGTGTGAGCCAAATATCGAAGAATTCGCTTCACAGCTAAGTGATGCGACTCCTTTGGTGTCGCTTGAAATCAAGCACACATGCAAACACTAAGCATAATATCTGGCCTAGATGCACATATATAAAGTAAAGAACCAATCATGGAGCGGTATACCTTTTGATCGAACTTTTTACCATTGTCGTCAGGACCCAGATGATGCTTGGCTGACATTGGTGTCGTGAAGCCTTTGTAGTCTTGCATACCGAACTTCTTCAGGCAATCTTTGAGATACTTCTCTTGAGATATGAAGATGCCATTGCATTGCTGTCGTATTTGAAGACCGAGAAAGAACTTCAGCTCTCCCATCATAGACATTTGATATTGCTCTTGCATCATATATCCAAACTCTTCGCTGTACTTCTGATTGGTGCAGCTGAAGATAATGTCATCCACATATATTTGGCACACAAACAGTTCACCATCATATGTCTTCGTGAAGAGAGTGGGGTCGAGAGAACCAGGTATGAAGCCTTTGCTCTTCAGGAAGTATTTGAGTGTGTCATACCAGGCCCGAGGGGCTTGTTTGAGGCCGTACAGTGCCTTGTTGAGCTTGTATACCATGTCAGGATGTTTTGGATCTTCAAAGCTAGGAGGTTGTGCAACATATACTTCTTCTTCAATCTTGCCATTGAGGAAGGCACGCTTCACATCCATTTGATAAAGAAGTATGTTGTGATGATTTGCATAGGCCAGCAGTATGCGTATGGCTTCAAGTCTAGCCACAGGAGCAAATGTTTCATCGAAGTCAATGCCTTCCACTTGAGTATATCCTTGAGCAACGAGGCGAGCTTTGTTTCTGACAACTTGACCATGCTCATCTTGCTTGTTGCGGTATATCCATTTGGTGCCTATTATATTGTGCTTCCGTGGATCAGGACGCTTAACCAGTTCCCATACATTATTTAGCTCAAACTGTTGAAGCTCTTCTTGCATAGCTTGAATCCATTCAGGTTCCATGAAGGCATCTTGAACTTTCTTGGGTTCTGTTATTGAGACGAATGTGAAGTGCCCACAGAAATTTGCTAGCTGAGTTGCCCTTGAACAAGTGAGTGGACCGGGTGCATTGATGCTATCAATTATTCTTTCAATCTGCACTTCATTGGCAACGCGAGGATGTACAGGGCGAAGATTTTGCTCTTGCTGATCATTGTCGTTGTTAGAAGGAATGTCTGCAGGCTGAGCATTGTCTTCATGTTGATCAGGTGCTGAGATGATAAGTTCTTCTTCAGGATGAGCTTCATAAGGTATAATTTCTCCAGTTCCCATTAGCTTGATTAATTCACTGGATGGAACTTCATCTAGCACATTTGGCAGTTGCTCTCTTTGTGAACCGTTGGTCTCATCGAACCGCACATCCACTGTTTCAACCACTTTGTAATGAAAGAGATTGAAGACTCTGTAGGAGTGCGAATCCTTTCCATATCCAAGCATAAAACCCTCATGTGCTTTTAGTGCAAACTTTGAGGTGTGATGTGGGTCCTTGATCCAGCACCTGGCGCCAAATACTCTGAAGTAACTGACATTTGGCTTCTTGCCAGTAAGGAGCTCATAAGATGTCTTGTTCAGAAGCTTCTGAAGATAAACACGATTGATTGTATGGCATGCAGTATCAATGGCTTTAGGCCAGAATTTTCTTGGAGTCTTGTATTCATCTAGCATCTTTCTGGCCATCTCAATGAGTGTTCTGTTCTTGCGTTCGACGACGCCATTCTGCTGTGGCGTGTACGAGGCCGAGAATTCATGTGTGATGCCCAAGGTATCAAGATATGTATCAAGGCCAGTGTTCTTGAATTCAATGCCATTGTCACTTCTGATGTGCTTTATCTTGGCGCCATAATTGTTCATAGCTCGATTGGCGAAGCGTCTGAAGACATCTTGCACTTCAGTCTTGTAAAGGATTATGTGCACCCAAGTATATCTAGAATAGTCATCAACAATAACAAAGCCATAGAGGCAAGCAATAGTAGTAAGAGTTGAGTAATGAGTGGGACCGAAAAGATCCATGTGGAGCAGTTCGAAGGGTCGAGTGGTTGTCATGATTGTCTTCAAGGGATGTTTGGCCCTCGTCATCTTCCCTGCTTCACAGGCACCGCATACGTGATCTTTCTTGAACTTGACGCCCTCGATGCCTATGACATGCTTCTTCTTTGCCAGGGTGTGGAGGTTCCTCATGCCAGCATGACTAAGCCTCCGATGCCAGAGCCAGCATTCTGAAGCTTTTGCTAGAAGACATACGGCAAGCTGTGGTCCTGCTGAGAAATCTACCACGTACAAATCATCTTTTCGATACCCTTCAAATACTAGAGACTTGTCAGATTCCATTAGAACAAGGCAACGATGTTTTCCAAATATTACGATCATGTTTAAATCGCAAAGCATTGAGACAGACATTAAGTTGAAGCCAAGGGATTCAACAAGCATGACTTTATCCATGTGTTGATCCCTTGAGATTGCAACTCTACCTAGACCCAATACCTTACTTTTACCAGTGTCAGCAAATGTGATGTGGCTCTTGTCGGATGGACGTAAGGTTGAGTCCGTAAGAAGGCTTCTTTTGCCAGTCATGTGATTTGTACACCCACTATCAATAATCCATTCTGAAGACGCTGGTGTCGTACCCTACAGTGCAGTTAGGGGGATAGGCTTCACGAAGAGCATTGTGAAGCAGAAACATTTGACGAACCAGTGGGTTATGAAAGCTTAGATCCAGATTAGGACTAATAGGGAGAGTAGCAAGCGGTTCAGGAACGAAGTACATAGTAAGACCATTTGGGCATTTGATCTTGCGCCCTACAAGATGTTTAAGGTCCCCAGCAATAGCGTCAGGCGATTTTGGTTTTCTGCTGGAGACCTTTCCCTGCAAAAGAGAGTTAAGCTTTCTTAGCCACCCACATCTTCAAGGGTGGCTTAGAAGCAATAAGTCTAAGTGCAACATCTGAGAACTTTGGCTTTGGATCCCTAGCAAACAGTCTTGCAGGCGGACAATAGTACTCATAAGAATAAGCAGAATAGTTCTTGGTCTTATGAACATGGCGGTTTGATGAACCGCTCTCATATTCATATGCCTGAGTATGGTTTCCCTGCAAAACATTTGCGTTAGTGTGACTCAGGTGAGTCCTCTGTCTGTATGAAGCCTTTGGACCATATGAAGCCTTTGGTCCGAGGTTTGTCTTCTTCACGTGAGGTGTCATGATGACATTCACAGGAAGATTCTCCAGACACCTTTTTGGAACCCAGATCTTCTTCATAGGCGGTCCATTCCTGCAGTCAGTACCAATGTACCTGGCAAACACTTCACCATTCTGATTCTTAAACAGTTTATAGTTTGCATCAAGGGATTCATCAATGATAATGGGGTTAGCACAAGTGAAGCCAGATAGATTGGATGGATCTGCTGAAGGTTCCTTTGCAGCAACCCATGTGGTTTTGGGGTACTGCTCAGGTTTCCAGTAAGAGCCATCAGCATTCATTTTCCTTACGAACCCAACACCCTCTTTCCTCGGGTTTCGGTTCAGAATCTGCTTTTTGAGGACATCACATAGTGTCTGATGCCCTTTAAGACTTTTGTACATCCCTGTTTCAAGCAATGTCTTCAACCTAGCATTCTCATCAGCAATAGCAGTGGTATCCTCAGCAGAGGGGTTAGTTACCACATCAACAGTTGAAGATATTGCAACAGCAGTAGCAGTAGAACATTCAACAACAGAAGTAGCATTATCACGCTCAATGCATTTAATACATGGTGGTTCAAATCCTTCCTGAGAGGAACTGATCTGTTTGGCACGAAGTGACTCGTTTTCCTTTTGAAGATCTTTATGAGCCGCTCTCAATTTCTCAAGATCTTGCTTCCTTTGAAGATAATCATAGGAAAGCTTTTCATGAGTTGTTGAGAGAGTTTCATGATGACTTTCAAGTTCCTGATACTTAACATGAAGATTTTTTATGTCTTCAATTAAGGATTCAGATCGAGTCATTTCAACACCTAACAGATCACCGCTTCTGTCTAACAGTTTTTGAATATCTTCCATAGCTTTCTGTTGTTCAGTTGCAATTTTAGCAAGTGCTTTGTAGCTGGGTTTTGAACCACAATCAGAGTCATTGTCACTAGATGTTTGATAGTGAGTAGTTCTTGTGTTTACCTTGGCACCGCGTGCCATGAAGCAGTAGGTAGAAGCGGAGTAGTCCTTGTCATTTGCATCGGTGTCGGTGATGAAGTCATTGTCTTCAGTGTTGAAGATGGACTTGGCAACGTATGCTGTAGCCAGACTTGCGACGCCTGAATCGGACTCCTCCTCAGACTCCACCTCCGCCTCCTCAGAAGCGGACTCCTCCTCTGAATCCATTTCCTTGCCAACAAACGCACGTGCCTTGCCAGATGAGCTCTTCTTGTGTGATGAAGACTTTGAGGAAGACTTGGAAGAAGACTTTGAGTATTTCTTCTTCTTCTTGTCGTCAGAGTCATATTCCTTGCTCTTCTTCTTCTTATTGTTCTCATTGTCCCGCTGTGGACACTCAGAGATGAAGTGGCCAGGTTTCTTGCACTTGTGACATGTTTTCTTCTTGTAGTCGTGAGCAGAAGCTTCATCATTCCTTGAGCTTGATCGGGAAGACTTTCTGAAACCTTTCTTCTTGGTGAATTTTTGGAACTTCTTCACAAGCATAGCAAGTTCCCTTCCAATGTCTTCAGGATCATCCGAACTGCTGTCAGATTCTTCTTCAGATGAGGAGACAGCTTTTGCCTTCAAGGCACGAGTTCGCCCATAGTTTGGACCGTAGATATCTCTTTTCTCAGAAAGCTGAAACTCATGTGTGTTGAGCCTCTCAAGTATGTCAGACGGATCGAGTGTCTTGAAATCAGGACATTCTTGAATCATCAGGGCTAGGGTGTCAAACGAACTATCAAGTGATCTCAGTAGTGACGACTTCATGTTTGGTGATCTCAGTAGCGCCGAGGGCTTGAAGCTCATTTGTGATGTCAGTGAGTCGGTCAAATGTGAGCTGGACATTCTCATTGTCATTTCGCTTGAAGCAGTTGAAGAGGTTGCGAAGGACACTAATTCTCTGATCTCTCTGGGTTGAGACGCCTTCATTGACCTTGGAGAGCCAGTCCCAGACCAGCTTAGAAGTTTCCAAAGCACTCACACGGCCACACTGTCCTTTGGTCAGATGACCACAGATGATATTCTTGGCAGTAGAGTCCAGTTGAACGAACTTCTTGACATCAGCAGTAGTGACACCTTCTCCAGCCTTGGGAACGCCATTCTTGATGACATACCATAGGTCGACGTCAATGGCTTCAAGATGCATGCGCATCTTATTCTTCCAGTAGGGATATTCAGTTCCATCGAAGACGGGGCACGCAACGGAGACTTTAATTATCCCTGCAGTCGACATAGCTAAAACTCCAGGTGGTTAAACTGAATCACACAGAACAAGGGAGCACCTTGCTCTGATACCAATTGAAAGTGTGTTATATCGACTAGAGGGGGTGAATAGGCGATTTTTATGAAAGTCTTCAAAACGTGGAAGTTATGAAGACAAACGATAGGAATAAACCTATTACCCTGCAGCGAAAGGTAGACTACACTAGGCAAGACATAGTCAAGTATTCAATAGAGTGAAAGCACAATGACTAATAGCAGCAATGTAGTAAGGATCAGGTAGGAAGATATTGTGAAGCCACACAGAACACGCAGTCACTCAGTCAAGACAAAAGATAGTGCGAACATACAATAACTTCACAAGGAGTAATAGTAGGTAAAGGGAAGGGAAGATGAAACCAGTGACTCGCTGAAGACAATGATTTGTTGGACCAGTTCCAGTTGCTGTGACAACTGTACGTCTGGTTAGGGCGGCTAGGTATTTAAACCATAGGACACACAGTCCCGGACATCCAGTCCTGAACACGCAGCTCAGGACACCCAGTCCTCACCGTATTCCCCTTGAGCTAAGGTCACACAGACCTCGCCCAATCACTCTGGTAAGTCTTCAAGGTAGACTCCCAAACCTTCACAGACTTCGTTCACCGACAATCCACAATGTCTCTTGGATGCTCAGATCACGACGCCTAATCGGCTGGAGGATGCATAGTCCTCAAGTGTAATAAGTCTTCAGATCACACAGACAAGAAGACTTATGTGATGCCTAATTCTCTTTGGCTCTGGGTGGTTAGGGCTTTATCCTCGCAAGGAATTCTCTCTCAAATGCTTCGAGGTGGGTTGCTCTCAAACGACAAAAGCCGTACTCTGAATCTGAGCAGCCAACCGTTTATGGTTGTAGGGGGTGGGCTATTTATAGCCACTTCGCAACCCGACCTGATTTGTCCGAAATGACCCTGGGTCACTAAGGAACTGACACGTGTTCCAACGGTCAGATTTCGATCTCACATGGCAACTTTACTTGGACTTCAAGCAAAGCTGACTTGCCCGACTCTGGACAAGATTCGCTCTCAAAGTCTTCACTCGAAGACATAGGTTTTGTTTAAGCATCACTTCAGTCATTCTGACTGGTTCTCTTGGACCCCACTTAACAGTACAGTGGTTCCTATGACTCAACACAGAAAAGGAGAACTACAAAAGATCTAAGTCTTCGAGCTCCATAGGATTCATGTGGTGTCTTCTCTTGTCATAGTCTTCAATGTGAATATCTTCATATACCACCTTTGACTTCAATGTCTTCATACATTTTTAGGGGCCATCTCTGGTAGGAAAACTGAATCAATGAGGGACTTCTACCTGTGTTATCCTGCAATTCTCACAAACACATTAGTCCCTCAACTAGGTTTGTCGTCAATACACCAAAACCAACTAGGGGTGGCACTAGATGCACTTACATGGATATCGTTATTTTCTCACCTTCACAGATGATTTAAGCAGATATGGGTATATCTACTTGATGAAGCATAAGTCTGAAACATTTGAAAAGTTCAAAGAATTTCAGAGTGAAGTTGAAAATCATCGTAACAAGAAAATAAAGTTTCTACGATCTGATCGTGGAGGAGAATATTTGAGTTACGAGTTTGGTCTACATTTGAAACAATGCAGAATAGTTTCGCAACTCACGCCACCCGGAACACGACATCGTAATGGTGTGTCCGAATGTCGTAATCGTACTTTACTAGATGTGGTACGATCTATGATGTCTCTTACAGATTTACCGCTATCATTTTGGGGATATGCTTTAGAGATGGCCGCATTCACATTAAATAGGGCACCATCAAAATCCGTTGAGACGACGCCTTATGAACTGTGGTTTGGCAAGAAACCAAAGTTGTCGTTTCTGAAAGTTTGGGGCAGCGATGCTTATGTGAAAAAGCTTCAACCTGATAAGCTCGAACCCAAATCGGAGAAATGTGTCTTCATAGGATACCCAAAGGAAACTGCTGGGTACACCTTCTATCACAGATCCGAAGGCAAGACATTCGTTGCTAAGAATGGATCCTTTCTAGAGAAGGAGTTTCTCTCGAAAGAAGTGAGTGTGAGGAAAGTGGAACTTGATGAGGTAACTATACCTGCTCCTCTATTGGAAAGTAGTTCATCACACAAACCAGTACCTGTGACGCCTACACCAATTAGTGAGGAAGTTAATGATGATGATCATGAAACTTTACATCAAGTGACTACTGAATCTCATAGATCAAACAGAGTAAGATCCGCACCAGAGTGGTACAGTAATCCTGCTCTGGAAGTCATTCTACTAGATCATGATGAACCTACGAACTATGAAGAAGCGATGGTGAGCCTGGATTACACAAAATGGCTTGAAGCCATGAAATCTGAGATGGGATCCATGTATGAGAACAAAGTGTGGACTTTGGTTGACTTGCCCGATGATTGGCAAGCAATTGAGAATAAATGGATCTTCAAGAAAAAGACTGACGCTGACGGTAATGTTACTGTCTACAAAGCTCGACTTGTTGCGAAAGGTTTTCGACAGGTTCAAGGGATTGACTACGATGAGACTTTCTCACCCGTAGCAATGCTTAAGTCTGTCCGAACCATGTTAGCAATTGCCGCATTTTATGATTAAGAAATTTGGCAAATGGATGTCAAAACTGCATTCCTAAATGGATTTTTGGAAGAAGAGTTGCATATGATGCAACCAGAAGGTTTTGTCGATCCAAAGGGAGCTAACAAAGTGTGGAAGCTCCAGCGATCCATTTATGGACTGGTGCAAGCCTCTCGGAGTTGGAATAAACGCTTTGATAGTGTGATCAAAGCATTTGGTTTTATACAGACTTTTGGAGAAGCCTGTATTTACAAGAAAGTGAGTGGGAGCTTTGTAGCATTTCTAATATTATATGTGGAAGACATATTGTTGATTGGAAATGATATAGAATTTCTGGATAGCATAAAGGGATACTTGAATAAGAGTTTTTCAATGAAAGACCTCGGTGAAGCTGCTTATATATTGGGCATCAAGATCTATAGAGATAGATCAAGATGCTTAATTGGACTTTCACAAAGCACATACCTTGACAAAGTTTTGAAAAAGTTCAAAATGGATCAAGCAAAGAAAGGGTTCTTGCCTGTGTTACAAGGTGTGAAGTTGAGTAGGACTCAATGCCCGACCACTGCAGAAGATAGAGAGAAAATGAAAGATGTTTCCTATGCTTCGGCCATAGGCTCTATCATGTATGCAATGCTGTGTACCAGACCTGATGTGTGCCTTGCTATAAGTCTAGCAGGGAGGTACCAAAGTAATCCAGGAGTGGATCACTGGACAGCGGTCAAGAACATCCTGAAATACCTGAAAAGGACTAAGGATATGTTTCTCATATATGGAGGTGACAAAGAGCTCATTATAAATGGTTACGTTGATGCAAGCTTTGACACTGATCCGGAGGATTCTAAATCGCAAACCGGATACGTGTTTACATTGAATGGTGGAGCTGTCAGTTGGTGCAGTTCTAAACAAAGCATTGTGGCGGGATCTACATGTGAAGTGGAGTACATAGCTGCTTCGGAAGCAGCAAATGAAGGAGTCTGGATGAAGGAGTTCATATCCGATCTAGGTGTCATACCTAGTGCACCAGGTCCAATGAAAATCTTTTGTGACAATACTGGTGCAATTGCCTTGGCGAAGGAATCCAGATTTCACAAGAGAACCAAGCACATCAAGAGACGCTTCAATTCCATCCAGGATTTAGTCCAGGTGGGAGACATTGAAATTTGCAAGATACATACGGATCTGAATGTTGCAGACCCGTTGACTAAGCCTCTTCCACGAGCAAAACATGATCAACACCAAGGCTCCATGGGTGTTAGAATCATTACTGTTTAATCTAGATTATTGACTCTAGTGCAAGTGGGAGACTGAAGGAAATATGCCCTAGAGGCAATAATAAAGTTATTATTTATTTCCTTATATCATGATAAATGTTTATTATTCATGCTACAATTGTATTAACCGGAAACATAATACATGTGTGAATACATAGACAAACAGATTGTCACTAGTATGCCTCTACTTGACTAGCTCGTTGATCAAAGATGGTTATGTTTCCTAACCATAGACATGAGTTGTCATTTGATTAACAGGGTCACATCATTAGGAGAATGATGTGATTGACATGACCCATTCCGTTAGCTTAGCACCCGATCATTTAGTATGTTGCTATTGCTTTCTTCATGACTTATACATGTTCCTATGACTATGAGATTATGCAACTCCCGTTTACCACAGGAACACTTTGTGTGCTACCAAACGTCACAACGTAACTGGGTGACTATAAAGGTGCTCTACAGGTGTCTCCAAAGGTACTTGTCGGGTTGGCGTATTTCGAGATTACGATTTGTCACTCCGATTGTCGGAGAGGTATCTCTGGGCCCTCTCGGTAATGCACATCACTTAAGTCTTGCAAGCATTGCAACTAATGAGTTAGTTGCGGGATGATGTATTATAGAACGAGTAAAGAGACTTGCCGGTAACGAGATTGAACTAGGTATTGAGATACCGACGATCGAATCTCGGGCAAGTAACATACCGATGACAAAGGGAACAACGTATTGATACGTCTCCAACGTATCTATAATTTTTGATTGCTCCATGCTATATTATCTACTGTTTTGGGCAATATTGGGCTTTATTATCCACTTTTATATTATTTTTGGGACTAACCTATTAACCCGAGGCCCAGCCCAGATTTGGTGTTTTATGCCTATTTCAGTGTTTTGAAGAAAAGGAATATCAGACGGAGTCGAAACGGAACGAAATCAAGTGGAGAAGTTATTTTTGGAAGGAAACACACCTGATGGACTTGGACCTCACGTCAAAAGATACGGGAGCTGCCCATGAGGGTGGGCGGCGCGCCCACCCCCCTAGGGCGCGCCCCCTGCCTCGTGGGGCCCCCGTGGCTCCTCCGACGTACTTCCTGCACCCATATATATCATCGTACCCAAAAACTTCCAGAACGGAGATTAGATCGGGAGTTCCGCCACCAGAAGCCTCCGTAGCCACCAAAAACCAATCTAGACCCGTTTCGGCACCCTGCCGGAGGGGGCAATCCTTCTCCGGTGGCCATCTTCATCATCCCGGTGCTCTCCATGACAAGGAGGGAGTAGTTCTCCCTTGAGGCTGAGGGTATGTACCAGTAGCTATGTGTTTGATCTCTCTCTCTCTCTCGTCTCGTGTTCTTGATTTGGCACGATCTTGATGTATCGCGAGCTTTGCTATTATAGTTGGATCCTATGTTTCTCCCCCCTCTTCTCTCTTGTAATGAATTGAGTTTCCTCTTTGGAGTTATCTTATCGGATTGAGTCTTTAAATACTTGAGAACACTTGATGTATGTCTTGGTGATCAACTTGCGGGTTTCGTGACATCGGGAACCTATGCATAGGGGTTGGCACACATTTTCGTCGTGATTCTCTGGTAGGAACTTTGCACACTCTTTGAGGTCCTTGGTGTTGGTTGAATAGATGAATCTGAGATTGTGTGACGCATATCGTATAATCATACCCACGGATACTTGAGGTGACATTGGAGTATCTAGGTGTCATTAGGGTTTTGGTTGATTTGTGTCTTAAGGTGTTATTCTAGTACGAACTCTAGGGCTGTTTGTGACACTTATAGGAATAGCCCAACGGATTGATTGGAAACAATAACTTTTAGGTGGTTTCATGCCCTACCATAATCTCTTCATTCGTTCTCCGCTATTAGTGACTTTGGAGTGACTCTTTGTTGCATGTTGAGGGATAGTTATGTGATCCAATTGTGTTAGTATTGTTGAGGGAACTTACACTAGCGAAAGTATGAACCCTAGGCCTTGTTTCCTAGCATTGCAATACCGTTTACGCTCACTTTTACCATTAGTTACCTTGCTGTTTTAATTATTATTTCAGATTACAAATACCTTTATCTACTATCCATATACCACTTGTTTCACCATCTCTTCGCCGAACTAGTGCACCTATACAATTTACCATTGGATTGGGTGTGTTGGGGACACAAGAGACTCTTTGTTATTTGGTTGCAGGGTTGCTTGAGAGAGACCATCTTCTTCCTACGCCTCCTACGGATTGATAAACCTTAGGTCAACCACTTGAGGGAAGTTTGCTACTGTCCTACAAACCTCTGCACTTGGAGGCCCAACAACGTCTACAAGAAGAAGGTTGTGTAGTAGACATCAAGCTCTTTTCTGGCGCCGTTGCCGGGGAGGTGAGTGCTTGAGGGTATATCTTTAGATCTTGCAATCGAGTCTTTTAGTTCCTTGTTTTATCACTAGTTCAGTTTATAAAAGAAAATTACAAAAATATGGAATTGAGTTTGTCTCATACGCTTCATCTTTTTAATATCTTTCGTGAGTATGATGGAAAGGATAATTGTGCTCAAGTGCTAGAAGAAGAAATCTATAAAATGTTTGGCACTAAATCTTTGAATGATGAGCATGATTGCAATGTTGTTAGTACGAATACTTGAATATCCATGATACTAATGATGATTGCACTAGTTATGATGAAAATGTCTCCTATAAACATGTCAATTTTTGTGGAGTGCATTGGGTTTGTAAGTACACACCAAATAGGGAAGATAGATATTGCATGAGGCATAAGTACCTAGAAACTAAATTGTTGCAAGAAAGGCTAGATGATTGTGCTGAAAATTTAAATTTTCTTGGCCGTACTTGTGGACTTTGCAATGAAAGTGGTCATTTAGCTATCCGATGCAAATTGTTCCATGATCTAATCGTGTCCAAAAATTGTGATTACTTGATTTCCCTTGCACATTATAATGAACTTAGTTTGCTTATGGGCTATGAAGAAATGAAACATATAACTAATCATCTTCCAGAATTTGCCCATTACAAACTTCTTGGCTTTGATCTAGAGAAAATTTATATGTATTGTGCGGTGAATTGTATTGAAAATCCTTATATTGCCAACTACATAAAGAAAAGAAAACAAATAGAAGATGAAGATAATACTAATGAAAGGGAAGAGACTTCCCAATATCCTCCTATTATTTCTTATGATGAATCAGGTAACGAGGAGGAGCCTTCTATTCAACAAATCTCATTAATAAGGAGCTCCAAAAAGAGGATTGAACCCACACATGATATGGTGAAGAAGAAGAAAAGAAAAAGGAAGAGAGGTAAAAAGGCATCTCTCCCAAATAAAGTTGCTCCTATTATTGTTGTACCTCATGAAAATGAAGATGATACACTTGATGATGATCTTGTTATGCCTATTGCTTGTTGTGATGATTATGATTGGGAAGATAATGATGCTTCTTATGATCTTGAAAATCTTTTTGGCACTTGCTTGAAAGAATATGATAATTGCTATACTATTGGTGCTATCCATACTATTAATGATGAGAGTGATTATGCTTATGATATGAAAAGGCCCAAGCTTGGGGAAGCTATGTTTGATGAGGATGAAATATTTGAGAATATATTTGCTGCAATTAATGTTTGTCTCAAGCTAGGGGATGCTATGTTTAATAATGATGATATTTTTAGTCTCCCAAGTTTTGATATGCAAATTTATAATGATGATAGCATGCCTCCTACTTATGATAATTATTGTGATGATACATACGCTTGAAAGTGCTAGTGATCGACTAGGGGGGGGGGGGTGAATAGGCGATTTTTATGAAAGTCTTCAAAACATGGAATTTTCGAAGACAAAGGATAGAAATAAACCTATTACCATGCAGCGGAAGGTAGACTACACTAGGCAAACCATAGTCAAGTATTCAATGAAGTGAAGGCACAATGACTAATAGCAGCTAGCCAGTAAGGATCAGGTAGGAAGGTATTGTGAAGCCAATCAGAACAAGCAGTCACTCAGTGAAGACAAAAGATAATGCAATCATACAATGACTTCGCAAGGACCAACAGTAAGTAAAGGGAAGGGAAGGATGAAACCAGTGACTCATTGAAGACAATTATTTGTTGGACCAGTTCCAGTTGCTGTGACAACTGTACGTCTAGTTAGGGAGGCTGAGATTCAACTCAGAAGACCTCGTCTTCACCTTATTCCCCTTGAGCTAAGGACACCCAGTCCTCGCCCAATCACTCTAGTAAGTCTTCAAGGTAGACTTCCAAACCTTCACAGACTTCGTTCACCGGCAATCCACAATGACTCTTGGATGCTCAGAACGCGACGCCTAACCGGCTGGAGGATTCACAGTCCTCAAGTGTAATAAGTCTTCAGATCACACAGACAGGAAGACTTAAGTGATGCCTAACACTCTTTGGCTCTGGGTGTTTAGGGCTTTATCTTCGCAAGGAATTCTCTCTCAAAGGCTTCGAGGTGGGTTGCTCTCAAACGACAAAAGCCGTACTCTAACTCTGAGCAGCCAACCGTTTATGGTTGTAGGGGGTGGGCTATTTATAGCCACTAGGCAAGCCGACCTGATTTGTCCGAAATGACCCTGGGTCACTAAGGAACTGACACGTGTTCCAATGGTCAGATTTCAAACACACACGACAACTTTACTTGGGCTACAAGCAAAGCTGACTTATCCAACTCTGGACAAGATTTTCTCTCATAGTCTTCACTCGAAGGCATAGGATTTTGGTTAAGCATCACTTCAGTCAGTCTGACTGGTTCTCTTGGACCCCACTTAATAGTACGGTGGTTCCTATGACTCAACAAGGAAAAACACAGAACGACGAAACTGCTAAGTCTTCGCGCTCCATAGTCTTCACGCGATGTCTTCTCTTATCACAGTCTTCAATGTGAATGTCTTCACATACCACCTCTGACTTCAATGTCTTCATACATTTTTAGGTGTCATCTCTGGTAGGAAAACCAAATCAATGAGGGACTTCTGCCTGTGTTATCCTGCAATTCTCACAAACACATTAGTCCCTCAACTAGGTTTGTCGTCAATACTCCAAAACCAACTAGGGGTGGCACTAGATGCACTTACAATCTCCCCCTTTTTGGTGATTGATGACAAACTAGTTGAAGTTTTCAACGGGGAATAAAATATGTAAAATTGTAAAGGATAGGTTATTGTCTTCATAAGCGGCAAAGGCTCCCCCTGAAGATGTGCATATAAGTAATTTGCTTTTGGTATGCAAATGCACATGGCAGGTTGTACTTGTGGAGATCCTCTTCAACTTATGATGACAATTTATCATGCATGAGAAGTATGTGAAGATAATGACATGCATAATGAAAAATGGACGTCTGCAAAATGATCTAAGTGCGGAATTTATCGTCGCACATGCGGAATTTATCATCGCATCACAGTAAAGCAAATAAGTAGCAGACGACCATCAAGTTTGAATGTTACAACTCAAAGAACCAAATGTATCAAAATGCAAGAGTTGTAAACACTAGGAAAAATATAAAACCACCGCCCATATGGACCCACTTGAAGACTATCAAACTCATTTGCTTCTCCCCCTTTTGTCAGTAAGGACCAAAAAGGTTTGAAGACATAGAGCACCTACTCGTTCCCATGAGGAGTTGGTGAAGCAGTAGGGTCATGGGAGTTGGTTGGCGGTGCAGACGAACTCGGTGCAGTGGTGATTCACGCTGAAGTTGATGAAGTAGCATCGTCTTCATCATCGATGACACGTGCATTCACTGTTGCAGCAGAGGAGGAGAACTCAGAGTCTTCAAGAGACAGAGTTCGTCGCAACACAGTCCTTCTTGGAGGTGTTGAGTCAAACTTGAAGCGTTCAGAGAATCCATCCTCTTGAAGATCATCTTTAGAGCACATAAGCGTCGGCCCTTTCCATGTACGCCGATAGGTTTCATGGGCAACAAAGGCATTCTTGGTGGCAAGGTTGCGAATCCTATTTACGTCCACCAAGAGGCTTTGCATTTGGCGCTTCAGCCAGTCATGATGCTTATCCTGTTTCTGATGAAGGGCAACCAGAAGCTCTCGGTCATTGAGACCACGGGATCGCTTCTTGGGCCATTGTGCAATGGTGCTTTCAGTGGCTTCAGTGAGGGCACGATGAGGTGCACGGGTAGTACCAGCCAGAGGATAAACACGAGCGACTGCTGGATCTCCGTCAATGTGTTGTGAGAAACTTTGCTTATCAGCATTCTGAAGACTAAGGGGCTCCTTGGCAGGCTCTGGATAGATGGCTTCAACTGACATATCGACATCAGGCAGAAAGATCCGATGATTGCGAGCAGAGGGCTGATAGGTGACAGCTGAGTGTAGTTTGATCAGCCGCATAATCCATGGAGCGCAAAACTTCAAGCCAAAGAGATCAGATCCGGATGCAGCAAGTTGGCGGATGAAGAAGTCTTATGCATTGAAGCTTTTGTCGTGAAGAATATGGAAGACCATGGTCTTCATTGCACCTTCCAGCTTTGCATGTGTAGAATGTCCTTTGATGGGCCAGAGAGTTCGCCTTATGATGTGATAGATAGTGTGTGGCAGATACTCAAGGTCTTCAACAAAGAACTCCTTAGGATATGCAGCATCTGGAGGCAAAGGCTTCATCATGCTAAGCATCTAACTCATGTTTGGTTCAGGCTTGTGAAAAATTCTCTCCATAGCGGCACTGTGAAGCTGACAACCAAGTTCATAAAGATCTCCTGGAGTGGATAGGCCAGTGAGCTCAATGATATCAAAGGCTTTGGCTTCGTGATGAACATGCCTGTCATCCACTCAAGGACCCAAGTCTTCGGATCTCTGTTGTAGCCACGAATATGAAGAGTGGCATAGAATTGGAGCAGCAATTCTTTGTTCCAGTGCTCCTTGTCAGTGATGAACAGCAACAATCCAGACTCTCTGAAGCAATCCAGAGCTTCTTCCAAACAAGGCGGACCAGTTATGGCTTCAGTGTCAAGACGCATATGTGGGAAAATGCGACCTTGATTGTACATAATGCATGAGTAATAACTGCGCTGCTGATAGCTCCAGAACCGATCAGAAGATATTCTTGCCTTTGAGTAGGGGTTCTTGGCGCTATTGAAGAAGGTGTTGTGTGCCTTGAAGCCATTGATATTAAAAGATCCGGGTGCAGATGCAGTACCTGGAAACCTGGGCAACCTTGGCATTGGCTTCTGAACCTGAGGCCTGTGCTCAACGTGATAGTCAAACTGAGGACCAGCAGCAGGCGGAGGAGTCAGAAAAGGCCATTTGACAGTGATAAGTTGGCCATAGTTGAATGCGTGCTTGATAGTGTGTGGCCTTGGTGGCGAAACAGGAGCAGTGGCATCAACAGAGGCGTCAGGCTGCACATCTGTTGCAGGTGCATCATTGGCTTCATTGGCCTCTGGCACATTGGTTGGTGCAGGCTCCACATTTGCTTCAGCCATGACTATGTCATTGGCTTCATTTGTGTTGGTGGTGGCAGCCTCAAGATTCTCAACCTCCACTTGATGAGCTGGAGGGTCGGGCACAGACACGTTCTCCTCGAGAACAACTTCTTCAGTAATGGGGGGAGTAGGGACACGCTCTTCTTCTTGTTTGTCGTCGGCTGATGCAGCTGGAATGTCTTCAGCAGCTTTAGCCTCAGACTCGGAGACATTCACAGTAGGAGTGGCATCTGGAAACACTTGACGTGCAATAGATTGGTGGGGCACTTCTCCTTCTAAAACGCTCGAAAGAGGGACTTGAGGCCTTGGTCCTTTGCGAAGCCTGCGTAGCGCTGGCGACACCTGTGGAGATGGAGTTGGCTGGGCCTCAAAGTCATCTTCTTCTTGCACTGATGGGGTTGCTTGCGGTTGGGGAGATCTTGGAGTGTCTTGTCTCTGTGGGTGATCAGCCCACGATTCATCCTGAGTAGTTGGCGTCAGAGGACGACCAATGCTGATGAGTTCGCTATGCGTGAGCACATGCGATGATACGAGTTGGTGCTCAATCTGAGGAAGGACTTCATCATCTTCAACATTGTCATGGTGACCAATGTCTTCAGCAGTGGTGGGGTCAACTGCTGGAATGTCTTCAGCTTCATGAGCCTCTGTGGAAGCAGGCTCATGAACAATCAGTTGGCGCTCGTGGTGTTCAGATGCAGGGCGAACCATTGAGATAGGTTCAACAACTAAGGGCTCTGTGGGAGCAGCCCGATCCTTCTTGGTTTTGCGCTTCTTCTTAGAGGGAGCGACATCAGAAGCTTCAGGATTTTTCCTTTTTCTGGCTTCAGCCTCGGCAGTCCTCGTCTTCTTCAGTTCTGAAGCGGTTGACCTGACCTTTGGCTTCGAGCTGGTCATGCTGCTTGGGAAGACTATGCGAGGTTCTTCCTGCCTTGAAGGTGCAGATTGATCTGTTGATGGCTTCTTCTTCTTTGCAGCCATTCTTGGGTCGATGCCAGGACGACCAAGAGCCTTGTGCTTCTCAGCCTCATTGTAGGCTTGCACACACTTGTTAGCCAGGCTCTTCATGCGCTCACAAGAACCTTTAGCTTCTTCACGCTTCTTGAGAAAAGCTTCCTTGAGCTCGTGCAGCATAATCTTGAAGTTTTTCACATCTTGCACGCTGAGCTTGGCCATGTGCTTCTTGAACTGAGCTTTCTCATAGTCGATATTTTGCTTCAGTTCAACGATGCGCTGAGCTAGAGCTAGCTCAGAAGCAATGGCGCCAGTGAAGGCGACACTGAGGCCAATTGGAAGTTGCAGATCTTCAAAGCTGAGATTGGGGGTTTCAAACCACTCATCAATGAAGTTGTGGATGATTTCCACGTCAAAGAGAGGCAAATCATTGAAGATTTCTGCTTCTTCCTTGCTCTTAATTAGTTGCTCAAGAGCGTCATCTGCAAGATCTTCATCGCTGGACAGATCAATGGCATCATTGCGCAGAATAGCAGCAGCAGTCAGTTCTTGGCTGGTGGGTTGCAAGGGCATCTTTACTCTCGAGGACTTGGAGATGCGTGACAAATCTTCAGACTGCACACTGTGTTCAGGAGGTGCAGTGGCCAGAGGCTTCGCCTGTAAGACCTTTGGTGCAGGAGCAGGCTTTGAAGCTTTAGGCTTCTTCAGTTTCTGTGGCTTCGGCGGTGCAGGCGCTTCATCAGATTCAGCATCATCTGCAGGCTCATCCACGGTTGTCCCTTGAACCATGATATGAGTGATGAGACCTTCCAGCTTGTAGAAGGGCCCAACAAGATTGGGTTCAGCTTCGCGGGTGCCATCGGCACGGGGAGCAGAAGGACCAGGGTTGAAGTCTAGTCCCAATGACTTCTTGTTTTGCTTAGCCGAATTCTTGGCAAACTGGAAGTTGCGCTTGAACAGATTGTCGTCACGACACCATAGCAATGACGATGGGTCTGCATCCATAGGCTGTGGTCCACGACCATGCAGGGATAGAAGCCTTGTTCAATGGCTTCATCTCTGGACTTGGGTTGAAGATTTCTGTATAGAATGTCTCCCCATGGTCGTTTGATAGCATTCTTCTCAGCATACTCCTGGGTCATGAACCTGTACTTGAACCACTGTTCTGCCCAATATCTTCGAATCCATTGGATTCGTGTCTTGCGCTGATTGTAATCCTCTTCAGGATCTGTCTTGTACAGCTCTGAGAGGTCATCAGGCAGATCTCTTGATGTTCCCTCTCGACGCTGTCTGCCACCCTTCCTTGCTGATTTCTCTGTAGCCATGAACTTCAAACTGAATGGCTTCAACACGTTCAAAGGTTTCAAAGGCTTCCGCTTGCTGGTCAAACAGGAACTGGCTTCGGGAGAATTTATATGATGCTGTAAAAATTCTGCAAATGAATGCAGACTATGAGAACCAAGGGATTCTCCCACGGACATGTACCTGTGACAGCATTAAGGTGCGAGGGAAGGGGAAGAGGTCATATGCATTCTCAGAAGATTTTGATGATAAATCAGTTTAGAAGACATTGACCTCATAGTGCGAAGACATTCACTCATAGATAGAGAGTTGGTTCCAGATTTGTACGAATCCACGATAAGTACAAGTGAGGAATCTAACTACTTTGTGAAGCATAAGTGAACATACTAGGCATATTATGAGATGCAGTATGAAATAGATCCAACTTGTGTGAACAGAAACTACTTGTGGTAGAAAGTGATGAATCTATAGGATCAAAGGGGCCGTAAAAAGGAAGTTTTATTTACCACACAAAGAACTGCTAGACGGAGTGGGAGAGGAGGCCGAGCAGTTCGATCGTCCGTGCCCTAACTTGGCGATGGAGGACACCTACGGCGACGACGGAGAAGACGATGTCCGCGGCCGGCATGAAGACGGCGTCGGTGAGGTCGCGGCAGCTAAGCGCTTCGTCGCCGGCGTCGTCGAGGGCTAGCGGTGGCGCTAGGGTTTGTGCGTGAGTGGAAGAAAGGATAATGACTATGGTGAGGCGTGTATTTATAGGGACAGGGACGGCACAGTGTTATTACACAGGTGCCCCTGGCGATTATCATCTGAAGGGAACGTGGCTATCATGCAACATATCGGAGGTTGTTCCATGTTCCCACGCACACCTGGATTGTCGGGTGGTCATTCCCACTTCTCCGGGTTTCAGGTGAAAGGATTTAGCATTGAAAACAGACTTAATGTTTGTCTCGGTATCTTCTGCTGACAAGGACGCAGAGAAGATATTCGACAGTTTCAATAGAATGCATATGATTTGGAGAGATAGAGTTTGAGATAGAAAGCATAGAGAGGTTAGGGTCCGATCACATTCACTTAGTTCAAAAGATTCAACAAGAAGACATAGCTATAAGTGAATGCTTTAGAGGATAGTACACTAGTATATATATATGAGAGAAAGACAATCAAATCAATATAGTGAAGATAATCATGAAGACAAGTTGAGATTGAAGCCAAACCAAATGTGAAGACATACCAAACGTAACGCCATGAGTGAAACACTTCAAACAGAAAAATTTGGCGGTGGCGTTACCCACCGTATAGGAAGTATTAGACCCAGACATGGCGCACAATTATCGTGGCGCTCCGAAGTCAAATTCCACATTAATGTATTCACACTTAGAATGTAAGTCTTCATTGATTGAAGATATACTTTACTTCGTGTGTTGCACATCTAAGTCATCAATATGCATAAGTGTTAGGATGTGTGCCTGATCACAGGACATTTGAGGATTCCAAGATATTTAGCTCACACCGTAACTTGCAAAACCTCTTCTCATCCAAGGGCTTGGTGAAGATATCTGCCAATTTCTCTTCAGTGTTGACGTGTATGATATCAATATCTTCCTTCACAACATGATCTCTGAGAAAGTGATGACGAATTTCAATGTGCTTTGTCTTTAAATGCTGAACTAGGTTGTTGGCAATCTTGATGGCGCTTTCGTTGCCGCAGTAGAGTGGCACTTGCTTCAGATGAATGCCATAGTCTTTGAGTGTTTGCTTCATCCATAGAAGCTGAGCGCAGCAAGATCCAGCAGCAATGTATTCAGATTCAGAAGTGGAGAGAGATACACAGTTCTGCTTCTTTGAAGACCAACATACAAGTGATCGTCCCAGAAAATGACATGTGCCTGATGTAGACTTGCGATCCACCTTGTCACCAGCATAATCAGCATCCGAGAATCCAACCAGATCAAACTCTGAGCCCTTTGGATACCATAATCCTAATGTTGGGGTGTGAGCCAAATATCGAAGAATTCGCTTCACAGCTAAGAGATGTGATTCCTTTGGTGCCGCTTGGAATCGAGCACACATGCAAACACTAAGCACAATATCTGGCCTAGATGCACATAGATAAAGTAAAGAACCAATCATGGAGCAGTATACCTTTTGATCAAACTCTTTACCATTGTCGTCGGGACCTAGATGATGTTTGGCTGACATTGGCGTCGTGAAGCCTTTGTAGTCTTGCATCCCAAATTTCTTAAGGCAATCTTTGAGGTACTTCTCTTGAGATATGAAGATGCCGTTGCGTTGCTGGCGTATTTGAAGACCAAGGAAGAACTTCAGCTCACCCATCATGGACATCTGATATTGCTCTTGCATCATATATCCAAACTCTCCACTTTATTTCTGATTGGTGCAGCCGAAGATAATGTCATCCACATATATTTGGCACACAAACAGTTCACCATCATATGTCTTCGTGAAGAGAGTGGGGTCGAAGGAACCAGGTTTGAAGCCTTTGCTCTTCAGGAAGTCTTTGAGTGTGTCATACCAAGCCCGAGGGGCTTGTTTGAGGCCATACAGTGCCTTGTTGAGCTTGTACACCATGTCAGGATGTTTTGGATCTTCAAAGCCAGGCGGTTGTGCAACATACACTTCTTCTTCAATCTTGCCATTGAGAAAAGCGCTCTTCATATCCATTTGATACAGAAGAATGTTATGATGATTTGCATAGGCCAGCAGTATGCGTATGGCTTCAAGTCTAGCCATGGGAGCAAATGTTTCATCGAAGTCAATCCCTTCAACTTGAGTGTACCCTTGAGCAACGAGACGAGCTTTGTTTCTGACAACTTGACCATGCTCATCTTGCTTGTTGCGATATATCCATTTGGTGCCTATTATATTGTGCTTGCGAGGATTAGGACGCTTAACTAGTTCCCATACATTATTCAGCTCAAACTGTTGAAGCTCTTCTTGCATAGCTTGAATCCATTCAGGTTCCATGAAGACTTCTTCAACTTTCTTGGGTTCAGATATTGAGATGAATGCAAAGTGCCCAAAGAAATTTGCTAGCTATGTTGCCCTTGAACGAGTGAGTGGACCTGGTGCATTGATGCTATCAATTATTTTCTTAATCTGTACTTCATTTGCAACACGAGGATGTACAGGACGAAGATTTTGCTCTTGCTGATCATTGTCATCGTTAGAAGGATTGTCTTCCGGCTGAGCATTGTCTTCAGTTTGATCAGGTGCGGAGATGATAAGTTCCTCTTCAAGCTGAGATTCAGATGGTATGATTTCTCTAGTTCCCATAAGTTTGATTGATTCACTGGATGGAACTTCATCTAGCACGTTTGGCAGGTGCTCTCTTTGTGAGCCGTTAGTCTCATCGAACCGCACATCCACTGTTTCAACCACTTTATAGTGAAAGAGGTTGAAGACTCTGTAGGAGTGCGAATCCTTTCCATATCCAAGCATAAAACCTTCATGTGCTTTTGGTGCAAATTTTGAAGTGTGATGTGGATCCTTGATCCAGCACCTGGCACCAAATACTCTGAAGTAACTGACATTTGGCTTCTTGCCAGTAAGGAGCTCATAGGATGTCTTGTTCAGAAGCTTGTGAAGATAAACACGGTTGATGATATGGCATGCAGTATCAATGGCTTCAGGCCAGAATTTTCTTGGAGTCTTGTATTCATCAAGCATCGTCCGAGCCATCTCAATAAGTGTTCTGTTCTTGCGTTCGACGACGCCATTTTGCTGTGGTGTGTACGGAGCTGAGAATTCATGTCTGATGCCCAAAGTATCAAGATATGTATCTAGGCCAGTGTTCTTGAATTCAGTGCCATTGTCACTTCTGATGTGCTTGATCTTGACGCCATAGTTGTTCATGGCTCGATTGGCGAAGCGTCTGAAGACATCCTGCACTTCAGTCTTGTAGAGGATTATATGCACCCAGGTATATCTTGAATAATCATCAACAATGACAAAGCCATAGAGACAAGCAGTAGTAGTAAGAGTTGAGTAATGAGTGGGACCGAAAAGGTCCATCTGGAGCAGTTCAAAGGGTTGAGTCGTTGTCATGATTGTCTTCGAGGGATGCTTGGCCCTTGTCATCTTTCCTTCTTCACAGGCACCGCATAAGTGATCCTTCTTGAACTTGACGCCCTCGATGCCTAAGACATGCTTCTTCCTTGCAAGGGTGTGGAGGTTTATGCCAGCATGCCCTAGCCTCCGATGCCAGAGCCAGCATTTAGATGCTTTTGCTAGAAGACATACGGCAAGTTGTGGTCCTGCTGAGAAATCTACCACGTACAAATCATCTTTCCGATACCCTTCAAACACTAGAGACTTGTCAGATTCCATTAGAACAAGGCAACGATATTTTCCAAACATCACAATCATGTTTAAATCGCAAAGCATTGAGACAGACATTAAGTTGAAACCAAGGGATTCAACAAGCATGACTTTATCCATGTGTTGATCCTTTGAGATTGCAACTCTACCTAGACCCAATACCTTGCTTTTACCAGTGTCAGCAAATGTGATGTGACTTTTGTCAGATGGACGTAAGGTTGAGACCATGAGAAGGCTTCGCTTGCCAGTCATATGATTAGTACACCCACTATCAATAATCCATTCTGAAGCAGCTGGTGTCATACCCTACAGTGCAGTTAGGGGGATAGGCTTCACGTAGAGAATTGTGAAGCATAAACATTTGACGAGCAAGTGGATTATGAAAGCTTAGATCGAGGTTAGGACTGATAGGGCAAGTGGCAAGCGACTCAGGAACAAAATACATAGTAAGACCATTTGGGCATTTGATCTTGCGCCCTACAAGATATTTAAGGTCCCCAACAATGGCTTCAGACGATTTTGGTTTTCGGCTGGAGACCTTTCCCTGCAAAAGAGAGTTAAGCTTTCTTAGCCACCCACATCTTCAAGGGTGGCTTTGAAGCAATGAGTCTAAGTGCAGCATCTGAGAACTTTGGCTTTGGAGCCCTAGCAAAAAGTCTTGCAGGTGGACAATAGTACTCATAAGGATAAGAAGAATAGTTTTTGGTCTTATGAACACGGCGGTTTGATGAAACACGCTCATATTCATAGGCCTGAGTAAGGTTTCCCTGCAAAACATTTGCGTTAGTGTGACTCAGGTGAGTCCTCTGTCTGTATGAAGCCTTTGGACCATATGAAGCCTGTGGTCTGGGGTTTGTCTTCTTCACTTGTGGTGTCATGACGACATTCACAGGAAGATTCTCCAAACACCTTTTCGGCACCCAGACTTTCTTCATAGGCGGCCCATTCCTGCAGTTACTACCAATATACCTGGCAAACACTTCACCATTCTGATTCTTAAACAGTTTATAGTATGCATCAAAGGATTCATCAATAACAATGGGATTAGCACAAGTGAAGCCAGATAGGGTGGATGGATCCGCTGAAGGTTCCTTTGCAGCAACCCATGTGGTTTTGGGGTACTGCTCAGGTTTCCAATAAGAGCCATCATCATTCATTTTCCTTTCGAACCCAACACCCTCTTTCCTAGGGTTTCGGTTCAGGATCTGCCTTGTGAGGACATCACATAGTGTCTGATGCCCTTTGAGACTTTTGTACATCCCTGTTTCAAGCAATGTCTTCAACTTAGCATTCTCATCAGCAATAGCAGTGGTATCCGCAGCAGAGGGGTTAGTTACCACATCAACAGTTGAAGATATTGCAACAGTAGCAGCAGTAGAACATTCAGCAACAGAAGTAGTGTTATCAAGCTCAAGGCATTTAAGACATGGTGGTTCAAATCCTTCCTGAGCTGAACTGATCTGTTCGGCGCGAAGTGACTCGTTTTCCTTTTGAAGATCTTCATGAGCCGCTCTCAATTTCTCAAGATCTTGCTTCCTTTGAAGATAATCATAGGAAAGCTTTTCATGAGTTGTTGAGAGCGTTTCATGACGACTTTTCAAGTTCCTCATACTTAACGTGAAGATTTTTTATGTCTTCAATTAAGGACTGAGATCGAGTCATTTCAGCGTCTAACAGATCATAGCTTTTGTCTAACAGTTTTTGAATATGTTCCATAGCTTTCTGTTGTTCAGTTGCAATTTTAGCAAGAGTTTTGTAGCTGGGTTTGGAACCACAATCAGTGTCATCTTCACTAGATGTTTGATAGTGAGTAGTGCGTGTGTTTACCTTGGCACCGCGTGCCATGAAGCAGTAGGTAGGAGCGGAGTAGTCCTTGTCATTTGCATCGGTGTCGGTGATGGAGTCATTGTCTTCAGTGTTGAAGATGGACTTGGCAACGTATGCTGTAGCCAGACTCCCAACGCCAGAATCAGACTCCTCCTCAGACTCCACCTCCGCCTCCTTAGAAGCGGACTCCTCCTCTGAATCCATTTCCTTGCTAATAAACGCACGTGCCTTGCCAGATGAGCTCTTCTTGTGTGATGAAGACTTTGAGGAAGACTTGGAAGAAGACTTTGAGTATTTCTTCTTCTTCTTGTCGTCAGAGTCATACTCTTTGCTCTTCTTCTTCTTCTTATTGTTCTCATTGTCCCACTGCGGACACTCAGAGATGTAGTGGCCAGGTTTCTTGCACTTGCGGCATGTTCTCTTCTTGTAGTCATGAGCAGAAGCTTCATCATTCCTTGAGCTTGATCGTGAAGACTTTCTGAAGCCTTTCTTCTTGGTGAATTTTGGAACTTCTTCACAAGCATAGCAAGCTCCTTTCCAATGTCTTCAGGATCATCAGAACTGATGTCAGATTCTTCTTCAGATGAGGAGACAGCTTTTGCCTTCAAGGCACGAGTTCGCCCATAGTTGGGACCGTAGATGTCTCTTTTCTCAAAAAGCCGAAACTCGTGTGTGTTGAGCCTCTCAAGTATGTCAGACGGATCGAGTGTCTTGAAGTCAGGACGTTCTTGGATCATTAGGGCTAGGGTGTCAAACGAGCTGTCAAGTGATCTCAGGAGTGTCTTGATGACTTCAGGCTTGGTGATCTCAGTGGCGCCGAGAGCTTGAAGCTCATTTGTGATGTCAGTGAGTCGATCAAACGTGAGCTGGACATTCTCATTGTCATTTCTCTTGAAGCGGTTGAAGAGGTTGCGAAGGACACTGATTCTCTGATCTCTCTGGGTTGAGACGCCTTCATTGACCTTGGAGAGCCAGTGCCAGACTAGCTTAGATGTTTCCAAAGCACTCACGCGGCCATACTGTCCTTTGGCCAGATGACCACAGATGATGTTCTTGGCAGTGGATTCCAGTTGAACGAACTTCTTGACATCAGCAACGGTGACACCTTCACCAGCCTTGGGAACGCCATTCTTGACGACATACCATAGGTCGACATCAATGGCTTCAAGATGCATGCACATCTTATTCTTCCAGTAGGAATATTCAGTTCCATCAAAGACGGGGCATGCAGCGGAGACTTTAATTATCCCTGTAGTCAACATAGCTAAAAACTCCAGGTGGTTAAACCGAATCACACAGAACAAGGGAGTACCTTGCTCTGATACCAATTGAAAGTGCTAGTGATCGACTAGAGGGGGGGTGAATAGGCGATTTTTATGAAAGTCATCAAAACGTGGAAGTTTCGAAGACAAACGATAGAAATAAACCTATTACCATGCAGCGGAATGTAGACTACACTAGGCAAACCATAGTCAAGTATTCAATGAAGTGAAAGCACAATGACTAATAGCAGCTAGGCAGTAAGGATCAGGTAGGAAGATATTGTGAAGCCAATCAGAACAAGCAGTCACTCAGTGAAGACAAAAGATAATGCAATCATACAATGACTTCGCAAGGACCAACAGTAAGTAAAGGGAAGGGAAGGATGAAACCAGTGACTCGTTGAAGACAATGATTTGTTGGACCAGTTCCAGTTGCTATGACAACTGTACGTCTGGTTAGGGAGGCTGAGATTCAACTCAGAAGACCTCGTCTTCACCTTATTCCCCTTGAGCTAAGGACACCCAGTCCTCGCCCAATCACTCTGGTAAGTCTTCAAGGTAGACTTCCAAACCTTCACAGACTTCGTTCACCGGCGATCCACAATGACTCTTGGATGCTCAGAACGCGACGCCTAACCGGATGGAGGATTCACAGTCCTCATGTGTAATAAGTCTTCAGATCACACAGACAGGAAGACTTAAGTGATGTCTAACACTCTTTGGCTCTGGGTTTTTAGGGCTTTATCCACGCAAGGAATTCTCTCACAAAGGCTTCGAGGTGGGTTGCTCTCAAACGACAAAAGCCGTACTCTAACTCTGAGCAGCCAACCGTTTATGGTTGTAGGGGGTGGGCTATTTATAGACACTAGGCAACCCGACCTGATTTGTCCGAAATGACCCTGGGTCACTAAGGAACTGACACGTGTTCCAACGGTCAGATTTCAAACACACATGGCAACTTTACTTGGGCTACAAGCAAATCTGACTTATCCAACTCTGGACAAGATTTGCTCTCATAGTCTTCACTCAAAGACATAGGATTTTGGTTAAGCATCACTTCAGTCATTCTGACTGGTTCTCTTGGACCCCACTTAATAGTATGATGGTTCCTATGACTCAACAAGGAAAAACACAAAACGACGAAACTGCTAAGTCTTCGCGCTCCATAGTCTTCACGCGATGTCTTCTCTTATCATAGTCTTCAATGTGAATGTCTTCACATACCACCTCGGACTTCAATGTCTTCATACATTTTTAGGGGTCATCTCTGGTAGGAAAACCGAATCAATCAGGGACTTCTACCTGTGTTATCCTGCAATTCTCACAAACACATTAGTCACTCAACTAGGTTTGTCGTCAATACTCCAAAACCAACTAGGGGTGGCACTAGATGCACTTACAATGCTATAAAAAGTAATGATTATATTTATAAAACTTGTCATGATTATGATTACCCCTTCTCTGAACATTATTCTTTTAATGTGGAACAATTTATAGTATTCGAGTTTCCTATGATACTCCCACTATTCCGAATGAGAAGAATTTTGCCTATGTGGAGAGTAGTAAATTTTCTATGCTTGTAGATCATGAAAAGAATGCTTTATGTGATGGTTATACTGTTGAATTCATTCATGATTTTACTGCAAATCATTATGAGGGAGGAACATATGCTTGTAGGAATTGCAATAATATCAAGTTTCCTCTCTATGTGCTTAAAGTTTTGAAGTTATGCTTGTTTTACCTTCCTATGCAAGTTGATTCCTGTTCCCATAAGTTGTTTGCTCACAAAATCCCTATGCATAGGAAGTGGGTTAGACTTAAATGTGCTAGTCATATTCTTCATGATGCTCTCTTTATGTTTCAATTCTTATCTTTTATATGAGCATCGTTGAAATCATCATGCCTAGCTAGGGGCGTTAAACGATGGCGCTTGTTGGGAGGCAACCCAACTTTATTTTTGTTCCTTGATTTTTGTTCCTGTTTATTAATAAATAATTCATCTAGGCTCTGTTTATATGTGTTTTATGTGTTTAATTAGTGTTTGTGCTAAGTAGAACCTTTGGGAAGACTCGGGGAAAGTTTTGTTGATCATACTGTCAAAAACAGAAACTTTAGCACTCACGAGAACTGATGCCATTTTTATTTGGAGAGTGCTATTTACTTAATTATTTTTGAAGATGATTAATAGATAAATTCCTCAGGTCCATCAAGTTATTTGAGAATTTTCTGAGTTCCATAAGTATACGTTTGATCCAGATTACTACAGACTGTTCTGTTTTTGACAGATTCTGTTTTTCGTGTGTTGTTTGCTTATTTTGATGAATCTATGACTAGTAAAATAGTTTATAAACCATAGAGAAGTTGGAATACAGTAGGTTTAACACCAATATAAATAAATAATGAGTTCATTACAGTACCTTGAAGTGGTGATTTATTTTCTTATACTAACAGAGCTTACGAGTTTTCTGTTAAGTTTTGTGTTGTGAAGTTTTCAAGTTTTGGGTAAGGATTCGATGGACTATGGAATAAGGAGTGGCAAGAGCCTAAGCTTGGGGATGCCCAAGGCACCCCAAGGTAATATTCAAGGATAGCCAAGCGTCTAAGCTTGGGGATGCCCGGGTGGCATCCCCTCTTTCGTCTTCGTTCATCGGTAACTTTACTTGGAGCTATATTTTTATTCGCCACATGATATGTGTTTTGCTTGGAGCGTCAATTTATTTTGTTAGGCTTTGCTTGCTGTTTGAATAAAGTATCAAGATCTGAAATTCTTAAAATGTTAGAGAGTCTTCACATAGTTGCGTAATTATTCGACTACTCATTGATCTTCACTTATATCTTTCGGAGTAGTTTGTCTTTGGCTCTAGTGCTTCACTTATATCTTTTAGAGCATGGTGGTAGTTTTATTTTGCAGAAATAGATGAACTCTCATGCTTCACTTATATTATTTTGAGAGTCTTAAATATCATGGTAATTTGCTTAAGATCCTAATATGCTAGGTATCCAAGAATAATAAAATTCTCTTATGAGTGTGTTGAATACTAAGAGAAGTTTGATGCTTGATGATTGTTTTGAGATATGGAGATGGTGATATTAGGGTCATGCTAGTCGAGTAGTTGTGAATTTGAGAAATACTTGTGTTGAAGTTTGTGATTCCCGTAGCATGCATGTTAACCGTTATGTGATGAAGTCGGAGCATGATTTATTTATTGATTGTCCTCCTTATGAGTGGCGGCCGGGGACGAGCGATGGTCTTTTCCTACCAATCTATCCCCCTAGGAGCATGCGCGTAGTACTTTGTTTTGATAACTAATAGATTTTTTCAATAAGTATGTGAGTTCTTTTTGACTAATGTTGAGTCCATGGATTATACGCACTCTCACCCTTCCACCATTGCTAGCTCTCTAGTACCGCGCAACTTTCGCCGGTATCATACACCCACCATATACCTTCCTCAAAACAGCCACCATACCTACCTATTATGGCATTTCCATAGCCATTCCGAGATATATTGCCATGCAACTTTCCACCATTCCGTTTATTATGACACGCTCCATCATTGTCATATTGCTTAGCATGATTATGTAGTTGACATCGTATTTGTGGCAAAGCCACCGTTCATAATTCTTTCATACATGTTACTCATGAGTCATTGCACATCCCGGTACACCGCCGGAGGCATTCATATAGAGTCATATTTTGTTCTAAGTATCGAGTTGTAATTGTTGAGTTGTAAGAAAAATAAAAGTGTGATGATTATCATTATTAGAGCATTGTCCCAGTGAGGAAAGGATGATGGAGACTATGATTCCCCCACAAGTTGGGATGAGATTCCGGACGAAAATAAATAAAAGAGGCCAAAGAAGCCCAAATAGATAAAAAGAAAAAAAGAGGCCATAAAAAAGAGAAGGCCCGGACTGACATTACGCGTACGCTTACGTGAGACTGGTTCTACGGACGTGCTTTGCACAAAGGTGGCTGGCGGGTGTCAGTTTCTCCAACTTTAGTTGAACCAAGTGTGGCTACGCCCGGTCCTTGCGAAGGTCAAAACAGCACCAACTTGACAAACTATCATTGTGGTTTTGATGCGTAGGTAAGAACAGTTCTTGCTAAGCCCATAGCTACCATGTAAAACTTGCAACAACAAAGTAGAGGACGTCTAACTTGTTTTTGCAGGGCATGTTGTGATGTGATATGGTCAAGACATGATGCTAAATTTTATTGTATGAGATGATCATGTTTTATAACCGAGTTATCAGCAACTGGCAAGAGCCATACGGTTGTCGCTTTATTGTATGCAATGCAATCGCCCTGTAATGCTTTAGTTTATCACTAAGCGGTAGCGATAGTCGTGGAAGCATAAGTTTGGCGAGATGACAATGATGCTACGATGGAGATCAAGGTGTCGCACCGGTGACGATGGTGATCATGACGGTGCTTCGGAGATGGAGATCACAAGCACAAGATGATGATGGCCATATCATATCACTTATATTGATTGCATGTGATGTTTATCTTTTATGCATCTTATCTTGCTTTGACTGACGGTAGTATTATAAGATGATCTCTCACTAAATTTCAAGATAATAGTGTTCTCCCTGAGTATGCAACGTTGCCAAAGTTCGTCGTGCCCAGACACCACGTGATGATCGGGTGTGATAAGCTCTACGTCCATCTACAACAAGTGCAAGCCAGTTTTGCACACACAGAATACTCGGGTTAAACTTGACGAGCCTAGCATATGCAGATATGGCCTCAGAACACTGAGACCGAAAGGTCGAGCGTGAATCATATAGTAGATATGATCAACATAGTGATGTTCACCATTGAAAACTACTCCATTTCACGTGATGATTGGTTATGATTTAGTTGATTTGGATCACGTGATCACTTGGAAGATTAGAGGGATGTCTTTCTAAGTGGGAGTTCTTAAGTAATATGATTAATTGAACTTAAATTTATCATGAACTTAGTACCTGATAGTATCTTGCTTGTCTATGTTGATTGTAGATAGCTAGCCCGTGCTGTTGTTCCGTTGAATTTTAATGCGTTCCTTGAGAAAGCCAAGTTGAAAGATGATGGTAGCAATTACACGGACTGGGTCCGTAACTTGAGAATTATCCTCATTGCTGCTCAAAAGAATTACGTCCTGGAAGCACCGCTAGGTGTACCACCTGTGCCAGCAACTGTAGACATTGTGAATGCCTGGCAGTCACGTGTTGATGACTACTCGTTAGTTCAGTGTGCCATGCTTTACGGCTTAGAACCGGGACTTCAACGATGTTTTGAATGTCATGGAGCATATGAGATGTTCCAGGAGTCGAAGTTAATATTTCAAAAGAATGCCCGGATTGAGAGATATGAAGTCTCCAATAAGTTCTATAGCTGCAAGATGGAGGAAAATAGTTTTGTCAGTGAGCATATACTCAAGATGTCTGGGTACTGCAATCACTTGATCCAACTGGGAGTTAATCTTCCGGATGATAGCGTCATTGACAGAATTCTCCAATCACTTCCACCAAGCTACAAGAGCTTCGTGATGAACTATAATATGCAAGGGATGGATAAGACAATTCCCGAGCTCTTCGCAATGCTAAAAGCTGCGGAGGTAGAAATCAAGAAGGAGCATCAAGTGTTGATGGTCAGTAAGACCACCAGTTTCAAGAAGGGCAAAGGGAAGAAGAAGGGGAACTTCAAAAAGAACAACAAGAAAGTTGCTGCTCAGGAGAAGAAACCCAAGTCTGGACCTAAGCCTGAGACTGAGTGCTTCTACTTCAAGCAGACTGGTCACTGGAAGCGGAACTGCCCCAAGTATTTGGCGGATAAGAAGGATGGCAAGGTGAACAAATGTATATGTGATATACATGTTATTGATGTGTACCTTACTAGAGCTCGCAGTAGCACCTAGGTATTTGATATTGGTTCTATTGCTAATATTTGCAACTCGAAACAGGGACTATGGATTAAGTGAACACTGGCAAAGGACGAGGTGACGATGCGCGTGGGAAATGGTTCCAAAGTCAATGTGATCGCGGTCGGCACGCTACCTCTACATCTACCTTCGGGATTAGTATTAGACCTAAATGATTGTTATTTGGTGCCAGTGTTGAGCATGAACATTACATCTGGATCTTGTTTGATGCAAGACGGCTATTCATTTAAATCAGAGAATAATGGTTGTTCTATTTATATGAGTAATATCTTTTATGGTCATGCACCCTTGAAGAGTGGTCTATTTTTGATGAATCTCGATAGTAGTGATACACATATTCATAATGTTGAAGCCAAAAGATGCAGAGTTGATAATGATAGTGCAACTTATTTGTGGCACTGCCGTTTAGGTCATATCGGTGTAAAGCGCATGAAGAAACTCCATACTAATGGACTTTTGGAACCACTTGATTATGAATCACTTGGTACTTGCGAACCGTGCCTCATGGGCAAGATGACTAAAATGCCGTTCTCCAGAACTATGGAGAGAGCAACAGATTTGTTGGAAATCATACATAATGATGTATGTGGTCTGATGAATGTTGAGGCTCGTGGCAGATATCGTTATTTTCTCACCTTCACAGATGATTTAAGCACATATGGGTATATCTACTTGATGAAGCATAAGTCTGAAACATTTGAAAAGTTCAAAGAATTTCAGAGTGAAGTTGAAAATCATCGTAACAAGAAAATAAAGTTTCTACGATCTGATCGTGGAGGAGAATATTTGAGTTACGAGTTTGGTCTACATTTGAAACAATTTGGAATAGTTTCGCAACTCACGCCACCCGGAACACCGCATCGTAATGGTGTGTACGAACGTCGTAATCGTACTTTACTAGATATGGTATGATCTATGATGTCTCTTACAGATTTACCGCTATCATTTTGGGGATATGCTTTAGAGACGGCCGCATTCATGTTAAATAGGGCACCATCGAAATCCGTTGAGACGATGCCTTATGAACTGTGGTTTGGCAACAAACCAAAGTTGTCGTTTCTAAAAGTTTGGGGCTGCGATGCTTATGTGAAAAAGCTTCAACCTGATAAGCTCGAACCCAAATCAGAGAAATGTGTCTTCATAGGATACCCAAAGGAAACTGTTGGGTACACCTTCTATCACAGATCCGAAGGCAAGACATTCGTTGCTAAGAATGGATCCTTTCTAGAAGGAGTTTCTCTTGAAAGAAGTGAGTGTGAGGAAAGTGGAACTTGATGAGGTAACTATACCTGCTCCTCTATTGGAAAGTAGTTCATCACAGAAACCAGTACCTGTGACGCCTACACCAATTAGTGAGGAAGTCAATGATGATGATCATGAAACTTTAGATCAAGTTACTACTGAATCTCGTAGATCAAACAGAGTAAGATCCGCACCAGAGTGGTACAGTAATCCTGCTCTGGAAGTCATGCTACTAGATCATGATGAACCTACGAACTATGAAGAAGCGATGGTGAGCCCGGATTCCACAAAATGGCTTGAAGCCATGAAATCTGAGATGGGATCCATGTATGAGAACAAAGTGTGGACTTTGGTTGACTTGCCCGATGATCGGCATGCAATTGAGAATAAATGGATCTTCAAGAAAAAGACTGACGCTGACGGTAATGTTACTGTCTACAAAGCTCGACTTGTTGCGAAAGGTTTTCGACAGGTTCAAGGGATTGACTACGATGAGACTTTCTCACCCGTAGCTATGCTTAAGTCTGTCTGAATCATGTTAGCAATTGCCGCATTTTATGATTAAGAAATTTGGCAAATGGATGTCAAAACTGCACTCCTAAATGGATTTCTGGAAGAAGAGTTGTATATGATGCAACCAGAAGGTTTTGTCGATCCAAAGGGAGCTAACAAAGTGTGGAAGCTCCAGCGATCCATTTATGGACTGGTGCAAGCGTCTCGGAGTTGGAATAAACGCTTTGATAGTGTGATCAAAGTATTTGGTTTTATACAGACTTTTGGAGAAGCCTGTATTTACAAGAAAGTGAGTGGGAGCTTTGTAGCATTTCTAATATTATATGTCGATGACATATTGTTGATTGGAAATGATATAGAATTTCTGGATAGCATAAAGGGATACTTGAATAAGAGTTTTTCAATGAAAGACCTCGGTGAAGCTGCTTATATATTGGGCATCAAGATCTATAGAGATAGATCAAGACGCTTAATTGGACTTTCACAAAGCACATACCTTGACAAAGTTTTGAAAAAGTTCAAAATGGATCAAGCAAAGAAAGGGTTCTTGCCTGTGTTACAAGGTGTGAAGTTGAGTAGGACTCAATGCCCGACCACTGCAGAAGATAGAGAGAAAATGAAAGATGTTCCCTATGCTTCAGCCATAGGCTCTATCATGTATGCAATGCTGTGTACCAGACCTGATGTGTGCCTTGCTATAAGTCTAGCAGGGAGGTACCAAAGTAATCCAGGAGTGGATCACTGGACAGCGGTCAAGAACATCCTGAAATACCTGAAAAGGACTAAGGATATGTTTCTCGTATATGGAGGTGACAAAGAGCTCATCGTAAACGGGTACGTTGATGCAAGCTTTGACACTGATCCGGACGATTCTAAATCGCAAACCGGATACGTGTTTACATTGAACGGTGGAGCTGTCAGTTGGTGCAGTACTAAACAAAGCGTTGTGGCGGGATCTACATGTGAAGTGGAGTTCATAGCTGCTTCGGAAGCAGCAAATGAAGGAGTCTGGATGAAGGAGTTCATATCCGATCTAGGTGTCATACCTAGTGCACCGGGTCCAATGAAAATCTTTTGTGACAATACTGGTGCAACTGCCTTGGCGAAGGAATCCAGATTTCACAAGAGAACCAAGCACATCAAGAGACGCTTCAATTCCATCCGAGATTTAGTCCAGGTGGGAGACATAGAAATTTGCAAGATACATACGGATCTGAATGTTGCGGACCCTTGACTAAGCCTCTTCCATGAGCAAAACATGATCAGCACCAAGGCTCCATGGGTGTTAGAATCATTACTCTGTAATCTAGATTATTGACTCTAGTGCAAGTTGGAGACTGAAGGAAATATGCCCTAGAGGCAATAATAAAGTTATTATTTATTTCCTTATATCATGACAAATGTTTATTATTCATGCTAGAATTGTATTAACCGAAAACATAATACATGTGTGAATACATAGACAAACAGATTGTCACTAGTATGCCTCTACTTGACTAGCTCGTTGATCAAAGATGGTTATGTTTCCTAACGATAGACATGAGTTGTCATTTGATTAACAGGGTCACATCATTAGGAGAATGATGTTATTGACATGACCCCTTCCGTTAGCTTAGCACCCGATCATTTAGTATGTTGCTATTGCTTTCTTCATGACTTATACATGTTCCTATGACTATGAGATTATGCAACTCCCGTTTACCGGAGGAACACTTTGTGTGCTACCAAACATCACAACGTAACTGGGTGATTATAAAGGTGCTCTACAGGTGTCTCCAAAGGTACTTGTTGGGTTGGCGTATTTCGAGATTACGATTTGTCACTCCGATTGTCGGAGAGGTATCTCTGGGCCCTCTCGGTAATGCACATCACTTAAGCCTTGCAAGCATTGCAACTAATGAGTTAGTTGCGGGATGATGTATTATAGAACAAGTAAAGAGACTTGTCGGTAACGAGATTGAACTAGGTATTGAGATACCGACGATCGAATCTCGGGCAAGCAACATACCGATGACAAAGGGAACAACGTATTGATATGTCTCCAACGTATCTATAATTTTTGATTGCTCCATGCTATATTATCTACTGTTTTGGGCAATATTGGGCTTTATTATCCACTTTTATATTATTTTTGGGACTAACCTATTAACTGGAGGCCCAACCCAAATTTGTTGTTTTATGCCTATTTCAGTGTTTTGAAGAAAAGGAATATCAGAAGGAGTCGAAACGGAACGAAATCAACTGGAGAAGTTATTTTTGGAAGGAAACACACCTGATGGACTTGGACCTCACGTGAGAAGATACGGGAGCTGCCCTTGAGGGTGGGGGCGCGCCCACCCCCCTAGGGCGCGCCCCCTGCCTCGTGGGGCCCCCGTGGCTCCTCCGACGTACTTCCTGCACCCATATATATCGTCGTACCCAAAAACTTCCAGAACGGAGATTAGATCGGGAGTTCCACCACCAGAAGCCTCCGTAGCCACCAAAAACCAATCTAGACCCGTTCCGGCACCCTGCCGGAGGGGCCAATCCTTCTCCGGTGGCCATCTTCATCATCCCGGTGCTCTCCACGACGGGGAGGGAGTAGTTCTCCCTCGGGGCTGAGGGTATGTACCGGTAGCTATGTGTTTGATCTCTCTCTCTCTCGTGTTCTTGATTTGGCACGATCTTGATGTATCGCGAGCTTTGCTATTATAGTTGGATCCTATGTTTCTCCCCCCTCTTCTCTCTTGTAATGGATTGAGTTTCCCCTTTGGAGTTATCTTATCGGATTGAGTCTTTAAAGACTTGAGAACACTTGATGTATGTCTTGGTGATCAACTTGCGGGTTTCGTGACATCGGGAACCTATGCATAGGGGTTGGCACACGTTTTCGTCGTGATTCTCCGGTAGGAACTTTGGGCACTCTTTGAGGTCCTTTGTGTTGGTTGAATAGATGAATCTGAGATTGTATGACGCATATTGTATAATCATACCCACGGATACTTGAGGTGACATTGGAGTATCTAGGTGACATTAGGGTTTTGGTTGATTTGTGTCTTAAGGTGTTATTCTAGTACGAACTCTAGGGCTGTTTGTGACACTTATAGGAATAGCCCAACGGATTGATTGGAAACAATAACTTTGAGGTGGATTCGTACCCTACCATAATCTCTTCATTCGTTCTCCGCTATTAGTGACTTTGGTGTGACTCTTTGTTGCATGTTGAGGGATAGTTATGTGATCCAATTATGTTAGTATTGTTGAGGGAACTTACACTAGCGAAAGTATGAACCCTAGGCCTTGTTTCCTAGCATTGCAATACCGTTTACGCTCACTTTTACCATTAGTTACCTTGTTGTTTTTATTATTATTTCAGATTACAAATACCTTTATCTACTATCCATATACCACTTGTTTCACCATCTCGCCGAACTAGTGCACCTATACAATTTACCATTGTATTGGGTGTGTTGCGGACACAAGAGACTCTTTGTTATTTGGTTGCAGGGTTGCTTGAGAGAGACCATCTTCATCCTACGCCTCCTACGGATTGATAAACCTTAGGTCTGCCACTTGAGGGAAATTTGATATTGTCCTACAAACCTCTGCACTTGGAGGCCCAACAACGTCTACAATAAGAAGGTTGTGTAGTAGACATCAAGCTCTTTTCTGGCGATGTTGCCGGGGAGGTGAGTGCTTAAAGGTATATCTTTAGATCTTGCAATCGAGTCTTTTAGTTTCTTGTTTTATCACTAGTTTAGTTTATAAAAGAAAATTACAAAAATATGGAATTGAGTTTCTCTCATACGCTTCATCTTTTTAATATCTTTCATGAGTATGATGGAAAGGATAGTTGTGCTCAAGTGCTAGAAGAAGAAATCTATAAAATGTTTGGCACTAAATCTTTGAATGATGAGCATGATTGCAATGTTGTTAGTACGAATACTTGAATATCCATGATACTAATGATGATTGCACTAGTTATGATGAAAATGTCTCCTATAAACATGTCAATTTTTGTGGAGTGCATTGGGTTTGTAAGTACACACCAAATAGGGAAGATAGATATTGCATGAGGCATAAGTACTTGGAAACTAAATTGTTGCAAGAAAGGCTAGATGATTGTGCTGAAAAATTTAAATTTTCTTGGCCGTACTTGTGGACTTTGCAATGAAAGTGGTCATTTAGCTATCCGATGCAAATTGTTCCATGATCTAATCGTGTCCAAAAATTGTGATGACTTGATTTCCCTTGCACATTATAATGAACTTAGTTTGCTTATGGGTTATGGAGAAATGAAACGTATAAGTAATCATCTTCCAGAATTTGCCCGTTACAAGCTTCTTGGCTTTGATCTAGAGAAAATTATTGTGATGATACATATTCTATAAGAATTAATGATTATATTTATAAAACTTGTCTTGATTATGATTACCCCTTCTCTGAACATTACTCTTTTAATGTGGAAACAATTTATAGTATTCGAGTTTCCTATGATACTCCCACTATTCCGAATGAGAAGAATTTTGCCTATGTGGAGAGTAGTAAATTTTCTATGCTTGTAGCTCATGAAAAGAATGCTTTATGTGATGGTTATATTTTTGAATTCATTCATGATGTTACTGAAAATTATTATGAGGGAGGAACATATGCTTGTAGGAATTGCAATAATATCAAGTTTCCTCTCTATGTGCTTAAAGTTTTGAAGTTATGCTTGTTTTACCTTCCTATGCAAGTTGATTCCTGTTCCCATAAGTTGTTTGCTCACAAAATCCCTATGCATAGGAAGTGGGTTAGACTTAAATGTGCTAGTCATATTCTTCATGATGCTCTCTTTATGTTTCAATTCTTATCTTTTATATGAGCATCGTTGAAATCATCATGCCTAGCTAGGGGCGTTAAACGATGGCGCTTGTTGGGAGGCAACCCAACTTTATTTTTGTTCCTTGCTTTTTGTTCCTGTTTAGTAATAAATAATTCATCTAGTCTCTGTTTATATGTGTTTAATTAGTGTTTGTGCCAAGTAGAACCTTTGGGAAGACTCGGGGAAAGTCTTGTTGATCATACTGTCAAAAACAGAAACTTTAGCACTCACGAGAACTGATGCCATTTTTATTTGGAGAGTGATATTTAGTTAATTATTTTTGAAGATGATTAATAGATAAATTCCTCAGGTCCAGAAAGTTATTTTATAATTTTCTGAGTTCCATAAGTATACGTTTGATCCAGATTACTACAGACTGTTCTGTTTTTGACAGATTCTGTTTTTCGTGTGTTGTTTGCTTATTTTGATGAATCTATGGCTAGTACAATAGTTTATAAACCATAGAGAAGTTGGAATACAGTAGGTTTAACACCAATATAAATAAAGAATGAGTTCATTACAGTACCTTGAAGTTGTGATTTATTTTCTTATACTAACGGAGCTTACGAGTTTTCTGTTAAGTTTTGTGTTGTGAAGTTTTCAAGTTTTGGGTAAGGATTCGATGGACTATGGAATAAGGAGTGGCAAGAGCCTAAGCTTGGGGATGCCCAAGGCAGCCCAAGGTAATATTCAAGGATAACCAAGCGTCTAAGCTTGGGGATGCCGGGTGGCATCCCCTCTTTCGTCTTCGTTCATCGGTAACTTTACTTGGAGCTATGTTTTTATTCGCCACATGATATGTGTTTTGCTTGGAGCATCAATTTATTTTGTTAGGCTTGCTTTCTGTTTGAATAAAGTATCAAGATCTGAAATTCTTAAAATGTTAGAGAGTCTTCACATAGTTGCATAATTATTCGACTACTCATTGATCTTCACTTATATCTTTCGGAGTAGTTTGTCTTTGGCTCTAGTGCTTCACTTATATCTTTTAGAGCATGGTGGTAGTTTTATTTTGAAGAAATAGATAAACTCTCATGCTTCACTTATATTATTTTAGAGTCTTAAATAGCATGGTAATTTGCTTAAAATCCTAATATGCTAGGTATCCAAGAATAATAAAATTCTCTTATGAGTGTGTCGAATACTAAGAGAAGTTTGATGCTTGATGATTGTTTTGATATATGGAGATGGTGATATTAGAGTCATGCTAGTTGAGTAGTTGTGAATTTGAGAAATACTTGTGTTGAAGTTTGTGATTCCCATAGCATGCACGTATGGTGAACCGTTATGTGATGAAGTCGGAGCATGATTTATTTATTGATTGTCCTCCTTATGAGTGTCGGTCGGGGACGAGCGATGGTCTTTTCCTACCAATCTATCCCCCTAGGAGCATGCGCGTAGTACTTTGTTTCGATAACTAATAGATTTTTGCAATAAGTATGTGAGTTCTTTTTGACTAATGTTGAGTCCATGGATTATACGCACTCTCACCCTTCCACCATTGCTAGCCTCTCTAGTACCGCGCAACTTTCGCCGGTATCATACACCCACCACATACCTTCCTCAAAACAGCCACCATACCTACCTATTATGGCATTTCCATAGCCATTCCGAGATATATTGCCTTGCAACTTTCCACTGTTCCGTTTATTATGACACGCTCTATCATTGTCATATTGCTTAGCATGATCATGTAGTTGACATCGTATTTGTGGCAAAGCCACCGTTCATAATTCTTTCATACATGTCACTCATGAGTCATTGCACATCCCGGTACACCGCCGGAGGCATTCATATAGAGTCATATTTTGTTCTAAGTATCGAGTTGTAATTGTTGAGTTGTAAGAAAAATAAAAGTGTGATGATTATCATTATTAGAGCATTGTCCTAGTGAGGAAAGGATGATGGAGACTATGATTCCCCCACAAGTCGGGATGAGACTCCGGACGAAAATAAACAAAAGAGGCCAAAGAAGCCCGAATAAAAAAAAGAAAAAAAGTGTGAGGGAGTCCTGGATTAGGGGGTGTTCGGGTAGCCGGACTATACCTTCAGCCGAACTCCAGGACTATGAAGATACAAGATTGAAGACTTCGTCCCGTGTCCGGATGGGACTTTCCTTGGCGTGGAAGGCAAGCTTGGCGATGCGGATATTCAAGATCTCCTACCATTGTAACCGACTTTGTGTAACCCTAACCCACTCCGGTGTCTATATAAACCGGAGGGTTTTAGTCCGTAGGACAACTTCATCATACAACAATCATACCATAGGCTAGCTTCTAGGGTTTAGCCTCCTTGATCTCGTGGTAGATCTACTCTTGTACTACCCATATCATCAATATTAATCAAGCAGGACGTACGGTTTTACCTCCATCGAGAGGTCCTGAACCTGGGTAAAACATCGTGTTCCTTACCTCATGTTACCATCCGGCCTAGACGCACAGTTCGGGACCCCCTACCCGAGATCCGCCGGTTTTGACACCGACATTGGTGCTTTCATTAAGAGTTCCTCTGTGTCGTCGCCTTTAGGCCCGATGGCTCCTTCCATCATCAACAATGATGCAGTCCAGGGTGAGACTTTTCTCCCCGGACAGATCTTCGTCTTCGGCGGCTTCGCACTGCGGGCCAAGTCGCTTGGCCACCTTGAGCAGATCGAAAGCTACGCCCCTGGTCATCAGGTCAGGTTTGGAAGCCTAAACTACACGGCTGACATCCGCGGGGACTTGGTCTTCGACGGATTCGAGCCACAGCCAAGCGCGCCGCACTGTCTCGATGGGCATGATATAGCTCTGCCGCTGAACAGCGCCTTGGAGGCCGCACACGCATCGGTTCCGACCATTGATTCGGAGCCTACTGCACCGATCGAGGATCAGCGGTTGGACGCTGCCTCAGGGGCTGCGATCTCAGAGGCGATCGAGCTGAACTCCAGCCCCGCACTCTGCATGGCCCGTGACTCCGAGGAGCCGGATTCCTTTCCGAACTCCGAGCCCCCCGCGCCCCTGCCGATCGAATCCGATTGGGCACCGATAATGGAGTTCACCGTCGCAGACATCTTTCAGCACTCACCCTTCGGCGACATCCTGAATTCGCTAAAGTCTCTCTCTTTAACAGGAGAGCCCTGGCCGGACTACGGTTAGCAAGGATGGGATTCAGATGATGAAGAAATTCAAAACCCACCCACCACCCACTTCGTAGCCACTGTCGACGACTTAACCGACATGCTCGAATTTGACTCTGAAGACATCGACGGTATGGACGACGATGCAGGAGACAACCAAGAACCAACGCCTATAGGGCATTGGACAGCCACCTCATCTCATGATGTGTACATGGTGGATACCCCTAAAGGAAGCAACAACGAGGAAAATGGGGATGGAAAGAGGGATCGATCTCTCGAAAAACAATCAAAGCGTCGGTGTAAACGCCGACCCAAGCCCCACCTCGACAAAGACCCAGCCATAGAGCAGGATGAGCCGGTAGACGACGAACATGCCTTAGAGCAACCGTCCCAACAGGACAACCCGGATAGAGAAACCGAACATCCCTCCCCCGGCGAAAATGGCATTCCGGACGACCCTACGCCGGACAAGCCCACGAAGCAGAAGAACCTCCACAAACGGTTCGTTGCAACCGCACACAGCCTGAAAAAGCAGAAGTGGAAGCTAAAAACTGTGGAAGATGCACTCAGGATCAGATGGAGTAAAGTAATCAATACCGCAGACAAATACGGCGACAGTCGCCGCACTAAAAGCTATCCAAAGAGAAAGCTACTGCCTGAATTCGACGAGGAGGCCTTAGAGCCCTCGCATTCCAAAAGTGAGAAAGCCACACGGTCGGATAGACGACCCCATGGCCAACATAAAGCGGCAAGCAGCGCCGCACTTAAGCCGGCATGCGACCCACTTAAGGATTCGCATCATGGCCCAGCCAGGTCCGTTTACGGGCCAAGAAAGAAAGCTCTTGTAAGCAATGCAGTAAAGCCATTATCAGAATCCGGCACACCCAAATACAGGGGTGCCGCACACCCCCTATGTTTCACCGATGAGGTCCTGGATTATGAATTTCCAGCGGGATTCAAACCCGTAAACACAGATGCATATGATGGAACAACAGACCCTGGAGTCTGGATCGAGGATTATATCCTCCACATACATATGGCTAGAGGAGATGACCTCCACGCCATAAAATACTTACCCCTCAAGCTTAAAGGGCCAGCCCGGCATTGGCTCAAAAGCCTTCCTGAAAACACAATCGGAAGTTGGGAAGAGCTCGAGGACGCTTTCCGAGCAAATTTTCAAGGGACCTATGTCCGCCCTCCAGATGTAGACGATCTTAGTCACATAACTCAACAGCCCGGAGAGTCAGCTCGGCAATTCTGGAATAGATTTCTTACTAAAAAGAATCAGATAGTCGACTGTCCAGACGCTGAAGCCTTAGCGGCTTTTAGGCATAATGTCTGAGACGAATGGATCGCCAGACACCTCGGCCAAGAAAAGCCAAGAACAATGGCCGCACTAACAATCCTCATGACCCACTTTTGCGCAGGAGAGGACAGCTGGTTGGCAAGATGCAGCACCAGTGACCCAAGTACATCCGAAACTAGGGATGGAAACGGAAAACTGCGACGCAATAAGGACCGTCGCCGGACTAAGGAAAAAAGTCCGAAGAGCACGACAGTCAACGCCGGATTCAAAAGCTCACGACAGAATCAGAAAAAGCCGCCCCTCGAAGATAACAGGGACGACCTATCCAACCTAAACAAAATCTTGGATAGGATATGTCAAATACACAGCACTCCCGGAAAGCCTGCTAACCATACCCACAGAGATTGTTGGGTTTTCAAACAATCCGGCAGACTCAACGCCGAACACAAGGGGCTCGACACACCAAGCGAAGACGAGGACAAAGCCCAAAAGCAGAGTACCAGGAAACAAAAGAATTTCCCACAAGAAGTAAAAACAGTAAACTTACTCCACATAACAAAACGTGCGGCGCCCATAAAGGTACGCGCCCCACGGCCTATCCCACTGGAATCCCGCCACTGGTTGTCAAAACCAATCATCTTCGATCATCTGGATTATTCCAGAAGTGTCAGGAACCCAGGCTGGACTGCCCTGGTACTCGATCCAATAATTGGCGGACTCCAGTTTTCAAATGTCCTTATGGACGGTGGCAGCGGACTCAACCTGATATATCAGGACTCAATCCGCCACATGGGGATCGACCCAAAAAGAATTCTCCATAGCAAAACCTCCTTTCAAGGAGTAATGCCAGGTGCGGACACCCATTGCATGGGTTTTCTCCGGCTCGAGGTTATTTTCGGCTCTGACGATAACTTCCATCGCGAAAAGCTGACTTTCCACATCGTCCCATTCTCAAGTCGCTATCAAGCACTACTGGGACGCGAAGCTTTCGCCCGCTTTAACGCAATACCGCATTATGCATCTCTTACGCTTAAGATGCCCGGTCCACGCGACATCATCTCCTTAAAGGGGAAGCAGTGAGAACACCTCCCCCAAGCAGAGGATTGTGTGGCCGCTTTAACAGCCCCACAATACAATGGCTTCACCAGCCAGAACATCGGAACAGGTCATTAAGACCACGGACACGGATAGACGAGTCCGACACAAAAGTATCGTTGATAAAGGCTTAGTGGCCATATAGCCCCGCACTAGGGGCTTCACACGTATAAAATAGGAGACAATAAAGCTCAATTTTTCATATTTTACTTTACACCTTGTTCATTTCATATAACTTTTGTTCGGCACACCCCTTTTTCAACTTAGTTGCTCTCTTTTTACAGATGAACGTCGTGCTGCGCCCGTCCAGGATACGGCACAACGGAGACACAGGCGTAGACGTGCAGTAGGGACCTGTTCCAAGGATTCTTTTCAGATTAAGACCCTTCGTAAACCTTTTTTACTGTCTCTTGTTGATACACATCCCATGGTTCTATGACCAAGGAGGAGGCTGGCGTCTTGGCATGTGGCCACGTCAGAATTCTTGCGCATACCTGGACACTAGGGGCTTATACCTCAGAGCGTTACCTCGCCTGCTCTCATAAAGACCGAATACCTTAGGGAGTGTTCGGCGTCGCGAGTTTGGCCTTATATGCATTAGCTCCGAGTCATGATTTTGGTCAAATGTTGGGTTGCCCGGCTTCTGTGTTCGGCCGCCTTACATTCCGCTCTATCGGCTAAGGCGGCACCAGGAGAACTACTGCGATTGTGCCCTGGTTCAGCCAAGCGAGCACCCCAGTAGAGAAATCCGAAAACCGACTGTCATGATATGGCGTGAGACTGGTCAACCACTCGATGACTCTCCGGAATCTGTAGGATTCCTCCGCATTAACGAAGGGCCGTTTACCAGCCAGGCACATACGCGCCCCGAATTTGGGCGAGCATAGTCGCCACCAGGGGCTACCTAAATAGTCCCATTGTCAAGCTCCTATGGCTAAGTGAAAGTGTTAAAGCATTATAGTCCGGTTGCCTAGCCCGCTGTGCTATCACCTCCTTTGTAGGACCAAGACATTGGATTAAGTGTGAAAATGCGCCTTCTGCGAGCACCCCTGCACTATGTGCGCGAGGGCTGAAGCCAACGACTGCAATCTTTCAGATTTCGTATATATATATATCTTAAAATGGCCGCACAGGAGGTGTTCCAGATACTTGAAGGCACAAGTATAAAAGGCTACTACAATTCATCAAAATATTGCTTTATAATTACATATGCTATCAGAACATAGCATCCTTCGAGCACTGCGTCTCTATTACACGAGCGCCTTCAAGGACTTCCTGAAAATAGTGCTCGGAGGGTACTCGGCTTTTGTCCGAATCTCGGGATGCAACAACGGTGGTCTCCAACTCTGCCCAGTATGTCTTGACACGGGCAAGAGCCATCCGTGCGCCCTCTATGTATGCTGACCTCTTCATCGCATTGATACGTGGCACCGCGTCAAGGAATTGCTGCACCAAGCTAAAATAACTCTTTGGCTCCGATCTCCCCGGCCACAGATGGCCCATGACGTACTTCATGGCGAGTCCGGACTATCTATTCAGTTTGGCCCATTGAGCCAGACGATCGTCCACTGCCAGTTGACGCTCTGGATTCTGGAACTGCGACCAGAAAAGCCTTTCCACTTCGCGATCTTCTTGATCTCGAAAGTATTCGGTCACATCAGCAGCACTCGCTGCCAAATCCAGATAGGTGTCCTACGCACTCCACATCCGGTCCAACGGAGCAAACTTCGGATCGCAAAACTTTCTCCGCAGCATAAAGGGCTTTCCAGCCGCAATCTGTTCGGCCTGACGCAGCTCCTCATTCGCAGCCCTCATCGCAGAGCGAGCGTCCTTGGCATCAGCAACGGCCTTCTCTAAGTCCGTCTGTCTCGCTCGGTCTTCTTTCTCAAGAAACTTGCAACGGTCAACAAAACTTTCTCCGCAGCATAAAGGGCTTTCCATCCACAATCTGTCCGGCCTGACACAGCTCCTCATTCGCAGCCCTCATCGCAGAGCGAGCGTCCTTGGCATCAGCAACGGCCTTCTCTAAGTCCGTCTGTCTCGCCCGGTCTTCTTTCTCAAGAAACTTGCAACGGTCAGCAGCACTTTTTAACTTCACGGCCATCACGGCCATATCCTTCTTGCTTCGGCAGTAACCAGCCTGTTCGGCTCTCAGCTCTTCAAGGGCCTTCTCGGCAGCCGCATCACTTTTCCTGGCTTGTTCCTTAGCTCGGGCAAGTTCCGCCCGAAGACTCTCCATGGCGGCCGCACCATCTGCGTCAAGCACACACATTGTAAGATACTGGCATAAAGCTCCTCTTACCAAATGTCGCCCGAGGAATTGCATACCTTGAGCCTCATCAAGCCGCTCGTTGACGAGCACGATGTCGGCATCTGCCACGTCAAGTTGCCGCTTTAGTTTGGCAAAATCATCAGTTCGGCTCGATTCCGGACACTTCGCCACCTGTATACAAAGGCGACATTTTAGACCTGGGATTATGATCCTCTGCGCGCCGTCAATTTTGACAACGCACAGAGTCTCAGGGGCTACTATCTACACAAGGCGCATCTTGTTTATGCGCAACTGACAAAGAAGTACATTATCAAACGTACCTCAAAACCCGTCAGCAAACTTCTGACGGCCTCATGCAATCCGCTTTCCGCGGACGAAATCCTTCCAATCACCGTACCCATCAATGCACGGTGCTTCTCTGAGATAGAAGCTCGCCCCAGCAGAATCATCAGCTCCTCCGACCACGCATCGGACGGCGCCGGACTCGTCCTATGACCTCCATTGAAGGCCGGACGCGGAGAACCTTGGGGGGACATATGGCTACCTTACACCCCCGCCGGATTCGGAGAAACCCTCCGCGACGACACCTCAGGGTCGCCCGCCTCGCCAGGCGGTACGGCAGGGGGAGGCGTTCCACTCTCCATCATCTCCGGAAGAAGATGCCCCGAAGACGAGCTCTGCTGAGAAGGGCTGAGGTCCGAGCTACAAAGTAAAATTTCGGTTAATCTTCTCAGATAAAAAGCAAGGATTTCTCTCATCCCTCTATAGGAAAATCTTTCTCTACTTACGGCTCGCTGGAGGGCTGATCCCTTTGAGGGCATAGTTTGGCTGAGGATCTCCCCGGCATCGGACCCTCTGACGAGGACTTTTTCCCCCGCTTTGAGGCCATGGTCTCCGGGTCGTCAGAGGCGCCCCTCTTCTTCCCCTTAGGAGAGGAATTGCCGGTTCTTCCCTTCGGAGCAGCCTCCTTCAAGGAGGCCATAGTTTCCTTGTCCTCCCCCTCACTTCCCTCCAAAGGCACGATCTTCAACATCCTGACTAGCACGGGATCCGGCCTGGTCTCAGGAAGGGGAGCCGGACACCTGATCAGCTTTGCCTTCGCTATCCACTCCCGTTTAAAAGGACAGCTCTTTTAGGGGCGAATTTATGACAATTTTACGGATAGCGAGTCCGGGCACAAGGTTACTTACTTGAGTATCCGGGCGATTGTAGCTTAAACCTGCGTCCTCGGTCAAATCCGGACACATTGCTTGTGATCCGAAGAACATTTTATACATCTCCACGAGCGTTGCACCCATAAAATGCTGGAGAGCTCGTGGACCCTCCGGATTAAACTCCCACAGACGAAGGGAGCGACGTTTGCCGGGTAGTGTTCGGCGAATCAGCATGACCTGTGTCACCTTGACCAGGTTGAGGTCTCTTTCTAAGAGATCCCTAATGCGGCCCTGCAACAAGGGCACATCTTTGGATAACCCCCAATCTAATCCTTTGTTGACCCATGATGCTAGCCGTGGTGGGGGACCCGAGCGAAAGGCAGGAGGCGCCACCCACTTGGCGCTCCTGGGAGCGGTGATATAGAACCACTCTCGTTGCCACAAGCCGAGCTCCTCTTGAAAGGAGCCCTCGGGCCATGGAGCATCAGCATCCTTACTTATGACAGCGCCTCCGCACTTTGCGTGCCGTCCCTCGATCATCTTCGGCTCCACTCCAAAAATCTTGAGCCATAATCCGAAGTGAGGAGTAACACGGAGGAACGCTTCGCACACAACGATGAATGAGGAAATGTGGAGGATGGACTCCGGAGCTAAATCATGAAATTCCAGCCCATAATAGAACATTAGCCCCCTCACGAAGGGATCCATCGGGAAGCCTAACCCCCGAAGGAAGTGAGACATGAACATTACGCTCTCACCGGGTTGGGGACTGGGAATAGCCTGCCTTTGAGCAGGCAACCTATGCAAAATTTCGGCGGTCAAGAACTTAGCCTCCCTCAACTTTAGCATGTACTCCTTCGTGACGGAGGAGGGCATCCATTGGCCTTGAGGGTCGGGACCGGACATTGTCGAAGGTCCGAAGCACCTGGAATCTGGAGCCTAGGGTGTTGGAACTCGAGGCGACGGGCGACCTTGTTTTGAGATTGGAGAAAAGGAGTAAGGCCTTGGTCTCTTTATAAGAGGTTGAATACCAGTAGCCCTCCCCGTAACCGTTTGGGACTCGCCTTTAATCGAGAAGACATGCTAACGGGCATGATTGGGTTACCCACGTCCGTATTGATGAGAATCCCGTAAATAAAGGGGACGCGATCTCTGCTTTGACAAGACGTGCCAAGGAAACCGCCTCGCAAAACACGCTGAGGTGGAAAAGTGAAAACGATTCGAATAAAGGCATGGCCGTAGTGTGATGTCATGCTGCGGAATACGTCAGCAGATTAGATTTGTGTTAATATTATTCTCTCTGTGGCAATACGTGGAAACTTGTTTTGCAGAGCCGGACACTAATCTTGGTGTTTACAAACTTTTATGAAGAATTTGGAGGAGGAACCCGCCTTGCAATGCCGAACACAATCTACACGCCGGACTCGTCGTCATTGAAGCCTGGTTCAGGGGCTACTGAGGGAGTCCTGGATTAGGGGGTGTTCAGGTAGCCGGACTATACCTTCAGCCGGACTCCGGGACTATGAAGATACAAGATTGAAGACTTCGTCCCTTGTCCGGATGGGACTTTCCTTGGCGTGGAAGGCAAGCTTGGCGATGCGGATATTCAATATCTCCTACCATTGTAACCGACTTTGTGTAACCCTAACCCTCTCCGGTGTCTATATAAACCGGAGGGTTTTAGTCCGTAGGACAACTTCATCATACAACAATCATACCATAGGCTAGCTTCTAGGGTTTAGCCTCCTTGATCTCGTGGTAGATCTACTCTTGTACTACCCATATCATCAATATTAATCAAGCAGGACGTAGGGTTTTACCTCCATCGAGAGGGCCCGAACCAGGGTAAAACATCGTGTTCCTTGCCTCCTGTTACCATCCGGCCAAGATGCACAGTTCGGGACCCCCTACCCGAGATCCGCCGGTTTTTACACCGACAAAGAGGCCATAAAAAAGAGAAGGCCCAGACCGACATTACGCGTACGCTTACGCGAGACTGGTTCTACTGACGTGCTTTGCACAAAGGTGGCTCGCGGGTGTCAGTTTCTCCTACTTTAGTTGAACCAAGTGTGGCCACGCCCGGTCCTTGCGAAGGTTAAAACAGCACCAACTTGACAAACTATCGTTGTGGTTTTGATGCATAGATAAGAAACGATTCTTGCTAAGCCCGTAGCAGCCACGTAAAACTTGCAACAACAACGTAGAGGACGTCTAACTTGTTTTTGCAGGGCATGTTGTGATGTGATATGGTCAAGACATGATGCTAAATTTTATTGTATGAGATGATCATGTTTTGTAACCGAGTTATCAGCAACTGGCAAGAGCCATATGGTTGTCGCTTTATTGTATGCAATGCAATCGCCCTGTAATGCTTTAGTTTATCACTAAGCGGTAGCGATAGTCGTGGAAGCATAAGTTTGGCGAGACAACAATGATGCTACGATGGAGATCACGGTGTCGCGCCGGTGACGATGGTGATCATGACGGTGCTTCGGAGATGGAGATCACAAGCACAAGATGATGATGGCCATATCATATCACTTATATTGATTGCATGTGATGTTTATCTTTTATGCATCTTATCTTGCTTTGACTGACGGTAGTATTATAAGATGATCTCTCACTAAATTTCAAGATAATAGTGTTCTCCCTGAGTATGCACCATTGCCAAAGTTTGTCGTGCCCAGACACCACGTGATGATCGGGTGTGATAAGCTCTACGTCCATCTACAACGGGTGCAAGCTAGTTTTGCACACGCAGAATACTCGGGTTAAACTTGACGAGCCTAGCATATACAGATATGGCCTCGGAACACTGAGACCGAAAGGTCGAGCGTGAATCATATAGTAGATATGATCAACATAGTGATGTTCACCATTGAAAACTACTCCATTTCACGTGATGATCGGTTATGATTTAGTTGATTTGGATCACGTGATCACTTGGAAGATTAGAGGGATGTATTTCTAAGTGGGAGTTCTTAAGTAATATGATTAATTGAACTTAAATTTATCATGAACTTAGTACCTGATAGTATCTTGCTTGTCTATGTTGATTGTAGATAGATGGCCCGTGCTGTTGTTCCGTTGAATTTTAATGCGTTCCTTGAGAAAGCAAAGTTGAAAGATGATGGTAGCAATTACACGGACTGGGTCCATAACTTGAGAATTATCCTCATTGCTGCTCAGAAGAATTACGTCCTGGAAGCACCGCTAGGTGTACCACCTGCGCCAGCAACTGCAGACATTGTGAATGCCTTGCAGTCACGTGTTGATGACTACTCGATAGTTCAGTGTGCCATGCTTTACGGCTTAGAACCGGGACTTCAACGACGTTTTGAATGTCATGGAGCATATGAGATGTTCCAGGAGTTGAAGTTAATATTTCAAAAGAATGCCCGGATTGAGAGATATGAAGTCTCCAATAAGTTCTATAGCTGCAAGATGGAGGAAAATAGTTTTGTCAGTGAGCATATACTCAAGATGTCTGGGTACTGCAATCACTTGATTCAACTAGGAGTTAATCTTCCAGATGATAGCGTCATTGACAGAATTCTCCAATCACTTCCACCAAGCTACAAGAGCTTCGTGATGAACTATAATATGCAAGGAATGGATAAGACAATTCCCGAGCTCTTCGCAATGCTAAAAGCTGCGGAGGTAGAAATCAAGAAGGAGCATCAAGTGTTGATGGTTAGTAAGACCACCAGTTTCAAGAAGGGCAAAGGGAAGAAGAAGGGGAACTTCAAAAAGAACATGAAGCAAGTTGCTGCTCAGGAGAAGAAACCCAAGTCTGGACCTAAGCCTGAGATTGAGTGCTTCTATTGCAAGCAGACTGGTCACTGGAAGCGGAACTGCCCCATGTATTTGGCGGATAAGAAGGATGGCAAGGTGAACAAAGGTATATGTGATATACATGTTATTGATGTGTACCTTACTAGAGCTCGCAGTAGCACCTAGGTATTTGAAACTGGTTCTATTGCTAATATTTGCAACTCGAAACAGGGACTACGGATTAAGTGAACACTGGCAAAGGACGAGGTGACGATGCGCGTGGGAAATGGTTCCAAAGTCAATGTGATCGCGGTCGGCACGCTACCTCTACATCTACCTTCGGGATTAGTATTAGACCTAAATAATTGTTATTTGGTGCCAGCGTTGAGCATGAACATTATATCTGGATCTTGTTTGATGCAAGACGGTTATTCATTTAAGTCAGAGAATAATGGTTGTTCTATTTATATGAGTAATGTCTTTTATGGTCATGCACCCTTGAAGAGTGGTCTATTTTTGATGAATCTCGATAGTAGTGATACACATATTCATAATGTTGAAGCCAAAAGATGCAGAGTTGATAATGATAGTGCAACTTATTTGTGGCACTGCCGTTTAGGTCATATCGGTGTAAAGCGCATGAAGAAACTCCATACTGATGGACTTTTGGAACCACTTGATTATGAATCACTTGGTACTTGCGAACCGTACCTCATGGGAAAGATGACTAAAATGCCATTCTCCGGAACTATGGAGAGAGCAACAGATTTGTTGGAAATCATACATACTGATGTATGTGGTCCGATGAATGTTGAGGCTCGTGGCGGATATCGTTTAAGCAGATATGGGTATATCTACTTGATGAAGCATAAGTCTGCAACATTTGGAAAGTTCAAAGAATTTCAGAGTGAAGTTGAAAATCATCGTAACAAGAAAATAAAGTTTCTACGATCTGATCGTGGAGGAGAATATTTGAGTTACGAGTTTGGTCTACATTTGAAACAATGCAGAATAGTTTCGCAACTTACGCCACCCAGAACACCACAGCGTAATGGTGTGTCCGAACGTCGTAATCGTACTTTACTAGATATGGTACGATCTATGATGTCTCTTACAGATTTACCGCTATCATTTTGGGGATATGCTTTAGAGACGGCTGCATTCACGTTAAATAGGGCACCATCGAAATCCGTTGAGACGACGCCTTATGAACTGTGGTTTGGCAAGAAACCAAAGTTGTCGTTTCTAAAAGTTTGGGGCTGCGATGCTTATGTGAAAAAGCTTCAACCTGATAAGCTCGAACCCAAATCGGAGAAGTGTGTCTTCATAGGATACCCAAAGGAAACTGTTGGGTACACCTTCTATCACAGATCCGAAGGCAAGACATTCGTTTCTAAGAATGGATCCTTTCTAGAAGGAGTTTCTCTCGAAAGAAGTGAGTGTGAGGAAAGTGGAACTTGATGAGGTAACTATACCTGCTCCTCTATTGGAAAGTAGTTCATCACAGAAACCAGTACTTGTGATGCCCACACCAATTAGTGAGGAAGTTAATGATGATGATCATGAAACTTTAGATAAAGTTACTACTGAATCTCGTGGATCAAACAGAGTAAGATCCGCACCAGAGTGGTACGGTAATCCTGCTCTGGAAGTCATGCTACTAGATCATGATGAACCTACGAACTATGAAGAAGCGATGGTGAGCCCGGATTCCACAAAATGGCTTGAAGCCATGAAATCTGAGATGGGATCCATGTATGAGAACAAAGTGTGGACTTTGGTTGACTTGCCCGATGATCGGCAAGCAATTGAGATAAATGGATCTTCAAGAAAAAGACTGACGCTGACGGTAATGTTACTGTCTACAAAGCTCGACTTGTTGCGAAAGGTTTTCGACAAGTTCAAGGGATTGACTACGATGAGACTTTCTCACCCGTAGCGATGCTTAAGTCTGTCCGAATCATGTTAGCAATTGCCGCATTTTATGATTATGAAATTTGGCAAATGGATGTCAAAACTGCATTCCTAAATGGATTTCTGGAAGAAGAGTTGTATATGATGCAACCAGAAGGTTTTGTCGATCCAAAGGGAGCTAACAAAGTGTGGAAGCTCCTGCGATCCATTTATGGACTAGTGCAAGCCTGTCGGAGTTGGAATAAACGCTTATAGTGTGATCAAAGCATTTGGTTTTATACAGACTTTTGGAGAAGCCAGTATTCACAAGAAAGTGACTGGGAGCTCTGTAGCATTTCTAATATTATATGTCGATGACATATTGTTGATTGGAAATGATATAGAATTTCTGGATAGCATAAAGGAATACTTGAATAAGAGTTTTTCAATGAAAGACCTCGGTGAAGCTGCTTATATATTGGGCATCAAGATCTATAGAGATAGATCAAGACGCTTAATTGGACTTTCGCAAAGCACATACCTTGACAAAGTTTTGAAAAAGTTCAAAGTGGATCAAGCAAAGAAAGGGTTCTTGCCTGTGTCACAAGGTGTGAAGTTGAGTAGGACTCAATGCCCGACCACTGCAGAAGATAGAGAGAAAATGAAAGATGTTCCCTATGCTTCAGCCATAAGCTCTATCATGTATGCAATGCTGTGTACCAGACCTGATGTGTGCGTTGCTATAAGTCTAGCAGGGAGGTACCAAAGTAATCTAGGAGTGGATCACTGGACAGCAGTCAAGAACATCCTGAAATACCTGAAAAGGACTAAGGATATGTTTCTTGTATATGGAGGTGACAAAGAGCTCATCGTAAATGGTTACGTTGATGCAAGCTTTGACACTGATCCAGACAATTCTAAATCGCAAACCGGATACGTGTTTACATTGAACGGTGGAGCTGTCAGTTGGTGCAGTTCTAAACAAAGCGTTGTGGCGGGATCTACATGTGAAGTGGAGTACATAGCTGCTTCGGAAGCAGCAAATGAAGGAGTCTGGATGAAGGAGTTCATATCCGATCTAGGTGTCATACCTAGTGCACCGGGTCCAATGAAAATCTTTTGTGACAATACTGGTGCAATTGCCCTGGCGAAGGAATCCAGATTTCACAAGAGAACCATGCACATCAAGAGACGCTTCAATTCCATCTGGGATTTAGTCCAGGTGGGAGACATAGAAATTTGCAAGATACATACGGATCTGAATGTTGCAGACCCGTTGACTAAGCCTCTTCCGTGAGCAAAACATGATCAGCACCAAGGCTCCATGGGTGTTAGAATCATTACTATGTAATCTAGATTATTGACTCTAGTGCAAGTGGGAGACTGAAGGAAATATGCCCTAGAGGCAATAATAAAGTTATTATTTATTTCCTTATATCATGATAAATGTTTATTATTCATGCTAGAATTGTATTAACCGGAAACATAATACATGTGTGAATACATAGACAAACAGATTGTCACTAGTATGCCTCTACTTGACTAGCTCGTTGATCAAAGATGGTTATGTTTCCTAACCATAGACATGAGTTGTCATTTGATTAACAGGGTCACATCATTAGGAGAATGATGTGATTGACATGACCCATTCCGTTAGCTTAGCACCCAATCATTTAGTATGTTGCTATTGCTTTCTTCATGACTTATACATGTTCCTATGACTATGAGATTATGCAACTCCCGTTTACCGCAGGAACACTTTGTGTGCTACCAAACGTCACAACGTAAGTGGGTGATTATAAAGGTGCTCTACAGGTGTCTCCAAAGGTACTTGTTGGGTTGGCATATTTCGAGATTTCGATTTGTCACTCCGATTGTCGGAGAGGTATCTCTGGGCCCTCTCGGTAATGCACATCACTTAAGCCTTGCAAGCATTGCAACTAATGAGTTAGTTGCGGGATGATGTATTACATAACAAGTAAAGAGACTTGCCGGTAACGAGATTGAACTAGGTATTGAGATACCGACGATCGAATCTCGGGCAAGTAACATACCGATGACAAAGGGAACAACGTATTGATACGTCTCCAACGAAGCTATAATTTTTGATTGCTCCATGCTATATTATCTACTGTTTTGGGCAATATTGGTCTTCATTATCCACTTTTATATTATTTTTGGGACTAACCTATTAACCGGAGGCCCAACCCAGATTTGCTGTTTTATGCCTATTTCAGTGTTTTGAAGAAAAGGAATATCAGACGGAGTCGAAACAGAATGAAATCAACTGGAGAAGTTATTTTTGGAAGGAAACACACCTGATGGACTTGGACCTCACATCAGAAGATACGGGAGCTGCCCATGAGGGTGGGGGCGCGCCCACCCCCCTAGGGCGCGCCCCCTGCCTCGTGGGGCCCCCGTGGCTCCTCCGACGTACTTCCTGCACCCATATATATCGTCGTACCTAAAAACTTCCAGAACGGAGATTAGATTGGGAGTTCCGCCGCCAGAAGCCTCCGTAGCCACCAAAAAGCAATCTAGACCCGTTCCGGCACCCTGCCGGAGGGGGCAATCCTTCTCCGGTGGCCATCTTCATCATACTGGTGCTCTCCATGACGAGGAGGGAGCAGTTCTCCCTCGGGGCTGAGGGTATGTACCAATAGCTATGTGTTTGATCTCTCTCTCTCGTGTTCTTGATTTGGCACGATCTTGATGTATCGCGAGCTTTGCTATTATAGTTGGATCCTATGTTTCTCCCCCCCTCTTCTCTCTTGTAATGAATTGAGTTTCCCCTTTGGAGTTATCTTATCGGATTGAGTCTTTAAAGACTTGAGAACACTTGATGTATGTCTTGGTGATCAACTTGCGGGTTTCGTGACATCGGGAACCTATGCATAGGGGTTGGCACACTTTTTTTTCGTGATTCTCCGGTAGGAACTTTGGGCACTCTTTGAGGTCTTTTGTGTTCGTTGAATAGATGAATCTGAGATTGTGTGACACATATCGTATAATCATACCCACGGATACTTGAGGTGACATTGGAGTATCTAGGTGACATTAGGGTTTTGGTTGATTTGTGTCTTAAGGTGTTATTCTAGTACGAACTCTAGGGCTGTTTGTGACACTTATAGGAATAGCCCAATGGATTGATTGGAAAGAATAACTTTGAGGTAGTTTCGTACCCTACCATAATCTCTTCGTCCATTCTCCGCTATTAGTGACTTTGGAGTGACTCTTTGTTGCATGTTGAGGGATAGTTATGTGATCCAATTATGTTAGTATTGTTGAGGGAACTTACACTAGCGAAAGTATGAACCCTAGGCCTTGTTTCCTAGCATTGCAATACCGTTTACGCTCACTTTTACCATTAGTTACCTTGCTGTTTTTATTATTATTTCATATTACAAATACCTTTATCTACTATCCATATACCACTTGTTTCACCATCTCTTCGCCGAACTAGTGCACCTATACAATTTACCATTGTATTGGGTGTGTTGGGGACCCAAGAGACTCTTTGTTATTTGGTTGCAGGGTTGCTTTAGAGAGACCATCTTCATCCTACGCCTCCTACAGATTGATAAACCTTAGGTCATCCACTTGAGGGAAATTTGCTACTGTCCTAAAAACCTCTGCACTTGGAGGCCCAACAACGTCTACAAGAAGAAGGTTGTGTAGTAGACATCTAGCTCTTTTCTGGCGCCGTTGCCGGGGAGGTGAGTGCTTGAAGGTATATCTTTAGATCTTGCAATCGAGTCTTTTAGTTTCTTGTTTTATCACTAGTTTAGTTTATAAAAGAAAATTACAAAAATATGGAATTGAGTTTGTCTCATACGCTTCATCTTTTTAATATCTTTCGTGTGTATGATGGAAAGGATAATTGTGCTCAAGTGCTAGAAGAAGAAATCTATAAAATGTTTGGCACTAAATCTTTGAATGATGAGCATGATTGCAATGTTGTTAGTACGAATACTTTGAATATCCATGATACTAATGATGATTGCACTAGTTATGATGAAAATGTCTCCTATAAACATGTCAATTTTTGTGGAGTGCATTGGGTTTGTAAGTACACACCAAATAGGGAAGATAGATATTGCATGAGGCATAAGTACTTAGAAACTAAATTGTTGCAAGAAAGGCTAGATGATTGTGCTGAAAATTTAAATTTTCTTGGCCATACTTGTGGACTTTGTAATGAAAGTGGTCATTTAGCTATCCGATGCAAATTGTTCCATGATCTAATCGTGTACAAAAATTGTGATGACTTGATTTCCCTTGCACATTATAATGAACTTAGTTTGCTTATGGGCTATGAAGAAATGAAACGTATAACTAATCATCTTCCAGAATTTGCTCGTTACAAACTTCTTGGCTTTGATCTAGAGGAAATTTATATGTATTGTGCGGTGAATTGTATTGAAAATCCTTATATTGCCAACTACATAAAGAAAAGAAAACAAATAGAAGAAGAAGAGAATACTAATGAAAGGGAAGAGACTTCCCAATATCCTCCTATTATTTCTTATGATGAATCAGGTAACGAGGAGGAGCCTTCTATTCAACAAATCTCATTAAATAAGGAGCTCCAAAAAGAGGATTGAACCCACACATGATATGGTGAAGAAGAAGAAAAGAAAAAGGAAGAGAGGTAAAAAGGTATCTCTCCCAAATAAAGTTGCTCCTATTATTGTTGTACCTCATGAAAATGAAGATGATACACTTGAGGATGATCTTGTTATGCCTATTGCTTGTTGTGATGATTATGATTGGGAAGATAATGATGCTTCTTATGATCTTGAAAATCTTTTTGGCACTTGCTTGAAAGAATATGATAATTGCTATACTATTGGTGCTATCCATACTATTAATGATGAGAGTGATTATGCTTATGATATGAAAAGGCCCAAGCTTGGGGAAGCTATGTTTGATGAGGATGAAATATTTGAGAATATATTTGCTGCAATTAATGTTTGTCCCAAACTTGGGGATGCTATGTTTAATAATGATGATATTTTTAGTCTCCCAAGTTTTGATATGCAAATTTATAATGATGATAGCATGCCTCCTACTTATGATAATTATTGTGATGATACATATGCTATAAAAAGTAATGATTATATTTATAAAACTTGTCATGATTATGATTACCCCTTCTCTGAACATTACTCTTTTAATGTGGAAACAATTTATAGTATTCGAGTTTCCTATGATACTCCCACTATTCCGAATGAGAAGAATTTGCCTATGTGGAGAGTAGTAAATTTTCTATGCTTGTAGATCATGAAAAGAATGCTTTATTTGATGGTTATATTGTTGAATTCATTCATGATGTTACTGAAAATTATTATGAGGGAGGAACATATGCTTGTAGGAATTGCAATAATATCAAGTTTACTCTCTATGTGCTTAAAGTTTTGAAGTTATGATTGTTTTACCTTCCTATGCAAGTTGATTCCTGTTCCCATAAGTTGTTTACTCACAAAATCCCTATGCATAGGAAGTGGGTTAGACTTAAATGTGCTAGTACTATTCTTCATGATGCTCTCTTTATGTTTCAATTCTTATCTTTTATATGAGCATCGTTGAAATCATCATGCCTAGCTAGGGGCGTTAAACGATGGCGCTTGTTGGGAGGCAACTGAAAGGATCGATATGGTTGACTAGAGGGGGGGGGGGTGAATAGGCAACTACCAATTTTTAGCTTTTCTTTACCAAATTAAACTTTGCATCAAAGTAGGTTGTCTAGATGTGCAACTAGGTTAGCAACCTATATGATGCAATAACAACAAGCATACAAGCAAGCAAGGGAAGAAACACTAAAGAGCTTGCACAAGTAAAGGTAAGAGATAACCAAGAGTGGATCCTGTGAAGACGAGGATGTGTTACCGAAGTTCCTTCCTTTTGAGGGGAAGTACGTCTCTGTTGGAGCGGTGTGGAGTCACAATGCTCCCCAAGAAGCCACTAGGGCCACCGTATTCTCCTCACGCCCTCACACAATGCGAGATGTCGTGATTCCACTATTGGTGCCCTTGAATGCGGCGACCGAACCTTTACAAACAAGGTTGGGGCAATCTCCACAACTTAATCGGAGGCTCCCAACAAGACCACGAAGCTTCACCACAATGGAATATGGCTCTGAGGTGACCTCAACCATCTAGGGTGCTCAAACACCCAAGAGTAACAAGATCCGCTAGGGATGAGTGGGGGAATCGAAAATCCCTTGGTGGAAGTGTAGATCGGAGCCTTCTCAACCACTCCCGAGCAAATCAACAAGTTTGATTGGCTAGAGAGATAGATCGGGCGAAAATGGAGCTTGGAGTATTTAATGGAGCTTGAGCAATAAATGGAGCTTGGGGGAGGAAGAGGTCGGTGAGAAGGAGGAAGGGGACTCCCTTTTATAGTGGGGGCAACAATCCCGTTGCCCCCCACCAACCAGCCCCGCACAGGGCGGTACTACCGCTGAGAGGGGGCGGTACTACCGCCAGGACAACGGTACTGCCGCGCCAGCCAGCGGTACTGCCGCGCTGAGGAGACTTGTAGGGAACGGACCCAAATGCGGTACTACCCCGGTGGTAAGGCGTTACTACCGCTCCTGGAAAGGTACTACCGCCACTACAACCGTGACTAGTGCCGCAAAACCTGACACGAGAAAAAGACCTCTCGAATCGAGGCGGTAGGAGCCAGACTGCCCAGCGGTACTACGGCAGTGGGGTCAAGGATGGTAGTACCGCTGTGGAGCAGTACTGCCGCTTGTGACCCTTTGGCCATAGTACCGCAGGCAGTGCGGTACTACCGCTAGGGCGCGCGAGAGAGAGAGAAGTAATCTCTCAAATATGTTGAGGACAAGGCGGAGGTGCCAGGCCCCTAGCGGTACTACTGCTGTGGAGCCATGGGCGGTACTACCGCTATGGAGCGGTACTGCCGCTTGGTTCCTCAGCGGTACTACCGCTGGGTGCGCGGTACTACCGCTTTGACCCAGACAGGACAAGGAAGAGAGGAGAGGTCTCTTCAATGGAAAGGAAATGCTTGGAGGGTGAGAAGCTGATGTGTACGTGATGATTCCACCCATGCAAAACCCCTGCGGACCCCCTCTTTATAGTACGGTGCCCTCTACGCAACTAGTCCACCGAGAAAGAAACGAAAGAGCTACACCGTCTTGAAATACACTCCGAGGGGAAGAAGGTGTCTCTTGCCAGGGGAGAATCTGTGAATTATTCAAAGCACAAGATTAGTCCGCAAACATGTTGTCATCAATCACCAAAACTACCTTGAGAGAGATATGCCGTAACAATCTACCCCTTTTTGGTGGATTGATGACAACTAGGGATTTGCGCAAGGAAAAGAAATAAAACAAAGAAAGCTAAGAACTACAAAATATAGACGGGCTCCCCCAGAATATGTGCACCAAGAGATGGCACGACACACACATTCGGATCAACACTCCCCCTATATTTTATAGTCCAACAATACTAAGCACAAGATATATGAGAGAAGTGAATAAACAGGACAAGCATGCATCTCACAATAAACTATAGTACTCTGAAATGACATAAGTAATAAGGTAGCGATAGGGAGCATATGTCTCACACCATATGTCTAGAACTTAGGTCTCACACCAAACCAAACCAAAGAAGGACACCGAGAGAACACACAAGAAACCACAAGACGACTCAAAGCACGACACGAGAAGCAAATCCCTACACTCTCTCCCCCTTTGGCAGCGAGACACCAAAAAGGGCATAGAGTGACACTACGACTCCAGGTGATGGGAGGAGGAAGATCTCGAACATCATATCTCTGCACCTTCATCGTGGGTCGAAAACTGCTCGGCATCGGAGTCGGTCCAGTGGCAATTCTGATGAATCCAGTCCTCCTCTTCAGTGATCTGACCCTCAGACTCACTGGCAACTGTTGCTCCCATATGATGCATGAGCTCCTTGTGGCGCGTCCTAGCATGCTTCTCCGCCACATGAGTCATGTACTGACCATGAGACTCCATGCAGAAAAGCTTCTTCATCTTGCGCTTAAGCTTCTGTGCCCACGACGGTTCTGCACTAGAGGGGCCAAAGTTCTCCTCATGAGCATCAGTAGCAGCCTCACCCTCGGTCCCCATGGCAGCAGCAGCAGACGGACCCCCTGTGGCAGCAGTAGCAGATGGACCCCCTGTGTGAGGCGTTGTCTAGTTGTCCTTCTTCCTCAGACGCTTGATCTCATGAGAAACCAAGTCTCCAGTCTCTAGCAGCACTCTGGGATAAGTCTGTGCCCAGGCCCTCTCAATGAGCCTCATGATGAATGGACCATAGATAGGACACTTGCGCTCAGACACGGCAGATAGAAGTTCAGACCACATGACATGAGAGATATCCAGGCTCTCTCCAGTGCTTGCTTCCTTCTCATGCTGACAGAAAAGGAGCATGTCCACGAGGTAAGAGTGGACCATATCCAGATTCCCGATCCGAGGGAAGAGAGTCTCACGGAATATGCGATGAAGAATGTCCAGATACAGAGACAACTCATAGGTCTTCTTCTCAGTTACTGGGTGAACCTTCACAGTGCAGTAGGGCCAAAGGGCTTGCTTGTGGGTGGATGTAGCATTGCGGTGAGGACGGAAACCGACAGGAGTCTCAAGCCCGTTATCCACCACATCAAGTAACCCCATGAACGCCTGCCACTTGACGGAAAGCAATTTGCCATTGGTCATCCATGTTAGAGTCCTATCGACATCCGTCCCAAGATGGACGGTGGCATAGTATTGAGCCACCAAATCCGCATCGAAATCCTTGTTGAATTGCATGATCCTGAGAATGTTCAACTGAGTGCACATCTGAAGGGCTTCGCCAAAGTACTCTGGGTCCTTCTCCATAGCATTAGTGTCAATGGAGCGAACATCAACAAAAAGATTCTTCTTGGCCTTGATCACATCAAAGTAGATGGCAAACTGAAAACGGTTCCAGAATGGGCGGTTGACCAAAGTTGGTTCTTGGTCCACCGCATAGGGGTTGCGGTGACGCTTCTCCCAAAACTCCTTGTTGGTCATCTCAGTCACAGTCTTCCCTTTTGGCTTGTTGGCGGCTCGCTTCGATTGCTGAGGAGGTGGAGGAACACTTGCAGATGCACTTGCTGGAGGCGGTTGGGTGCTCGAGGAACCACCGGCTGGCTCTGAGGTGCGGTAGCGTTTTGAAGTGGCACGCCCGGGGTTGATACGGCGACCTTGCTGCTCAGAAAGGTCATCACCTAGAGCCAAACACAAGAACACGCAAAACAACCAGAAAGAACGAGCATAAGCCAACAAACTCAACAAAAAGATCAAGGTAAGGCAGGAAAATGATGGAAATTGGCATGCGGCGGTAGTACCGTGACCTGCCCGCGGTAGTACCGCCCCAAGCGGTAGTACCGCCCCAAAGGGAGTGGTAGTACCGCTCTAGGTCAAGCGGTAGTACCGCTCCAAAGAGAGTGGTAGTACTGCTTGAGGCAGAGAAACAGCAGTTTCCTATAGCACGAGGCAGTGAAACAGTGGGTTCCTACTACCGTGGTCAGATCCGGCACTACCGGCCTACCAAATTCAAAAATAATCCTACCAAACTCTAATCGAGATAGTCTGGTTGCCTTCTCCAACCAACTCAAGCCTAGATTTAGCCAAAAATCTAGAGATGCAACCACCATTGCCCCTAAGTAACAATAACTGAAAAAGAGACAAAACGAAAGAAGGAACGGGGGCAATACCGGCATCCATGGCAAGAGGACGAGGTGGGGATCGACTCAACCAAAGGAAATGGAGAGGGACGCCCCGGAGACGGAGATCCGCCGGAGCCCTCCCGCGGCGAGTGGAGGCTGGAGAGAGGAAGAGAAAAGAGGGGTGAAGTGAATGGGTATGGGGGAGAAGAAACCTCCCCCTGCCCCGACTTAACCCCCTGTTCTCGTCCCCCAACGGTAGTACCGTGCTGGGGGAGGTAGTACCGCTTACAAGCGGTAGTACCGCACACCACCAGCGGTAGTACCGCCCAGCACGCCACGGCAACTAAACAAACACGGCTTTAGCTCGATGAAACGACAAAAACGGCAAACGACCAAGACACACCTCTTCAAAAGAGGGCGGTGGCCGAGGCCACCTATGTTTGAGTCAAAAGGTATGGCACCGCGAAGATTTTAACCTTGGGCCCATGACCAAAACTCGTCTTTGAAGCACAAGTGCCATCAACAATGGTTAAAGTGAAAGGCTTGATCAATTTATGCATAATGGGGGGGAGGGAGAGTTCATTGAGAGAACAACACTCCCCCTATGTCCATGCCTACACCTAAACTAGACAACAAATTGAGCGTGGTAGGGTGTGCACGGGTTCAAGCCACATTGCTCGAATTAATGATATTTAGCTCATGCCTTAACTTGCGAAATCTTGCTTCATCCAAGGGCTTCGTGAAAATATCTGCAAGGTTGTCATGAGTGTTGACATAGTTGAGCTTGATCTCTCCTCGCCTAATGTGATCCCAGATGAAGTGATACCGAATCTCAATATGCTTCGTCTTGAAGTGTTGCACTGGGTTGAGAGAAATCTTGATGGCACTTTCATTGTCACACCAAAGAGGCACTTTGTCACAAGTGACACCGTAATCCTTTAAAGTTTGCCTCATCCATAGAAGTTGTGCACAACAACTACCGGCGGCAACATACTCCGCCTCACTGGACGAGAGAGACACACAACTTTGCTTTTTGGAAGACCAACTTACCAAAGAGCAACCAAGGAATTGGCACCCTCCGAAAGTGGAATTCCTATCCACTTTGTCTCCTTCCCAATCGGAATCCGAGTACCCTACAAGCTTGAAGTTTGATCCTCTTGGGTACCATAAGCCAAAGTTTGGGGTATGAGCCAAATATCGAAAGATTCGTTTGACCGCCACATAGTGACTTTCCTTAGGTGCGGCTTGAAACCGTGCACAAATTCCCACACTCAACATGATGTCCGGTCTAGATGCACAAAGGTAAAGCAAGGATCCAATCATGGAATGATATACCTTTTGATCCACCACTTTACCATTGGGATCTAAGTCAAGTTGGCACTTGGTGGGCATTGGAGTGGAGGCCGGCTTGACGTCACTTAGCTTGAATCTCTTGAGCATGTCTTGAGTGTATTTGGATTGATTGATGAAGGTTCATTCTCTTCTTTGCTTCACTTCGAACCCTAGAAAGAACTTCAACTCTCCCATGGAGGACATCTCGAACTTTGAGGTCATGAGAGCGGCAAATTCCTCATTGAAAGCTTTGTTAGGAGAACCAAAGATAATATCATCAACATATAATTGGCACACAAACAACTCCCCTTTGACCTTCTTAGTAAAAAGAGTGGGGTCGATTAGCCCAACTTCAAAACCACGGTCTTGTAACAACTCGGTAAGGTGGTCATACCACGCACGTGCGGCTTGTTTAAGGCCATAGAGTGCCTTATCGAGTTGATACACATGATCGGGAAAGTAGGGATCCTCGAACCCAGGGGGTTGCTTGACATAAACCAATTCATTAATGGGACCATTAAGAAAAGCACTCTTCACATCCATTTGTTGTAACTTAAAGTTATGATGAGAAGCATATGCAATCAACATGCGAATGGATTCAAGACGAGCAACGGGAGCAAAGGTTTCACCGTAGTCGATACCCTCGACTTGGGAGTAGCCTTGTGCTACCAAACGAGCCTTGTTGCGATTGATAATCCCATGGGCATCTTGCTTGTTCTTGAATATCCACTTGGTTCCAATGACATTGTGGTTCCCCGTTGGCCTTGGCACCAATCTCCACACTTTGTTGCGCTCGAAGTTGTTGAGTTCTTCGTGCATGGCATTGAGCCAATCCGCATCTTCTAGCGCCTCATAGACCTTGTGGGGTTCCACACAAGAGACAAACGCGTGATGCTCACAATAATTTGCTAATTGTCTACGAGTGCTTACCCCCTTTCTTAAGCTTCCAAGCACATTCGTCATGAGATGATCCTTGGTGGAGATCTTGGAAGCGACCTTGGCGGCACGACGCTCTAATTCCTCCTTGGTGGTGAGTTGAGGAGCGGTTACTTGATCATCTTGAGCGCCGTCATGAACTTGTTCTTGATCTTGAACTTGCTCGGGGGAGAGAACTTGACCTTGGGCATCACTTGGTGTGTCAACACCGTCTTGAGTATGATCTTGCCCTTGGTCTTGTTCATGAGGTTGAGGGCCTTCACTTTGTTCTTCAGAAGCATGTGGGCCTTGGGTTGGTGATGGCTCCACTTGAGTGGAGCATTGTCCTTCTCCTTCGGCCACAAGGGGTACCTCAATGGGTAGGATGAAACCAACACCCATTCTTCTTATGGCTTGAGGAGGAATTTCATCACCTACGTCACAAGTGCCACTTTGCTCCACTTGGGAGCCGTTATTCTCATCAAACTCCACGTTACACGTCTCCTCAATAAGTCTCGTGGATTTATTGAGGACATGGTAAGCATGAGAGTTTGTAGCATAACCAACAAATATGCCCTCATAAGCTCTAGCCTCAAATTTAGACAACCGAACACCTTTCTTGAGAATGAAACACTTACACCCGAATACCCGGAAGTACTTGAGGTTGGGCTTGTTACCGGTGAGTATCTCATATGGAGTCTTGTTCAAGCCCTTGCGGAGGTAGAGCCGATTGGATGCATGCCACGCGGTGTTGATGGCTTCGGCCCAAAAGTTGTACGGAGACTTGAACTCCGCCATCATGGTCCTTGCCGCATCCATCAACGTCCGGTTCTTCCTCTCCGCAACACCGTTTTGTTGAGGGGTGTATGGTGCGGAATATTGATGCTTGATTCCCTCATCACTAAGAAATTCATCCAAGGTGTAGTTCTTGAACTCGGTGCCGTTGTCACTTCTTATTGCCAAGATCTTTGCATTGTGTTGACGTTGTGCTTCATTTGCAAAGTCAATGACGGTTTGTTGGGTCTCGCTCTTCCTCTTGAAGAAATACACCCACGTGTACCTTGAGTAGTCATCCACAATCACCAAGCAATACTTCCTACCTCCAATACTATCAAAGGATGGGGGCCTGAAAGTGCGTTATATCGACTAGAGGGGGGTGAATAGGCGATTTTTATGAAAGTCTTCAAAACGTGGAAGTTATGAAGACAAACGATAGAAATAAACCTATTACCATGCAGCGGAAGGTTGACTACACTAGGCAAGCCATAGTCAAGTGTTCAATGAAGTGAAAGCACAATGACTTAATAGCAGCAATGTAGTAAGGATCAGGTAGGAAGATATTATGAAGCCATACAGAGCATGCAATCACTCAGTGGAGACAAAAGATAGTGCAAACATACAATGACTTCACAAGGAGCAACAGTAAGTAAAGGGAAGGGAAGATGAAACCAGTGACTCGTTGAAGACAATGATTTGTTGGACCAGTTCCAGTTGCTGTGACAACTGTACGTCTGGTTGGGGCGGCTAGGTATTTAAACCTTAGGACACACAGTCCCGGACACCCAGTCCTGAATACGCAGCTCATGACACCCAGTCCTCACCGTATTCCCCTTGAGCTAAGGTCACACAGACCTCACCCAATCACTCTGGTAAGTCTTCAAGGTAGACTCCCAAACCTTCACAGACTTCGTTCACTGGCAGTCCACAATGTCTCTTGGATGCTCAGAACGCGACGCCTAACCGGCTGGAGGTTGCACAGTCCTCAAGTGTAATAAGTCTTCAGATCACACAGACAAGAAGACTTAAGTGATGCCCAATTCTTCTATGGCTCTGGGTGGTTAGGGCTTTATCCTCGCAAGGAATTCTCTCTCAAAGGCTTCGAGGTGGGTTGCTCTCAAACGACAAAAGCCGTACTCTCAATCTGAGCAGCCAACCGTTTATGGTTGTGGGGGGTGGGCTATTTATAGCCACTTGGCAACCCGACCTGATTTGTCCGAAATGACCCTGGGTCACTAAGGAACTGACACGTGTTCCAACGGTCAGATTTCAAACTCACACGGCAACTTTACTTGGGCTACAAGCAAAGCTGACTTGTCCGACTCTGGACAAGATTCGCTCTCATAGTCTTCACTCGAAGACATAGGTTTTTGGTTAGGCATCACTTCAGTCAGTCTGACTGGTTCTCTTGGACCCCACTTAACAGTACGGTGGTTCCTATGACTCAACACAAAAGAAAAAGAACTACGAAAGATCTAAGTCTTCGAGCTCCATAGGCTTCATGTGGTGTCTTCTCTTGTCATAGTCTTCAATGTGAATATCTTCATATACCACCTTTGACTTCAATGTCTTCATACATTTTTAGGGGTCATCTCTGGTAGGAAAACCGAATCAATGAGGGACTTCTACCTGTGTTATCCTGCAATTCTCACAAACACATTAGTCCCTCAACTAGGTTTGTCGTCAATACTCCAAAACCAACTAGGGGTGGCACTAGATGCACTTACAATCTCCCCCTTTTTGGTGATTGATGACAAACTAGTTGAAGTTTTCAACGGGGAATATAATCTGTAAAATTGTAAAGGATAAGGAATTGTCTTCATAAGTTGCAAGGGCTCCCCCTAAAGATGTGCATATAGGTAATTTGCTTTTGGAATGCAAATGCACATGGCAGGTTGTACTTGTGGAGATCCACTTCAACTTATGATGACAATCCACTATGCATGTGAAAGTATATGAAGATAATGACATGCATAATGGAAAATGGACGCCTGCAGAATGATCTAAGTGCGGAATTTATCGTCGCACATGCGGAATTTATCATCGCAAAAGAAAGTGGCAGATAAGTAGTAGACGACCATCGAGTTTAAGTGTTACAACTCAAAGAACCAAATGTAGCAAAACGAGAGTTGTAAGCACGAAGCAAAATATAAAGCACCCGCCCATATGGACCCGCTTGAAGACTATCAACCTCATATGCTTCTCCCCCTTTTGTCAGTAAGGACCAAAAAGGTTTGAAGACATAGAGCATCTACTCGTTCCCATGCGGAGTAGGTGAAGTAGCAGGGTCGTTGGTGGTGTTTGGCGGTGCTGAATCGAGCTTGAAGGGGTGGAGTTCCTGCACAGCTCTTCGAGGAGGTGTGGAGTCAAACTTGAATCGCTCAGTGAAGCCATCCTCTTGGAGATCATCTTCAGAACACATCATCGTTAGCCCTTTCCATGTACGGCGACAGGTTTCATGGGCAACGAAAGCATTCTTGGTGGCAAGATTGCGAATGCGATTAACTTCCACCAAGAGGCTTTTCATCTGACGCTTCAGCCAGTCATGATGCCTATCCTATTTCTGATGAAGAGCCACAAGAAGCTCTCGGTCGTTGAGAACACGAGTGCGCTTCTTGGGTCTTGGAGCAGTTGTACTATCAGTGGCTTCAGTAGACGCAGGGTGTGGTGCATGTGTAGTGTCAGCCAAAGGATACACCCGAGTGACTGCTTCAACTCCTTCAATGTTCTGTGCGAAACTCTGATGCTCTGCATTCTGAAGACTTAGAGGTTCCTTTGCAGGCTCAGGATAGATGGCTTCAGTAGAGATATCCACATCAGGCAGAAAAATCCTATGATTGCGAGCAGATGGCTGATATGAGATATCGGAGTGAAGTTTAATTAGCCGCATTACCCATGGGGCGTAGAACTTCAAGCCAAACAGGTCAGAGCCCGATGCAGCAAGTTGGCGGATGAATAAGTCCTGTGCATTGAAGCATTTTCCATGAAGAATATAGAAGACCAAAGTCTTCATTGCACCCTCAAGCTTGGCATTTGGAGAATGCCCTTTGATGGGCCAGAGAGTTCGCCTGATGATGTGATAGATGGTTCATGGCAGATACTCAAGGTCTTCAACGAAGAACTCTGTTGGATAAGCAGCATCTTGGGGCAATGGCTTCATCATGCTGAGCATCTGACTCATATCAGGTTCCGGCCTCTTAAAGATGCTCTCAATAGCTTCACTATGCAGCTGACAGCCATGCTCGTAGAGATCGCCAGGAGTGGGCAAACCAGTGAGATCAATGATGTCAAATGCATTGGCTTCGTGATGAACATTTCCGGTCATCCACTCCAGGACCCAAGTCTTCGGATCTCTGCTGTACCCGCGGATGTGAAGTGTGGCATAGAATTGGAGTAGCAGCTCTTCATTCCAATGCTCTTGGTCAGTAACGAACGGCAGCAGTCCAACTTCCTTGAAGCAATCCAAAGCTTCTTCCAGACAGGGCAGACCAGCTATGGCTTCAATGTCAAGGCGCTTGTGTGGGAAAATGCGACCTTAGTTGTAAAGAATGCATGAGTAATAGCTTCGCTGAGGATAGCTCCAGAACCGATCAGATGATATCCTTTCCCTTGAGTAGGGGTTCCTGGAGCTATCGAAGAATGTGTTGTCTGCCCTGAAGCCATTGATATTGAAGGAGCCAGGTGCTGATGCAGGACCTGGGAACCTTGGCAATCTTGGGATTGGCTTCTGTACCTGAGGCCTGTGCTCAACATGATAGTCGAACTGTGGACCGGCAGCAGACTCAGGAACAGAAGTGACGGGATCAGTGGCTTCGCTGTCTTCTTTTTCCGTTGGGGAGGGCTCCGCATTAGCTTCATTGGTGGTTGTGGAAGCCGCAAGATTTTCAAGCACGTTCTCCTTGAGAACTGCTTCTTGGTGGGACAGTGGAGTGGCAACTTGTGGGACTTCATCTTCCGCGGCTGATGCAGCCGGATTGTCTTCAGCAGAGACTTGAGGCCTTGGACCTTTGCGAAGCCTGCGCAACGCGGGCGACGCCTGTGGAGTTGGAGTGAGTTGGGCCTCATAGTCTTCTTCCTCTTATGGGCAATCTGCCCATGAAGCATCCTGTGCAATTGGCGTTAGTGGACGACCAATGCTGATGAGTTCGCTATTCTGAGGAAGGACTGCACCATCTTCTACATTGTCAAGTTGAGCAATGTCTTCAGCAGCGATGGGATCAGCTGCTGGAAAGTCTTCAGCTTCATGAGCCTCTATGGAAGCAGGCTCATGGATGGTCAGTTGGCGTTCAGCTTTAGGATAGACCATAGAAATGGGTTCAACTATCAAGGGCTCTGTGGAAGCAGCCCGATCTTTCTTGGTCTTCCTCTTCTTCTTGGAGGGGGCAGTTGGAGAGGCTTCAGAATGTTTCCTCTTCCTAGCTTCAGCCTCAGCAGTCCTTGTCTTCTTGAGCTCTGAAGCTGTTGACCAGCTTTTTGGCTTCGAGCCAGTCATTTTAGTTGGGAAGACAATAGGAACTGCTTCCTGCCTTGGTGCGTCAGGTTCAGCCGTAGCAGGCTTCTTCTTCTTCTTTGCGGCCATCCTGGGGTCGATGCCAGGACGCCCAAGGGCCTTGCGCTTCTCAGCCTCATTATAGGCTTGCACACATCTGTCAGCCAGAGTCTTCATGCGCTCATGCGAACCCTGAGCTTCTGCACGTTTCTTTACAAAGGCTTCCTTGAGCTGGTGCATCATACTCTTGAAGTTCTTCACTTCCTGCATGCTGAGCTTGGCCATATGCTTCTTGAACTGAGCCTTTTCATAGTCAATCTTTTGCTTCAGTTCAACAATGCGCTGGGCAATAGCGAGTTCTGAAGCAATGGCGCCTTGGAAGGCGACACTGAGGCCAATTGGTAGCTGCAGATCTTCAAAGCTGATGTTTGGCGTGTCAAACCACTTGTCAATGAAGTTGTGGATGATGGTCACATCAAAGAGAGGCAGATCATTGAAGATTTCTGCTTCTTCTTTACTCTTGATGAGTTGCTCAAGAGCGTCATCTGCTAGATCTTCATCACTGGACAGATCAATGTCGTCATTGCGCAGAATGGCAGCAGCAGTTAGCTCTTGTCCGGTGTGAGGCAGAGGCATCTTGACTTTCTGGGGCTTGGAGATGCGAGATAAGTCTTCGGACTGCACACTGTCTTCAGGAGGTGCAGTTGCCAGTGGTTGCGCCCTTGAGATTTTTGGTGAGGGGCAGGCTTTGAAGCATTAGGCTTCTTCATCTTCTTTGTCTTCGGCGCTGCAGGAGCTTCTTCTGATTCAGCGTCAGCTGCAGGCTCATTCACTGCAGTCCCTTGAACTAAGATGTGGGTGATGAGGCCTTCAAGGTTGGAGAAAGGACCGATGACATTAGGTTCTGCATCTCATGTGCCATCTGCCCTTGGTGCTGAGGGACCAGGGTTGAAGTCTAGCCCCAAAGTCTTCTTGTTCTGCTTCACCGAGTTCTGGGCAAACTGGAAGTTGTGCTTGAATAGATTGTCGTCACGACACCATAGTAGTGACGATGGGTGTGCATCAGCTGGCTGTGGCCCACGGACCATGCAGGGATAGAAGCCTTGAGCAATGGCTTCATCTCTGGACCTGGGTAGAAGATTCTTGTATTGGATATCTCCCCACGGTCTCTTGATGGCATTTTTCTCAGCATATTCTTGGGTTACAAATCGGTATTTGAACCATTGTTCTGCCCAATATCTTCGAATCCATTGGATTCGGGTCTTGCGCTGATTGTAATCCTCTTCAGGATCTGTCTTGTACAGTTCTGAGAGTTCATCTGGCATATCTCTGGATGTTTCTCCATGACGCTTTCTGCCACCCTTCCTTGCTGCTTTCTCTGAAGCCATAAACTTTAACTTGAAAGGCTTCAACACGTTCAAAGGCTTCAAAGGTTTTCGCTTGCTGGACCAACAGGAATTGGCTTCGGGAGAATTGATGTGATGCTGTAAGAATTCTGCAAATGAATGCAGACTATGAGAACCAAAAGATTCTCCCACGGACATGTACCTGTGACAGCATTAAGGTGCGAGGGAAGGGGAAGAGGTCATATGCATTCTCAGAAGATTTTGAAGATAAATCAGTTTAGAAGACATTGACCTCATTTTGCGAAGACATTCACTCATATATAAGGAGTTGGTTCCAGATTTGTACGAATCCACAGATCAGTACAAGTGAGGAATCTAACTACTTTGTGAAGCATAAGTCAATATACTAGGCATGTTATGAGATGCAGTATGAGAGAGATCTAACTTGTGTGAATAGAAACTGCTTGTGGTAGAAAGTGACAAATCCATAGGATCAACGGTGCTGTAAAAAGGAAGTTTTATTTACCACACTAAGAACTGCTAGACGAAGTGGAAGATGAGGCCGAGCAGTTCGATCTTCCGTGCCCTAACTTGGCGACGGAGGACACCTACGGCGACGGCGGAGAGGACGATGTCCGCGGTCGGCGTGAAGATGGCGTCGGAGAGGTTGCGGCAGCAAAGTGCTTTGTCGCCGGAGTCGTTGAGGGCTAGCGGTGGCGCCAGGGTTCGTGCGAGAGTGGAAGAAGAGATAATGACCGCTGTGAAGTGTGTATTTATAGGTACATGGGCGGCACTGCACTATTACACAGGTGCCCCTGGCGATTCGCATCTGAGGAACACGTGGCCATTATGCGGAATTTTGGGGTTTGTTCCACGTCCCACGCACGCCTTGATTGTCGGGTGGTCGTTCCTACTTCATGTGGAGGAATGAGCATTGAAAACGGACTTAATGGTTGTCTCTGTATCTTCTGCTGACAAGGACGCAGAGAAGACATTCGACAATTTCAATAGAATGCATATGATTTGGAGAGATAGAATTTGAGATAGAAAGCATAGAGAGGTTAGGGTCTGATCACATTCACTTAGTTCAAAAGATTCAACAATGAAGACATAGCTATAAGTGAATGTTGTAGAGGACAGAACACTAATATATATATATATAATCAACATTGTGAAGATAATCATGAAGATATGTAGAGATCGAAGCCAAACCAAATGTGAAGACATTACAAGGTAACATCATGAGTGAAACACTTCAAAATAGAACATTTGGTGGTGGCGTTACCCACCGTATAGGAAGTATTAGACACAGACACGGCGCACAATTATCGTGGCGCTCCGAAGTCAAATTCCACATTAATGTATTCACACTTAGAATGTATGTCTTCATTGATTGAAGATATACTTTACTTCGTGTGTTGCACATCTAAGTCATCAATATGCATAAGGGTTAGGATGTGTGCCTGATCACAGGACATTTGAGGATTCCAGGATATTTAGCTCACACCGTAACTTGCAAAATCTCTTCTCATCCAAGGGCTTGGTGAAGATATCTGCCAATTGCTCTTCAGTGTTGACGTGTATGATATCAATTCTTCCTTCACAACATGATCTCTGAGAAAGTGATGACGAATTTCAATGTGCTTTGTCTTCGAGTGCTGAACTGGGTTGTTGGCGATCTTGATGGCGCTTTCGTTGTCGCAGTAAAGTGGCACTTGCTTCAGATGAATGCCATAGTCCTTGAGTGTTTGCTTCATCCACAGAAGCTGAGCGCAGCAAGATCCAGCAGCAACGTATTCAGATTCAACAGTGGAGAGAGATACACAGTTCTGCTTCTTTGAAGACCAACATACAAGTGATCGTCCCAGAAAGTGACATGTGCCTGATGTAGACTTGCGATCAACTTTGTCACCAGCATAATCAGCATCCGAGAATCCAACCAGATCAAACTCTGAGCCCTTTGGATACCATAATCCTAGAGTTGGGGTGTGAGCCAAATATCGAAGAATTCGCTTCACAGCTAAGTGATGCGACTCCTTTGGTCCCGCTTGAAATCGAGCACACATGCAAACACTAAGCATAATATCTGGCCTAGATGCACATAGATAAAGTAAAGAACCAATCATGGAGTGGTATACATTTTGATCGAACTCTTTACCATTGTCGTCGGGACCCAGATGATGTTTGGCTGGCATTGGTGTTGTGAAGCCTTTGCAGTCTTGCATACCGAACTTCTTCAGGCAATCTTTGAGATACTTCTCTTGAGATATGAAGATGTCGTTGCGTTGTTGTCGTATTTGAAGACCGAGGAAGAACTTCAGCTCTCCCATCATGGACATCTGATATTGCTCTTGCATCATATATCCAAACTCTTCACTGTACTTCTGATTGGTGCAGCCGAAGATAATGTCATCCACATATATTTGGCACACAAACAGTTCATCATCATATGTCTTCGTGAAGAGAGTGGGGTCTAGGGAACCAGGTATGAAGCCTTTGCTCTTCAGGAAGTATTTGAGTGTGTCATACCAGGCCCGAGGGGCTTGTTTGAGGCCATACAGTGCCTTGTTGAGCTTGTATACCATGTTAGGATGTTTTGGATCTTCAAAGCCAGGCGGTTGTGCAACATACACTTCTTCTTCAACCTTGCCATTGAGAAAAGCACTCTTCACATCCATATGATATAGAAGTATGTTGTGATGATTTGCATAGGCCAGCAGTATGCGTATGGCTTCAAGTCTAGCCACAGGAGCAAATGTTTCATCGAAGTCAATGCCTTCCACTTGAGTATATCCTTGAGCAACGAGACGAGCTTTGTTTCTGACAACTTGACCATGCTCATCTTGCTTGTTGCGGTATATCCATTTGGTGCCTATTATATTGTGCTTCCGTGGATCAGGACGCTTAACTAGTTCCCATACATTATTCAGCTCAAACTGTTGAAGCTCTTCTTGCATAGCTTGAATCCATTCAGGTTCCATGAAGGCTTCTTCAACTTTCTTGGGTTCTGTTATTGAGACGAATGCGAAGTGCCCACAAAAATTTGCTAGCTGAGTTGCCCTTGAACGAGTGAGTGGACCGGGTGCATTGATGCTATCAATTATTCTTTCAATCTACACTTCATTGGCAACGCGAGGATGTACAGGGCGAAGACTTTGCTCTTGCTAATCATTGTCGTTGTTAGAAGGAATGTCTTCAGGCTGAGCATTGTCTTCATGTTGATCAGGTGCTGAGATGATAAGTTCTTCTTCAGGATGAGCTTCAGAAGGTATAATTTCTCCAGTTCCCATTAGCTTGATTGATTCACTGGATGGAACTTCATCTAGCACATTTGGCAGTTGCTCTCTTTGTGAACCATTGGTCTCATCGAACCGCACACCCACTGTTTCAACCACTTTGTAATGAAAGAGATTGAAGACTCTGTAGGAGTGCGAATCCTTTCCATATCCAAGCATAAAACCCTCATGTGCTTTTGGTGCAAACTTTGAGGTGTGATGTGGGTCCTTGATCCAGCACCTTACGCCAAATACTCTGAAGTAACTGACATTTGGCTTCTTGCCAGCAAGGAGCTCATAAGATGTCTTGTTCAGAAGCTTGTGAAGATAAACACGATTGATTGTATGGCATGCAATATCAATGGCTTCAGGCCAGAATTTTCTTGGGGTCTTGTATTCATCTAGCATCGTTCTGGCCATCTCAATGAGTGTTCTGTTCTTGCGTTCGACGACACCATTCTGCTGTGGCGTGTACGGGGCTGAGAATTAATGTGTGATGCCCAAGGTATCAAGATATGTATCAAGGCCAGTGTTCTTGAATTTAGTGCCATTGTCACTTCTGATGTGCTTTATCTTGGCGCCATAATTGTTCATAGCTCGATTGGCGAAGCATCTGAAGACATCCTGCACTTCAGTCTTGTAAAGGATTATGTGCACCCAAGTGTATCTAGAGTAATCATCAACAATAACGAAGCCATAGAAGCATGCAGTAGTAGTAAGAGTTGAGTAATGAGTGGGACCGAAAAGATCCATGTGAAGCAGTTCGAAGGGTCGAGTAGTGGTCATGATTGTCTTCGAAGGATGTTTGGCCCTCGTCATCTTACCGGCTTCACAGGCACTGCATAAGTGGTCTTTCTTGAACTTGACGCCCTTGATGCCTATGACATGCTTCTTCTTCGCAAGGGTGTGGATGTTCCTCATGCCAGCATGCCCAAGCCTCTGATGCCAGTGCCAGCATTCTGAAGCTTTTGCTAGAAGACATACGGCAAGCTGTGGTCCTGCTGAGAAATCTACTACGTACAGATCATCTTTTCGATACCCTTCAAACACTAGAGACTTGTCAAATTCCATTAGTACAAGGCAACGATATTTTCCAAATATTACGATCATGTTCAAATCGCAAAGCATTGAGACAGACATTAAGTTGAAGCCAAGGGATTCAACAAACATGACTTTGTCCATGTGTTGTTCCCTTGAGATTGCAACTCTACCTAGACCCAATACCTTACTTTTACCAGTGTCAGCAAATGTGATGTGGCTCTTGTCGGATGGACGTAAGGTTGAGTCCATAAGAAGACTTCTTTTGCCAGTCATGTGATTTGTACACCCACTATCAATAATCCATTCACCAAGAGCATTGTGAAGCAAAAACATTTGACGAACCAATGGGTTATGAAAGCTTAGATCCAGATTAGGACTAATAGGGAGAGTAGCAAGCGATTCGGGAACGAAGTACATAGTAAGACCATTCGGGCATTTGATCTTGCGCCCTACAAGATGTTTAAGGTCCCCAGCAATGGCGTCAGACGATTTTGGTTTTCTGCTGGAGACCTTTCCCTGCAAAAGAGAGTTAAGCTTTCTTAGCCACCCACATCTTCAAGGGTGGCTGAGAAGCAATAAGTCTAAGTGCAGCATCTGAGAATTTTGGTTTTGGAGCCCTAGCAAACAGTCTTGCAGGCGGATAATAGTACTGATAAGAATAAGCAGAATAGTTCTTGGTCTTATGAACATGGCGGTTTGATAAACCGCTCTCATATTCATATGCCTGAGTATGGTTTCCCTGCAAAACATTTGCGTTAGTGCGACTCAGGTGAGTCCTCTGTCTGTATGAAGCCTTTGGACCGTATGAAGCCTTTGGTCTGAGGTTTGTCTTCTTCACGTGAGGTGTCATGATGACATTCACAGGAAGATTCTCCAGACACCTTTTCAGAACCCAGATCTTCTTCATAGGCAGTCCATTCCTGCAATTAGTACCAATGTACCTGGCAAACACTTCACCATTCTGATTCTTAAACAGTATATAGTTTGCATCAAAGGATTCATCAATGATAATGGGGTTAGCACAGGTGAAGCCATATAGATTGGATGGGTCTGCTGAAGGTTCCTTTGCAGCAACCCACATGGTTTTGGGGTACTGCTCAGGTTTCCAGTAAGAGCCATCAGCATTCATTTTCCTTACGAACCCAACACCCTCTTTCCTCGGGTTTCGGTTCAGAATCTGCTTTTTGAGGACATCACATAGTGTCTGATGCCCTTTAAGACTTTTATACATCCCTGTTTCAAGCAATGTCTTCAACCTAGCATTCTCATCAGCAATAGCAGTGGTATCCTCAGCAGAGGGGTTAGTTACCACATCAACAGTTGAAGATATTGCAACAGTAGTAGCAGTAGAACATTCAGCAACAGAAGTAGCATTATCACACTCAATGCATTTAAGACATGGTGGTTCAAATCCTTCCTGAGTGGGACTGATCTGTTTGGAGTGAAGTGACTCGTTTTCCTTTTGAAGATCTTCATGAACCGCTCTCAATTTCTCAAGATCTTGCTTCCTTTGAAGATAATCATAGGAAAGCTTTTCATGAGTTGTTGAGAGAGTTTCATGAGACTTTCAAGTTCCTGATACTTAACGTGAAGATTTTTTATGTCTTCAATTAAGGATTCAGATCGAGTCATTTCAGCACCTAACAGATCATTGCTTTTGTCTAACAGTTTTTGAATATGTTCCATAGCTTTCTGCTGTTCAGTTGCAATTTTAGCAAGTGTTTTGTAGCTGGGTTTTGAATCACAATCAGAGTCATCGTCACTAGATGTTTGATAGTGAGTAGTGCGTGTGTTTACCTTGGCACCGCGTGCCATGAAGTAGTAGGTAGAAGCGGAGTAGTCCTTGTCAATTGCATCGGTGTCGGTGACGAGGTCATTGTCTTCAGTATTGAAGATGGACTTGGCAACGTATGCTGTAGCCAGACTTGCGACGCCTGAATCGGACTCCTCCTCAGACTCCACCTCCGCCTCCTCAGAAGCGGACTCCTCCTCTGAGTCCATTTCCTTGCCAACAAACGCACGTGCCTTGCCAAATGAGCTCTTCTTGTGTGATGAAGACTTTGAGGAAGACTTGGACGAAGACTTTGAGTATTTCTTCTTCTTCTTGTCGTCAGAGTCATACTTGCTCTTCTTCTTCTTTTTGTTCTCATTGTCCCACTGTGGACACTCAGAGATGAAGTGGCCAGGTTTCTTGCACTTGTGACATGTTTTCTTCTTGTACTCGTGAGCAGAAGCTTCATCATTCCTTAAGCTTGATCGGGAAGACTTTCTGAAGCCTTTCTTCTTGGTGAATTTTTGGAACTTCTTCATAGGCATAGCAAGTTCTCTTCCAATGTCTTCAGGATCATCAGAACTGCTGTCAGATTCTTCTTCAGATGAGGAGACAGCTTTTGCCTTCAAGGCACGAGTTCGCCCATAGTTTGGACCGTAGATATCTCTTTTCTCAGAAAGCTGAAACTCATGTGTGTTGAGCCTCTCAAGTATGTCAGATGGATCGAGTGTCTTGAAATCAGGACGTTCTTGAATCATCAGGGCTAGGATGTCAAACGAACTATCAAGTGATCTCAGTAATGTCTTGACGACTTCATGTTTGGTGATCTCAGTAGCGCCGAGGGCTTGAAGCTCATTTGTGATGTCAGTGAGTCGGTCAAAAGTGTGCTGGACATTCTCATTGTCATTTCTCTTGAAGCGGTTGAAGAGGTTGCGAAGGACACTGATTCTCTGATCTCTCTGGGTTGAGATGCCTTCATTGACCTTGGAGAGCCAGTCCCAGACCAGCTTAGATGTCTTCAAAGCACTCACACGGCCATACTGTCCTTTGGTCAGGTGACCACAGATGATATTCTTGGCAATAGAGTCCAGTTGAACAAATTTCTTGACGTCAGCAGCAGTGACACCTTCTCCAGCCTTGGGAACGCCGTTTTCGACGACATACCATAGGTCGACATCAATGGCTTCAAGATGCATGCGCATCTTATTCTTCCAGTAGGGATATTCAGTTCCATCGAAGATGGGACACGCAGCGGAGACTTTAATTATCCCTGCAGTCGACATAGCTAAAACTCCAGGTAGTTAAACCGAATCACACAGAACAAGGGAGCACCTTGCTCTGATACCAATTGAAAGTGCGTTATATCGACTAGAGGGGGGTGAATAGGCGATTTTTATGAAAGTCTTCAAAACGTGGAAGTTATGAAGACAAACAATAGAAATAAACCTATTACCATGTAGCGGAAGGTAGACTACACTAGGCAAGCCATAGTCAAGTGTTCAATGAAGTGAAAGCACAATGACTTAATAGCAACAATGTAGTAAGTCATCAGGTAGGAAGATATTATGAAGCCATACAGAGCATGCAGTCACTCAGTGAAGACAAAAGATAGTGCAAACATACAATGACTTCACAAGGAGCAACAGTAAGTAAAGGGAAGGGAAGATGAAACCAGTGACTCGTTGAAGACAATGATTTGTTGGACCAGTTCCAGTTGCTGTGACAAATGTACATCTGGTTGGGGCGGCTAGGTATTTAAACCTTAGGACACACAGTCCCGGACACCCAGTCCTGAACACGTAGCTCAGGACACCCAGTCCTCACCGTATTCCCCTTGAGCTAAGGTCACACAGACCTCACCCAATCACTCTGGTAAGTCTTCAAGGTAGACTCCCAAACCTTCACAGACTTCGTTCACTGGCAGTCCACAATGTCTCTTGGATGCTCAGAACGCGACGCCTAACCGGCTGGAGGTTGCACAGTCCTCAAGTGTAATAAGTCTTCAGATCACACAGACAAGAAGACTTAAGTGATGCCCAATTCTTCTATGGCTCTGGGTGGTTAGGGCTTTATCCTCGCAAGGACTTCTCTCTCAAAGGCTTCGAGGTGGGTTGCTCTCAAACGACAAAAGCCGTACTCTCAATCTGAGCAGCCAACCGTTTATGGTTGTGGGGGTGGGCTATTTATAGCCACTTGGCAACCCGACCTGATTTGTCCGAAATGACCCTGGGTCACTAAGGAACTGACACGTGTTCCAACGGTCAGATTTCAAACTCACACGGCAACTTTACTTGGGCTACAAGCAAAGCTGACTTGTCCGACTCTGGACAAGATTCGCTCTCATAGTCTTCACTCGAAGACATAGGTTTTTGGTTAGGCATCACTTCAGTCAGTCTGACTGGTTCTCTTGGACCCCACTTAACAGTACGGTGGTTCCTATGACTCAACACAAAAGAAAAAGAACTACGAAAGATCTAAGTCTTCGAGCTCCATAGGCTTCATGTGGTGTCTTCTCTTGTCATAGTCTTCAATGTGAATATCTTCATATACCACCTTTGACTTCAATGTCTTCATACATTTTTAGGGGTCATCTCTGGTAGGAAAACCGAATCAATGAGGGACTTCTACCTGTGTTATCCTGCAATTCTCACAAACACATTAGTCCCTCAACTAGGTTTGTCGTCAATACTCCAAAACCAACTAGGGGTGGCACTAGATGCACTTACAGGGCCCAAAAAGATCCATGTGAAGGAGCTCCAAGGGCCTCTTTGAATAAATGATAGTCGTGGGAGGGTGAGCCTTCTCATGTAGCTTTCCTTTGATACAGGCACTGCAAGCACGATCTTTAACAAAACTAACATTCGTTAGTCCACAGACATGGTCCCCCTTGAGGAGACTTTGCAAAGATCTCATATTGACATGGGCTAAACGGCGATGCCAAAGCCACCCCACATCAACTTTAGCCATTAGGCATGTCGTGGTCTTAGTGGGTCACTCTGAAAAGTTAATCACATATAGACCGTTCACGACATGCCCAACAAAAGCTACTTTAAGAGTCTTGATCCATAAGAGGGCCACGGTATCGATATCAAAGAAAGTGGCAAAGCCCATGATTGCAAGTTGACGAACGGAAAGTAAATTGTATGCAAGGGACTCAACAAGCATGACCTTCTCGATCGTGAGATCATGAGAGATGACCACCTTGCCAAGTCCCAATACCTTAGAGGATGAGGCATCACCCCACTTGACATTGGTGGGCATAGATGGAACTTTTTGCACGTCCACCACCAAGTCCTTGCTTCCAGTCATATGATTTGTAGCTCCGCTATCGAGCAACCATGATCCACCACCGAAAGCAAACACCTACAAGAGATCAATGCTTGGTTTTAGGTACCCATTTTTTAATGGGTCCTTTGATGTTAGTAACAAGGGCCTTAGGAACCCAAATAGACCATTCAATGTACTCATGAAGAGAACCAACAAATTTGGCATAAACATGCCCATCACTAGCACGGCATAACACATAAGAAGGATTAAAATCGCTGGCTTTGTTGGGAGGGGTGACATTGCCCTTCTTGACATTGTTCTTCTTCTTCTCCTCGGGGGCACTCTCTCCCTCCCTCACAAAGGTTTGCATGAGGGGAGGAGGTCGTTTGGTCTTGTCATTCTTCTTCTTGTTCTTGGAGTCGGGCACGTACCCAACCCCTTCCTTGGCCACACCTCCCTTTTGGTTGATCAAGAGATCGTTGAGGTTCTTCTTGCCTTGTATGCAAGTCGCAAGACCTCTCTCAAGTTGCTCCGTCAACTTAGCATTTTCCTCAACAAGATGTATATGCTCACAACACGGGTTAGTAGCATTTGCATTATCAATTAAAACCATATGAGGAAAAGTTGCTTTCTCCTTAGTTAGCTTCACTTGGAGTTGATCATGAGACTCCTTGAGACTAGCGTGAATACCCTTCAAGGCCTTGTGGGCCTTGTCAAGTATATCAAACTCCTCTTTGAGTCTAGCAAGATCAACCCCGAGTTTGGCCTTCTCAGAATTTAGCACAGGAGAAACAATGAGGGCATGATCATAATCTTTCTTTAACTTAGCATGATCAACATTGTGTGACTCCTCAAGAGCCAAACGAAGACCACGCTCTTCCTCAAGAGCATTGGAAAGATCCGAAATCTCATTGGCATAGTCACGACTATGCCCTTCCATCTTAGAGATGGTGTCTTCGTGAGCCTCGATCATGTCATTGGCCTCACCAAGTTGTTCCAAGAGAGCAACAAAGTGCTTCTTGGATTTTCCCTTGAGTTTGCCCATAAAGGCCTCAAACTCGTTAGCCTCCACATTAGCTCCCTCAAGTTCATTAATGCTATCCAATGGGGAAGGATGATTAATGATGGTAGTTTTGATGTTGGAGGTTACCTTGTTGGTGGCTTTAGCCATGAGTCACTTGGCGGTGATGCTCTCGTTGGGTGAGTCAAAGAGAGACACCCGTGACGTTGTTGCAATGGCAACGGAGGCCATGGCAACCGACTCATCATCTTCATCATCGTCATCATCCTCATTGTACTCTTCTTGCACAACCAAAGCCTTGGGAGGAGTCTTCTTGGTGAAGTTGTTCTTGTTGGGGAACGACTTGGCCTTGTCCTTTCGGATGAGTTTGCCACCATTGTCTTCCCTCTTCTCATATGGGCATTCCGCAATGAAATGACTCACATTGCCGCAATTGTAGCAAGTCCTTACACGTTGCTTGCCCCTTGTGCCACTCGAGTTTTTTTTGCTAAAGTTTGGCCTCGAGTTTTTCTTGCTCCAAAATTGCCTTGAAGCAAGTGCCATGTGTTCATGATATGCATACTTCGTATCTTCAGGGTTGCTCTCCTCTTCTTCCTCTTCTTCTTCTTCCACGGTGAGCTTGGCCTTCAATGCAAGGTTAGGCTTCTTTTCCCGTTGAGAACTGAGCACCGCATTGTCGGCGGTCTTGTCCAAAATGTTCATGGCCACAAACTCATCCAACACTTCTCTTGAGGTCAAAGTGTGGAAGTCCGGTCTTTGACGAATGACGGAGGACATGGCCTTATGGTAGGGCATCATTGCCTTGAGGAATTTGCGCTTGATCCAATTGTCATCCGTGTGCTTGCTCCCGTGACCTCGTAGTGAGACCGCGAGTTTGGTTACTCTCCGATAAAGCTCACGAGGTTCTTCATCTTCCCTCATTGCAAACTCATCGGCCTCATCTTGTACCACTTCATAGTTGGAGCGTTGAATGCTTGCGCTTCCCCGGTAGAGAGACACGACACAATGCCATGCATCTTTGGCCAAGGCGAAGGGACGAAGATGAGGTAGGTCTTCGGGTGGAATTGCATCTTGAATGATGAAGAGAGCATTCTCATTGAATTGATTATCCGCGGCTTCTCGAGGAGTGAAGTTGCTTGGATCATGTGGATAGAAACCTTCTTCAATGATTCTCCAAAGGTTAGTGTTCACATGATTTAAATGACGTTTAAAGCGGTAAACCCAAGAATCAAAATCCTCATTTTTCACAATCTTAGGGGGAGGACCAGCATGATTCAAATGAGTGGAAGGAACCGGTCCACCATAAACAAGTGGTGGTTCCACATAGGCAAAGATGCCGGTGCCATTCTTGCCACTAGAAGAATGAGCCTTTTCACTACTAGCTTCCCCCTTGTCGGGGATAGCATCCGTCACCTTGTTGGCGGGATCACCCACTTTCAACAGTGCGGTGGATAGTTTAAGCCCCTCAAGAAATTTAGTAAACATGCTTTCAACTTCGGTCGTCATGGAGCTTTTCAATGTCTCCAAGGCCACATTGAACTCCTCACGAGAGACCGAAGTTCCCCCATCTCCCGTAGACGAGATCGGATTCACACTGGAGTGTTCCTCCACACCGTCTACGGTATCAACCATACTCTTTGGACGGTAAAGTCCTTAATAAAGAGACGAGGCTCTGATACCAATTGAAAGGATCGATATGGTTGACTAGAGGGGGGGTGAATAGGCAACTACCAATTTTTAGCTTTTCTTTACCAAATTAAACTTTGCATCAAAGTAGGTTGTCTAGATGTGCAACTAGGTGAGCAACCTATATGATGCAATAACAACAAGCATACAAGCAAGCAAGGGAAGAAACACTAAAGAGCTTGCACAAGTAAAGGTAAGAGATAACCAAGAGTGGATCCGATGAAGATGAGGATGTATTACCGAAGTTCCTTCCTTTTGAGGGGAAGTACGTCTCCGTTGGAGCGGTGTGGAGGCACAATGCTCCCCAAGAAGCCACTAGGGCCACCATATTCTCCTCACGCCCTCACACAATGCGAGATGCCGTGATTCCACTATTGGTGCCCTTGAAGGCGGCGACCGAACCTTTACAAACAAGGTTGGGGCAATCTCCACAACTTAATCAGAGGCTCCCAACAAGACCACGAAGCTTCACTACAATGGAATATGGCTCCAAGGTGACCTCAGCCGTCTAGGGTGCTCAAACACCCAAGAGTAACAAGATCCGCTAGGGATGAGTGGGGGAATCGAAAATCCCTTGGTGGAAGTGTAGATCAGAGCCTTCTCAACCACTCCCGAGCAAATCAACAAGTTTGATTGGCTAGAGAGATAGATCGGGCGAAAATGGAGCTTGGAGTATTTAATGGAGCTTGAGCAATAAATCGAGCATGGGGGAGGAAGAGGTCGGTGAGAAGGAGGAAGGGGACTCCCTTTTATAGTGGGGGCAACAATCCCGTTGCCCCCCACCAACCAGCCCTGCACAGGGCGGTACTACCGCTGAGAGGGGGTGGTACTATCGCCAGGACAACGGTACTGCCGCGCCAGCCAGCGGTACTGCCGCGCTGAGGAGACTAGTAGGGAACGGACCCAAATGTGGTACTACCGCGGTGGTAGGGCGGTACTACCGCTCCTGGAACGGTACTACCACCACTACAACCGTGACTAGTCCCGCAAAACCCGACACGAGAAAAAGACCTCTCGAATCGAGGCAGTAGGAGCCAGACTGGCCCGCGGTACTACGGCAGTGGGGTCCAGGACGGTAGTACCGCTGTGGAGCGGTACTGCCGCTTGTGACCCTTCAGCCGTAGTACCGCAGGCAGTGCGGTACTACCGCTGGGGCGGGAGAGAGAGAGAAGGAATCTCTCAAAGATGCTGAGGACAAGGCGGAGGTGCCAGGCCCCCAGCGGTACTACTGCTGTGGAGCCACGGGCGGTACTACCGCTGCGGAGCGGTACTGCCGCTTGGCTCCTCAGCGGTACTACCACTGGGTGCGCGGTACTACTGCTTTGACCCAGACAGGACAAGGAAGAGAGGAGAGATCTCTTCAATGGAAAGGAAATGCTTGGAGGGTGAGAAACTGATGTGTACGTGATGATTCCACCCATGCAAAACCCCAGCGGACCCCTTCCCGATAGTACGGTGCCCTCTACGCAACTAGTCCACCGAGAAAGAAACGAAAGAGCTACACCGTCTTGAAATACACTCCGAGGGGAAGAAGGCGTCTCGTGCCAGGGGAGAATCTATGAATTATTCAAAGCACAAGATTAGTCCGCAAACATGTTGTCATCAATCACCAAAACTACCTTGAGAGAGATATGCCGTAACAGCAACCCAACTTTATTTTTGTTCCTTGCTTTCTGTTCCTGTCTAGTAATAAATAATTCATCTAGGCTCTGTTTATATGTGTTTTATGTGTTTAATTAGTGTTTGTGCCAAGTAGAACCTTTGGGAAGACTCGGGGAAAGTCTTGTTGATCATACTGTCAAAAGCAGAAACTTTAGCACTCACGAGAAATGATGCCATTTTTATTTGGGGAGTGCTATTTAGTTAATTCTTTTTGAAGATGATTAATAGATAAATTCCTCAGGTCCAGAAAGTTATTTGAGAATTTTCTGAGTTCCAGAAGTATACATTTGATCCAGATTACTAGAGACTGTTCTGTTTTTGACAGATTCTGTTTTTCGTGTGTTGTTTGCTTATTTTGATGAATCTATGGCTAGTAAAATAGTTTATAAACCATAGAGAAGTTGGAATACAGTAGGTTTAACACCAAAATAAATAAAGAATGAGTTCATTACAGTACCTTGAAGTGGTGATTTATTTTCTTATACTAACGGAGCTTACGGATTTTCTGTTAAGTTTTGTGTTGTGAAGTTTCAAGTTTTGGGTAAGGATTCGATGGACTATGGAATAAGGAGTGGCAAGAGCCTAAGCTTGGGGATGCCCAAGGAACCCCAAGGTAATATTCAAGGATAACCAACCGTCTAAGCTTGGGGATGCCCGGGTGGCATCCCCTCTTTCGTCTTTGTTCATCGGTAACTTTACTTGGAGCTATATTTTTATTCGCCACATGATATGTGTTTTGCTTGGAGCATCAATTTATTTTCTTAGGCTTTGCTTGCTTTTGAATAAAGTATCAAGATCTGAAATTCTTAAAATGTTAGAGAGTCTTCACATAGTTGCGTAATTATTTGACTACTCATTGATCTTCACTTATATCTTTCGGAGTAGTTTGTCTTTGGCTCTAGTGCTTCACTTATATCTTTTAGAGCATGGTGGTAGTTTTATTTTGAAGAAATAGATGAACTCGCATGCTTCACTTATATTATTTTGAGAGTCTTAAATAGCATGGTAATTATCTTAAAATCCTAATATGCTAGGTATCCAAGAATAATAAAATTCTCTTATGAGTGTGTCGAATACTAAGAGAAGTTTGATGCTTGATGATTGTTTTGATATATGGAGATGGTGATATTAGAGTCATGCTAGTTGAGTAGTTGTGAATTTGAGAAATACTTGTGTTGAAGTTTGCGATTCCTGTTGCATGCACGTATGGTGAAGCGTTATGTGATGAAGTCGGAGCATGATTTATTTATTGATTGTCCTCCTTATGAGTGGCGGTCGGGGACGAGTGATGGTCTTTTCCTACCAATCTATCCCCCTAGGAGCATGTGTGTAGTACTTTGTTTCGATAACTAATAGATTTTTGCAATAAGTATGTGAGTTCTTTTTGACTAATGTTGAGTCCACGGATTATACGCACTCTCACCCTTCCAGCATTGCTAGCCTCTCTAGTACCGCGCAACTTTCGCCGGTATCATACACCCACCATATACCTTCCTCAAAACAGCCACCATACCTACCTATTATGGCATTTCCATAGCCATTCCGAGATATATTGCCATGCAACTTTCCACCGTTCCGTTTATTATGACATGCTCCATCATTGTCATATTGCTTAACATGATCATGTAGTTGACATCGTATTTGTGGCAAAGCCACCGTTCATAATTCTTTCATACATGTCACTCATGAGTCATTGCACATCCCGGTACACCACCGGAGGCATTCATATAGAGTCATATTTTGTTCTAAGTATCGAGTTGTAATTGTTGAGTTGTAAGAAAAATAAAAGTGTGATGATTATCATTATTAGAGCATTGTCCCAGTGAGGAAAGGATGATGGAGACTATGATTCCCCCACAAGTCAGGATGAGATTCCGGACAAAAATAAATAAAAGAGGCCAAAGAAGCCCAAATAAAAAAAGAAAAAAAGAGGCCATAAAAAAGAGAAGGCCCAAATAAAAAATATAAAAAAATGAGAGAAAAAGAGAGAAGGGACAATGCTACTATCCTTTTACCACACTTGTGCTTCAAAGTAGCACCATGATCTTCATGATAGAGAGTCTCCTATGTTGTCACTTTCATATACTAGTTGGAATCTTTCATTATAGAACTTGGCTTGTATATTCCAATGATGGGCTTCCTCAAAATGCCCTAGGTCTTCGTGAGCAAGCGAGTTGGATGCACACCCACTAGTTTCTTTTGTTGAGCCTTCATACACTTATAGCTCTAGTGCATCTCTTGCATGGCAATCCCTACTCACTCACATTGATATCTATTGATGGGCATCTCCATAGCCCGTTGATACGCCTAGTTGATGTGAGACTATCTTCTCCCTTTTTGTCTTCTCCATAACCACCACTCTATTCCACCTATAGTGCTATATCCATGGCTCACGCTCATGTATTGCGTGAAGATTGAAAAAGTTTGAGAACATCAAAAGTATGAAACAATTGCTTGGCTTGTCATCGGGGTTGTGCATGATTTAAATATTTTGTGTGGTGAAGATAGAGCATAGCCAGACTATATGATTTTGTAGGGATAGCTTTCTTTGGCCATGTTATTTTGAGAAGACATAATTGCTTAGTTAGTATGCTTGAAGTATTATTATTTTTATGTCAATATAAATTTTTGTCTTGAATCTTTCGGATCTGAATATTCATATCACAAATAAGAAGAATTACATTGAAATTATGCCAACTAGCATTCCACATCAAAAATTATATTTTTTATCATTTACCTACTCGAGGACGAGCAGGAATTAAGCTTGGGGATGCTTGATACGTCTCCAACGTATTTATAATTTTTGATTGTTCCATGCTATATTATCTACTTTTTTGGGCAATCCTTCTACGGTGGCCATCTTCATCATCCCGGTGCTCTCCATGACGAGGAGGGAGTAGTTCTCCCTCGGGGCTGAGGGTATGTACCAGTAGCTATGTGTTTGATCTCTCTCTCTCTCTCTCTCTCGTGTTCTTGATTTGGCACGATCTTGATGTATCGCGAGCTTTGCTATTATAGTTGGATCCTATGTTTCTCCCCCCTCTTCTCTCTTGTAATGAATTGAGTTTCCCCTTTGGAGTTATCTTATCGGATTGAGTCTTTAAAGACTTGAGAACACTTGATGTATGTCTTGGTGATGAACTTGCGGGTTTCGTGACATCGGGAACCTATGCATAGGGGTTGGCACACGTTTTCGTCGTGATTCTCCGGTAGGAACTTTGGGCACTCTTTGAGGTCCTTTGTGTTGGTTGAATAGATGAATCTGAGATTGTGTGACGCATATCGTATAATCATACCCACGGATACTTGAGGTGACATTGGAGTATCTAGGTGACATTAGGGTTTTGGTTGATTTGTGTCTTAAGGTGTTATTCTAGTACGAACTCTAGGGCTGTTTGTGACACTTATAGGAATAGCCCAACGGATTGATTGGAAAGAATAACTTTGAGGTGGTTTCGTACCCTACCATAATCTCTTCGTTCGTTCTCCGCTATTAGTGACTTTGGAGTGACTCTTTGTTGCATGTTGAGGGATAGTTATGTGATCCAATTATGCTAGTATTGTTGAGGGAACTTACACTAGCGAAAGTATGAACCCTAGGCCTTGTTTCCTAGCATTGCAATACCGTTTACGCTCACTTTTACCATTAGTTACCTTGTTGTTTTTGTTATTATTTCAGATTACAAATACCTTTATCTACTATCCATATACCACTTGTTTCACCATCTCTTCGCCGAACTAATGCACCTATACAATTTACCATTGTATTGGTTGTGTTGGGACACAAGAGACTCTTTGTTATTTGGTTGCAGGGTTGCTTGAGAGAGACCATCTTCATCCTACGCCTCCTACGGATTGATAAACCTTAGGTCATCCACTTGAGGGAAATTTGCTACTGTCCTACAAACCTCTGCACTTGGAGGCCCAACAACGTCTATAAGAAGAAGGTTGTGTAGTAGACATCACGTATGTTGTTATGCGGTTTGAACGATAAAGATCTTCGTAGAATATGTAGGAGCCAATATGAGCATCCAGGTTCCGCTATTGGCTATTGACCGGAGACGTGTCTCGATCATGTCTACATAGTTCTCGAACCCGTAGGGTCCGCACGCTTAACGTTACGATGACAGTTATATTACGAGTTTATATGTTTTGATGTACTGAAGGTTGTTCCGAGTCCCGGATGTGATCACGGACATGCCGAGGAGTCTCGAAATGGTCGAGACATGAAGATTGATATATTGGAAGCCTATGTTTGGATATCGGAAGTGTTCCGGGTGAAATCGGGATTTTACCGGAGTACCGGGAGGTTACCGAAACCCCCCGGGAGGTAAATGGGCCTTAGTGGGCCTGTATGGAGAAGAGGAGAGGCGGCCAGGGCTGGGCCGCGCGCCCCTCCCCCCTAGTCCGAATAGGACAAGGAGAGGGGGGCGGCGCCCCCCTTTCCTTCTCTCCCTTCTCTTTCCCCCTCCCGAATCCTATTCCAACTAGGAAAGGGGGGTCCTACTCCCGGTGGGAGTAGGACTCCTCCTGGCGCGCCCTCTCCCTGGCCGGCCGCACACCCCCTTGCTCCTTTATATACGGGGGCAGGGGGCACCCCATAGACATGAAGGAAATATGCCCTAGAGGCAATAATAAAGTTATTATTTATTTCCTTATATCATGATAAATGTTTATTATTCATGCTAGAATTGTATTAACCGGAAACATAATACATGTGTGAATACATAGACAAACAGAGTGTCACTGATATGCCTCTACTTGACTAGCTCGTTGATCAAAGATGGTTAAGTTTCCTAACCATAGACATGAGTTGTCATTTGATTAACGGAATCACATCATTAGGAGAATGATGTGATTTACTTGACCCATTCCGTTAGCTTAGCACTTGATAGTTTAGTTTGTTGTTATTGCTTTCTTCATGACTTATACATGTTCCTATGACTATGAGATTATGCAACTCCCGTTTACCAAAGGAACACTTTGTGTGATACCAAACATCACAACGTAACTGGGTGATTATAAAGGTGCTCTACAGGTGTCTCCGGAGGTACTTGTTGGGTTGGCGTATTTCGAGATTAGGATTTGTCACTCCGATTGTCGGAGAGGTATCTCTGGGCCCTCTCGGTAATGCACATCACCTAAGCCTTGCAAGCATTGCAACTAATGAGTTAGTTGCGAGATGATGTATTACGGAACGAGTAAGGAGACCTGCCGGTAACGAGATTGAACTAGGTATTAAGATGCCGACGATCGAATCTCGGGCAAGTAACATACCGATGACAAAGGGAACAACGTATGTTGTTATGCGGTCTGACCGATAAAGATCTTCGTACAATATGTAGGAGCCAATATGAGCATCTAGGTTCCGCTATTGGTTATTGACCGGAGACGTGTCTCGGTCATGTCTACATAGTTCTCGAACCCGTAGGGTCCGCACGCTTAACGCTACGATGACAGTTATATTATGAGTTTATATGTTTTGATGTACCGAAGGAGTTTGGAGTCCCGGATGAGCTCGGGGACAAGACGAGGAGTCTCGAAATGGTCGAGACATAAAGATCGATATATTGGACGACTATATTCAGACTTCGGAAAGGTTCCGAGTGATTCGGGTATTTTTCGGAGTACCGGAGAGTTACGGGAATTCGCCGGGGAGTATATGGGCCTTATTGGGCCATACGGGAATAGAGGAGATAGGCCAAAAGGAAGGAGGCCTGCGCCCCCCCCCCCCACTCTGGTCCGAATTGGACAAGGGGTGCAGCCCCCTTTTCCTTCTCCCTCTCCTCCTCTTTCCTTCACTCCTACTCCAACAAGGAAAGGAGGAGTCCTACTCCCAGTGGGAGTAGGACTCCCCCCTTGGCACGCCCTCCTCCTAGGCCGGCCGCCTTCCCCCTTGCTCCTTTATATACAGGGGCAGGGGGCACCTCTAGACACACAAGTTGATCAAGTTGATCGTCTCTTAGCCGTGTGCGGTGCCCCCCTCCACCATAGTGCACCTCGATAATACTGTAGTGGTGCTTAGGCGAAGCCCTGCGTCGGTAGAACATCAACATCGTCACCACGCCGTCGTGCTGACGAAACTCTCCCTCAACACTCGGCTGGATCGGAGTTAGAGGGACGTCATCGGGCTGGATGTGTGCTGAACTCGGAGGTGTCGTGCGTTCGGTACTTGATCGGTCGGATCGTGAATACGTACGACTACATCAACCCCGTTGTGCTAATGCTTCCTCTTTCGGTCTACGAGGGTACGTGGACAACACTCTCCCCTCTCGTTGTTATGCATCACCATGATCTTGCGTGTGCGTAGGAATTTTTTTGAAATTACTACATTCTCCAACAAGACACAACAATTGATCAAGTAGATCTTTTAGCCGTGTGCGGTGCCCCCCTCCACCATAGTCCACCTCGATAATACTATAGCGGTGCTTAGGCGAAGCCCTCCGTCGGTAGAACATCAACATCATCACCACGCCGTCATGCTGACGAAACTCTCCCTCAACACTCGGCTGGATCGGACTTCGAGGGACGTTATCGGGCTGAACGTGTGCTGAACTCGGAGGTGTCGTGTGTTTGGTACTTGATCGGTCAGATCGTGAAGACGTACGACTACATCAACCGCGTTGTGCTAACGCTTCCTCTTTTGGTCTACGAGGGTACGTGGACAACACTCTCCCCTCTCGTTGTTGTGCATCACCATGATCTTGCATGTGCGTAGGAATTTTTTTTAAATTACTACGTTCCCCAACAAGTCACTGTGGCCTGGTCCGTTTTCTCTGATCGTATACTTTTTTTTGAACCGGGCATCCTCGGGTCGTATACTTGTCCATGACAGATGGGTTGGTGCTAGCAGGAGCTCGCTTGCAGGCATCTGTGATCATATTTTTTCAATAGATGATTAGTTGCTGGTATTATCGAGTGTGTATTTGTGTTTAGCCATGTAATTAATTTCGGCTCGTTTGTTTGAAGTGGTGCTTTTTACTGACTAATGATCATGATATTTTAGTTTTAATGCCTAGAAGCACAAATCTCTATTATTAATGGGCGATCTGGATGGACAGATTGT